>NC_135061.1:5869775-6190924 GCF_051014685.1 Ptiloglossa arizonensis
TCTTATCAATTAGATTTCTCGTTTCTTGGTTTTTATAAATTTACGACAGTATGGACGTTTACTCGATTTGCACAACATTTGTATCGATGGACAATCTTTGTAAACAGTATCAGAAACAGTAGTAGTAGCCAAGTACGTATGAAATAAATAAAAGTAATAGCACGTAGTTGTATCAGATTAATGATAGCACGTAGCTGTAGTTTGCCTTTAGATTCGTAATATATAGGAGTGCTTGTACTTTAATGTATTAAATTTTAGTCGATATCGTGTTCCACGTTACGTATAACTGTAACGCAATGAACGTATACCAATATTCTTACGATTACTCGTCGCACGATTTAGGATATGAAATTCGAAATGCTGGCAAAGTACGTCAATAATCAATGGGGATCAGGATGTGGGTAATTATGAACGGCAACAATAGTCGACAAGGACAAGATGTACAATATTAACGATGACCCCGTTGTGTCATATTTAATTTATGAGAACGTCGTTGTCAGTGTGTAGATATAATGATCATTATAAAGAGTAATGGGGTGGACGCATAAAAAGAGAGTAACAGGCGATGTATGAAGTTAGAAGTGCATTCACCCGTGTGCAAGGAAATTCAACGTGCATAAATTACACGGGAAATGTAAAAGCTCGTAAAATAATACGGAGGTTAACGGGTTCGCGTATACTTTTTTAACAAACCAAAGGTATTCCAACAAATTTCAGTTTTCACTGACCATTCTTTTCCATCCCTTCTAATTTTCACTCGCCCTTGCCCATTGTAGCTGTTATTCAAAATCGTGGCGGACAATTGTGAATTTTTAATAAGAATCTCGAACACGGGACGTTTAAAATAACATTGACGCGTAAGAATTTCAGAGACGAACCATACAGTTTACAAAACGAGAGAAGTTAGACTGTAACGAGCTAAAGAAATGGCGATACAAATTTTCTTACTCAAGGTCGTTTGTAAGTCATCTTTATATTTATGTTCCATTATTTGTATATGGTAAATTTAATCTATATAACATATTTAGTGAAATTTGTGTAAATTTCAAGAGTGAAATATATGATTCAATAATAAATTATTCCGAGAAGTCCAATAAATAATTCTCTCTCATTTTGTACGTTATCAGCGATATGTACGGAACAAATAAGATATTAAATTTAATTTCACAAATTTTGAATACGCAACTTCGTTGGATGCATCCTCGAAGATACGTCTGTTGACGTAGTTTCACGGGACACCCTGTATCGAAATCGTACCGCGTTGAAAATGTTTATCACACCTCGGTCTGGTCGCTTTCTTGGCACGCCCCGTGTACAAGATCATTTTCCTCCTATGACGTTAATTTGCTATTTGAATGTAAATACGTTTACCGATATTATGAGTTTCGTCCTCATCGAATGTCCAAGCGGGTCATCGATATATCTGGTAACGACGTTGCCAGGCGTCGCGACGCATTGCATCGCGCCGGATTACCAGAATGCGCGTCGATGCGGAAAGCCAACGATGAGAGAGAGAGAGAGAGAGAAAAAAAAAAAGAACTCCACGAAAAGGAAATCCGGGTAAAAGAGATTGCTATTCGAGTTTTTCGAGAGAATTTATAATGAAACGCGGATATTTGTCAACGCCCTCCCCTTCCATTTAATTTCGTTTTGTTCTAATGTAACTAAAAGGAAAGTTTCAATGGAGGGAAAGAGTGCAAATTATTTTTTATCGATGAATTACAATGTTCCTTGGAAGTGCAATATATATTTCACAGTTGGTGAAACTCGAGTAGAGTTTCGTTTGAACGTTGTGGCAATAATTAAATATTTAAATTCAGAAAGTAACACTGTTCTACGTCGATAGAACCAATAATTAACACCAATAATTTTCATAGCAGTTAGAAGTGGGTTTAAATTAATAAAAAAGAAACTCAACGATGAACATTTCATGGTGCCAATAGCTTGTTAACGGTTTGTTAATAACTTACACTAATTCTTCAAGTACTAAATAAAATATTCCTCGTTCGTCTACGTAACACCATTTTTCCATTACGTGACTGTTTTAACGCATTTAAAATTCCTCTTCGTTTCGTTCGACGAGTAAATAAATGATCAGCACGAGTCGAACACGCCATTATGTAACGTAAACTTTCGACGAAGCAAAATTAAACTGAAATGTAGTGTATGTAACAAATTTTGTAATATCCTCGTCGAGTTCATCCATTTAATTCGGACATTTTGCAAACACCCAGTTGCATTTTCATAAATTCAACGAATATGCGTTTCAGCTCTGATTAATATTTCGTGGCTTGTACTTGAAACGCGTACATCCTGATTATAAGATAGAAATTAATATTTCGAAATAGTTATGTTATTAATTTTAAACACCTTTCAAGGCTTACAGTGGCAATTTTCCAGCCGATAGAACTTATTTTATAAACAATTCCGCGTGTATATCGCACACGTTCCCCGTACAATGGGATTTTCGATTAAAATCTCGTCAATCATTATTTACTGCCAGATATAACATCGCGAAATAATATTATACATTTTAACGTGCGATTATTTGTACACAGTCAACTATTACAGATAATTTTGCGATTCTGAAAAGAAAAACCAGAACGAATCTTCGCTATTGACTCATTGAATTTGGTCAATTCCACGAGTATTGTACGAAATTAATTTCCAAAACATTTTAGGGTCAATTGGTACACATCGTCGTAATTTCAAAGCTCTGTAAGTGCGCTTTCACTGCGCTTTGAAAATTACTACCGATAATTCTACCTAGATGAACAATTTCCATGGAATAAAAAACTAAAATAAAACAAGTTAATACGAAGTTCAGTAAATTATATTAATTGCTGAACAAGCAATCCGAATTCCTAATCCAGAATAAGTTGTTATTGTATGACCCATATTACGATACAATGCTACAAATCGTATTAAACTTGTCGTGCTGTATCAATATTAATTCAATATACAATGTCCAAAAGTACAGACGAAAAATAGAAGTATTTAAATAAATTGACTAAACCGTTTCGCTAAAATCCGTAGAAAATATCTATAACTATATCACCATAGTAGTCTCTGTCTTAGAGTTCATAGATTTGTTTCGCACTTCAATATCATTAATTTTCTCTTTTGTATATTCGTTCCACGTTAATTTCTCGTTCAGATGGATAACAAAGTAACACCGCGAAATATGTATTATTTAATTACTTACAATTTCTCTGAAACATCCGTTCACACTTTCTCCTTCCTGGAAGTTATTTGAATCTCGCTACCATAGACCATGGTCATTTACATGGAACGCGAACGTGTTACTTCGTCCCGCGTACTCGTTTCTTGCAATCCGGCGATGATAATCCAGATTAGCATTCACTCGAAGTTATCGAGCGTCTCTTATACGCGACACGCTGTATCCGCAAGAATAAACGTTACACGGTTGCACACGAGTATTTACGTGCCAATTAAACGAAAGGTGTCGTAACGCCTCAGAACAGGGACGTAATGCCGAAACTCGTTGACGGTGGCTTAGAAGGCCGGCTGTACGTAGGTGGTTTCGAACTAACGACGTTAATAGACGTTAAACGTAATGGAGGACTAATTATAACGACGCACCGCAGTTATATTTTCACGTCGTTCGGCCATTGGCCGGTATACGCCGGTTACATTGGATCGTCGCGTCCCCATAAACTCGAAACGTAATGGCGTTCCGGGCGCTGGTTAAACGTCGCAGTACGACACACCTGTGGGCTCTCGACCGACACATTTTACGCCCTCTTTTATTTATTTATCCGTAACGAACGCGGCCGATTTCGAAGCGGCAGTTCCCTCTGATGCGGGCCACCCCTGCCCTATTTTCAACGATCCTCGAACCACACCCCCCTGACCGCGGTATTTCGATCGGTGGGGGCCGAGGGGGTCGATGAAACTCGGTTGGGGGGAACCGGTGGGTGTGATTCTTCGATTTTGAAAACCACAGCTCCGTGGAACGTTCTCCAAGTGTCTCGCGTGCTCGTCTGCTTGGGAATTTCTTTTCTTTTTTATTAATTTTTGTTTCTCTTTATTTCGAATCGCAAACGTTTCGGTAACGACACTAATTTAATAAGAGGAAAACCAAGAACGCGAAAATGGAAAGTAAGACCCCGATATTTCGATCAGAGGGGGTAGGGGGCGTGAACGGTGGTGAATTCGTTTAATGAAACTCAACTGGGGGAACAGGTGGGTGTGATTCTTCGATTTTGAAAACCACATCTCCTTGGAACGTTCTCTAAGTGTCTCGCGTGCTCGTCTGCTTGGGAATTTCTTTTCTTTTTTATTAATTTTTGTTTCTCTTTGTCTCGAATCGCAAACGTTTCGGAAAGGACACCGATTTAATAAGGAGGAAACAAAGAACTGTAAAGTGGAAAGTAATTCGATTCGTGAAACTAAGGAGGAAGACTCTGATTTTTCGATCGGAGGGGGTAGGGGGCGTAAATGTTGGTGAATTTGTTCAATGAAACTCAGCTGGGGGGACCGGTGGGTGTGATTCATCGATTTTGAAAACCACAGCTCCGTGGAACGTTCTCTAAGTGTCTCGCGTGCTCGTGAATTTCTTTTTTTTCTTTTTTTTTTTAAATTTTTGTTTCTCTTTATTCTCGAATCGCAAACGTTTCGGAAACGACACCGATTTAATAAGGGGAAAACGAAGAAGTGGAAAGTAATCTGTTTGGCGAAACGGGAGAGGAAGTCGACGGTATGAGTTTTTAATTTTGTTTACTGAAGTGGCACAGGAAGTTGACAGTATGAAATTTTAATTTCGAGAACGAAGGAACGCTTCTTTCGCGGACGTGCATATTTCATTTCGTATTCGCTGTTTCCCGTTTTCCCGTGAAAGAGTCCCGAGGCTGAAGTAATTTAGCACTGCCCGGAGAGTGTAGTCGAGATTATCTCATTTAATAAATTGTTTAATGGAATTGGGTTGAGACCTTAAGAGTCCACGACCCCGAGGATCGAGAAAATATACGTTCCTTGGAAAGAAATGTATCTCATGGTTCGATGAATATTGTTTTCTTCCACATCTGATCCAAGTAGATGCGAGAAACATTTCCATAGCGATCGCTGTTAAACTTTTTTCGCACTTCGATTTATTCTGAATTTTAGAATAATTTTAGAACAATTACAGAACGTGAAATTTCATACGGAAGTGTCATTTCCGTTCGAATTTGTAGAAAATAGTATATTTTTATCACTAATAGTACAATAATAGTATATTATTAGTGTATAATTTGTGTGATCAATTTGTCACAAAGAATAAACGAGCTAGCGAAATTATTCGTGTAAGAAGAATTATTTCGCACAATTTTATCATGGATAAAATTTAGCTATAAATCGTGCAAAACTGCTACTTTTGATCTTCGCTGAAGTATTGAACTATTTGACTCGTCTTTCGGAAAGTTTTGCATCTTCGAGCGCAGAACATATTTCTCGAACTCAAAATATCAATATGGCAGCCCACAGAATGAGCGAAACTTTGTTCCAAAGAAACTTCTTCGTACGGTGACGAATTACGTAAATATAAAATCGTGCGAACGCATCGTTGAAAAATTTATTCGTTTTAAACTTCTTTCCACGTAGCGACGCAAACGACTATTGATGCCTTGATTCGCTCTTCAGTTTTCCGACGATAGTCACGCAGCAGGGAAATCGTAATTCATAACTCATCGTTATGAAACGTTTCTTCGATTCGCAGGCGGTTTAATTGCCCCGACAATTAATTGTGATCTGTCGAATGCCGATCGAGATTCGGAAAACTGGGGAAATTCTATCATCGGACGAAAACTCTTGACGCGTTCGATGATTTACGATCCGCTTGCGAAACTTTTTTCCACCTCGACGGGATCGAGAGGATATATCTGAATATGACAGCTTCGATTTGTAGAAATATGTTCAAATGTAATACCGAGTACGGTCGATGAACGACAATTAGCAGAAATTATTACGCAATTATACTTCTAACGCTATAACCAAAGAACTCGTACGAGTGTTTAAGAGCATTCGGAGCTACACGAAACGCTTTTGTTTCACTTTCAAAAGTGTTTTTAATTATTCGTTTGGATGTGTTTAAGTGTTTGTAAGATTTACTGTCCGAGATCAATATTTATTATCGTTAGTAGGATTGATTAATTAAGAAAGCCTCAAAAGAATCCTCTTCGATACAAATATGTATCTATAAAAATCTTGGTATCGCAATATAATAAAGTCAATACATAATTTTTTCACCAATGAACAAAGCTACACCCAGATTAAAATATAAAATCGAAACATTCGAATCGTGTTGTAAATCAAACGAATAATACTTCTTTCGACGAAAACCCATTGTTATTACGACTGTTAATTAATTAACTCGTAGGCTACTTCGAACGTATTTCTATAAATATATAAACCCATCCACACCCTCGCAAAAGTCTCGAAAGAACGCAAAGTACATTCTCCATACCCGAGACGAGATAAATAATGAAAATTGTTAATTATTCAATGGAAATTGTTCACGGTACATCCCGTTCGCACAGTACGCAAACTATTTCACGTTGTAACGACCGTTGCATAAATTGAATTCATCCGTTGCGTATCAGTACAAGTGTAAAAACTGTGCGAGAAATGTAACGATTCCTCGCCCCGAGTGCGAGCAAACTTTAATTAAGCTCCAATTAAATCTTTTCAATTCCGGTAAATCTTCCACGGTTGTCGTAACTTTCTTCTTTTTCCACGAGGCGAGATACCTGTTTCTTGTTACATCTACGCGATACGCGAAATCCAATACGAATACAACCGAGAAATATTTCTTCTCGTTTGTTACGAACGCCCCGGTTCTCGAGCGCCGCGTGAAATTCCAAGAAACGGCCAAAGAAGATACGGGTTAATACTCGCGAAGCGTTTCTTTGCACGGCTACCGATCTTAACGACCGCGATTCTTTCGAAGCTGAGTACAAATTGCCAGGGAAACAGAACCTAACCGACCGTTTCTTCTACAGGCCATTAATGCTCACCCTATTTCGGCTCGTGTTCAACGTTTCTCCTCGTTCGTTCAAAATCTTCCCGCTGCATCCCCCGTGATTGCTCTACTCCGAGTTTCCTTTAATTCAACGGAACGTCGAAACGACCTGCTCGAATTCCTCCACGAGAAATCGTCCCTTTTTCTTTTTTTTTTATTTTTCTTTTTTTTTCCAAGTTACCAAGATTTAGAGAGACACGTTTGCAAGCTGTCCGCTTGTCTCGCGAAAGAACGATGGGAAACATTTTATGAGAGGATCACCTCCGTGATGGAATCGTGCTCCGGAAAAAAATATGGCAGTCGAGTCGGTTAGAAGAGAAACTTTGAAAATTGCCCATTCTGATTTTAACGCGTTTTTGCACGATTGGGAGTACGGATTCTTTTTTGGATGCGTGGAATATTTGGTGTGGATGTTCGATAACTCTGGAGGTGTAATTAATTAAAGATTGACGACCAAACTTTGATGTATTCTACACCTGAAGATGAGAAAAGGTTACGCGAACGTATGTTTCAAAACTTTTCGTTTTCGAGGTGTAAATTTTTTCTGTGTGTCGGTAAATATTTAAAAAAAATTTTTGTCAATTAACGTGAGTAGTTTGGGAATCGTCGTAACGTGACAAAAACGATAATTTTACTGTTCATCTATATATTTGTTAAGTTAGTATGTAGGATATTTGTATTGTTAATATGTAGGATTTGTTTCCATTCGAGTGACAATAGTAGGGACATTGGACTTATCATTTTTCTATTAATCAATAATCAATTGTATAGCGATATGTTAACTAATAAAAGAGACGTTAAGCAACGTTATGCTCCAATCTGAAACGATATTTAGGTTAAACAATTTCTAAAATAATTAAAAGAAGTTAAACTGGTAGCAATTGGGACATCTGTCTTACTTGTGCCCACCAAGTTCTATTTTGTGTATTTATCCTACTAATTTAATTAACGTCGATGGTAAGTACGTAAAAAGAATATATTGAACGTTTGTGATTTAATGCAAAATTAATTTGTATCCCTTCTGTCAAGTATAATTACTTCTTGCGGGCAAGAAACACGCCCTCTTGGTAGTTGGTATCGTGAGAAATGTCTTGTTAGCGGGAAATTTAAAATAGCGAACCAATAAAACTATCATGGTTCGGATTAATCTTTCCAAGTTACGTCGCAGTATAAATTTCGCGTTTTAATGCAAAAAGGTAATGGGTGAGCGTGTGATTACACGCGTATCTTGTAAAGTGAACGTCACGCGATCAATCGTGCAGTGTAGCTTATAATAGGACTTGTATAATGCGTTCATCGGGCGATCAGAATCGTTTCCTGTAACGAAACCTACGAACACGCGAAATAGACTAACAGCTCTGTTCAAGTAACGAGAAATATTTATTGATTTATTGTAATCGATTTTGTCTGGTAAAAATCGGAAACACTGAATGAATTCGTCGTCGTAGAACCGCGTTATTATCAAATAAATATTTTTCACGCGGTTCGAATTTTTCGACAAATGTACGATTTTCTGATATTTATACCGCTGATTCACTATAGCTTCCATTGAAACAGTAATTGATGGTTCGAGAACTACCACTAGCGAAACTGGTTACGATATAATTTCCGTACTGTTCAATAAACCGATTAATTGAAATGAGAATTTAATTACTTGTCCACTCTGTAATTACGTTCTGAAAAATTGCAGGAAAAGTGGAGCGAACGCTAGTCCCGAGGATGATAAATTTTCAAATTGTGCGCGATGCTGGATCTCGGCATTCGTTAATTTGTTAAATGGTATTGAGAAAGAATCGAATTAGAAAGAGAATTCCGTATGCTTGTCGAATTACGTAAATTCACATCGATGCTCGTTCGCATCTAATTCGACGAGATACCAATTTGCGTATAAACTTTGTGTCTGATTACACGGAGTTCGTGATTATGTAATGTTGGTTTTACCAGACGAGACCAATTACGATCAAATTCGATCGTTTATCAATACAATTGCAAGTAAATGGAATACGATCGTATTATCGTTGCTCGATAGCAACTGACCGAATTCTTTTCTACCATTTACCACTTTCATGGATTTTGCTGCAACTAGGTACAACCCAATTCGTGTATTGCATAATATGCTTCGAGGTTTCAATTTTAACAAAAATAAAACCAACAGACTATTCCATTTTTCCACATCGCGAATTCATTCACTTTTACGAACGCTTTTTTATATTTGTCGAGGTCTGGTATCTTTTCTTCTGGCATTTCTGAAACTTTAAACAATTGTATTCTTTTCTTGTCACAATTATGGATTGTACTGTTTGAGAAAATGTGTGAAAATTTAACAAAATTAGAGACATCGCTCGAATACTGATTGCGAGAAAAATATAATTCTAGATGAAAATTTCTATTACGAGGAAATTAATCTTCGAAACTTTGAAATTTTTATTCGTTACTGTTGCAACAATTTTTACAGTCTTTCTGTGCGTTTTACAACTAAAACTTTCAGAATGAACGAAGAATCGATTGGAAACAATTAATAAACGTGGTACAATCGAGCGGATAATCATCAGATGACTGGTCACAGGGCCATATTCTCATTTGTTCGTTTCGTTGCAATCGTCATGTTGACCAAAAGTGTATTGTACTATGTTCAACGTACACTGTATCGAAACACCAAGAAACTATTGCAAATGGTAATGGTTCGTACTATTTCTACCAGTATAAATATTTATTCGTTTAGTCGCCTGTCAATATACTCTTGTTACGATCACGTGATTCTAACAATATAACTGCTTCCTCTGGTCGATTTGCTTTCGCATTCTCTAAAATACCATAAAAAGAAAATCATTCCTAGTTTGAACGAAGAACACGAAACGATCGAGATTTTAATCGAGAAAAATATTTTCCAAAATTTCCCTACAGTAATTCATTGCTTGTACAAAACGAATTCGTTAGGTCGGACGAAACGTCTTCTCTATATTTTTTCAGAAATTATTGAAACTGCTACCAAACAACAACAAACCCAAAATATCTTTCCGCTGTTCGTTAAAGAACAGTCGAAACTGATACAAACGCCAAAAGAGACAATGGATACTCTCAGTCTTTTAAAAAACTGCATCGAATGTGAATCATCGTATTCCATACATCCTCGTGAAGTTAAACCATAGAACGATAGTTTACGACATCCTTTTATCACACTATCGCAAATGCTCCAAGAATCCCGCGAACGTTCACCATGCGGGTATACACGTAAACGATCGAGATTCGCTTCGATACGGGAAATAGAAGCGTTTCGAGAAGAGATAACGAAGCTGGCATCGGTCCAATGCCGAAAACAATGTTGCAAACTTGAATTTATGGGTTTGCAACATCCTTGGGTTATAAAAAAAAAAAAATTCCACGGCGCGATACGCGAGCGTAAAACGTTCATTGAGGAGTGCGCCCTCAAGACTCGTTGGCGGAAAGACTCGTTAAAACGAACGAATTACCGTAATACGGAAAATAATAATAATAATGGGAGCTCCGTGAGCCACGACGAAATTGTTTAACCATTACGAAAGGAATGAGTTTCTCATTCTTTGGGACGAGTAGCGAGGAGAGACGAGCATTCACCTCATTTCCCATCGTCTCTACTTGCTTCGGTTTTTCGTAGCGTTTCACGCCTGAAAACGGACGCATTATAACGGCTGCTCTCCCGCCTCAAAGAGCACTGACGCTCAGAAATAACGAGAATGTAATTTTCCGGGACGCGTATTATTATTATCATCGACGGGACACAACTACCCCCACAACGTACCACGTCTACCACCCTTACGACACCACTGTTCTTCGACGTTCTTCGTGTTTCGCATATTCGGTTGCTCGGGACGTGCATCCGTCCCTATTTCTCCTCGCTATTGTTCAAACGCATCGTTGCGACTGGCAGCCCGCTTCGTTATCGCAAATCCTCTTCCTTGTACCTGTCTTCCTCTCCTCGTTCTCTCCCGTTGCTTTCAGACTTTCAGACTACCCGCTCTTGGGACTCGTCTCGACTGACCGTGTATTTTCTTCTTTTTTTTTTCTCTTTTTTTTTCACTGAATTTTCGGAATCTTTTCCCATTTTCGAGAAATAGAATTCGTGGCGTCTTTCGTTGCGATGAAAGATTGGGAAAGGAGAGAAGAATGTTGTATCTTGGGTCGATTTGGGGATCTACTTCGTAGGTTGGTCTAGGAAGTACTTGAACTATGTAAGAAAATACAAAAATTTGGGTAAAGTGTCTTTATTTCGTTTTGGAACCATTTGTTTTAGTGGACTGTAAGACATTCTAGTAGGTCCTGTTTTATAGGTTGGTCTGAGAAGTACCTGAGCTAAGTAAGAAAATACAAAAATTTGGGTAAAAGTATCTTTATTTTGTTTTGGAGCCATTTTGTTTTAGTGGACTAGTGGACTTATCTGTAAGACATTCTAGCAGGTCCTGTTTTATAGCTTGGTCTCAGAAGTACCTGAGCTAAGTAAAAAAATACAAAAATTTGGAAAAAAGTATCTTTATTTTGTTTTGGAACCATTTTGTTTAATTGGACTAGTGGACTTATCTGTAAGACATCCTATCAGGTCCTGCTTTATAGGTTGGTCTTACAAGTACCTGAACTAAGTAAGAAAATACAAAAATTTGGGAAAAAGTATTACTTTTTGTACTTTATTAAACTATTTTTTAGTTTTTCCATTTGAACACGTAAACGAATCGTCGTTATTGAAAAATCGCGTATTCGTGTGTACTTAAATTCTTTGTACAACAGATAATTTATTGACAAGATAATACACACCGTGTATTCAATATTTTGTAAGTATAATTTAATCGATCAGGATTGCAAACAGTGGAAAACGACTCAATTAAACGGTGTTCTCATTCATGCTAATACTACAATCGGTCTTAAACATGTTTCTGACTGGCACAGTTAGCAAATCCTCAGCATAGATTAATACTCTACCATCTTAAATGCTGAAAAACGAATTGCTTGCCATCCATAAACGTCATTCTTCCGGCAGTAGATAATGCCACTTAAATCGGCCGTAATTTGTCTAGCTGCGCGCCATTCCTAAGAAGATGCTCGGTTGCATCTGGCAATCTAGTGACTCTAATTTTGCTGTATTAGTCACAGACTCGTACCATTACTTTTAACGGAATTCCGCAGTTGTGCAACCTTCGTTCGGAAGATTAATTAGCAGTATTTTTTTCGTAATACGCGATATCAAATCGTGCGTAAGATTGAAAACTTGAAAGCAAAAAAACCTGGATCAATAATATCTTCGCGAAAATAGAATAAAATGAAAAATTTATCGACGTTCAAATGCAATGTCAACGTACGGGTTATGTACAAACTTTGTCTATTAAATATTACAATAATAAACTTACGATAGACGAGAGGAGAATATCTAGGAGAAGTATAAATATTACTTATTTTGTGCATCTTTATTGCGTGCATGTACAAACATTTTTCTTCATAGATGACTCGAGTATTTTATGTACTTTGTATTGTATTTATTATTATTTTCTATACAGATATGTGTAGCTTCTTATATGGTTCTAAAGTTCACTCAACGTAAAATAAGTACTTTCTCCCTAAAGTAACAGAAATATGTATTTTCGCTGACATTGTTTACATCACAATCACAAGATGACTTTTCGCAAAATACGTTTTAAAGTAACTGACAAAGGAAACTTAAACCGAATCTTCTAAATTTCAATAATTCGAATCAGTCGTTATTTAATTAGACGTAGAGTGAGAAGTCAGAATCGAATATACGAATTATGTAGTCAAAGTTAGTCGTCGCAAATTCATTCCAGAATTCAATCCTTTCTACCTCTAACTCAGACCCAACCGCGTGTGAATCTTCCAACGAGTAGAGTGAATGGTATATATCGAGAATGAGCGAGATAGAGCAACAGCAAACGAGACTCGCATTACGCGAGCTCGATGCTCGTTGCTTTAAAGCGATATCGCGCTCGTATCGGTGTGACGCTCGCTAATGCGAACATTTTTATATTTCTCACTGTATCTTCGTGAGAATATTATAAAGTAGACAAAATAAAATGAAACACGACCGTACTCGAACAATTTTTATTTGTAAAATTTTCAATTGCATGTACTTCGAAACAGTCCAAAGAAGCTCGTGTTTGAACTTATTTTCCAGTGAAAAATCTCAGCAATCCATTGATAATATTGTTACGAATATACAATATATAAAATAAAATTTTTAATTTCCATAAAAATTGAAAATGAAACACGACCGAACTCGAATAATTTTTACTTGTACCTTATACGAATAACTTGCACCAAATTTTCAATTGCATGTATTTCAAAATAATCCAAAGAAGCTCGTGTTCGAACTTATTTTCCAGTGAAAAATCTCAGCAATCCATTGATAATATTGTTACGAATATACAATACATAATATAAAATTGTTAGGAGTACACCTCGCTCGGTTTTCGAAATTCAGAACCGTCGATTATCAATATGTGAGGCACAGGTCGGGAAGTTTCGTTCAGAACCACCGCTAAAGGAACACAACCAATGACAAGAACGATTCGTGATCACGAATCCGGGCAACGAATGTGCTCGATAACCGAGACACCGTTGCAACAGTGCATTTCTATCCACGTCACGTGCGCGTCATTACACCACCGTTTATCGTTCCCCGTTACACTTGGTAACCACTTACATTCGATTATTAATAAGCTGGAATTCCACGTAGCCAAGTTTCTTCGTTAACGAATAAACGCGTTCATCGTCGAATCTCGCATCCACGACTGTCCTCTGGTTGCAGGTTCGCCGAAAGGACATTGAATGCGGGTTCGGTATTGCGCGGGGCAACTGTAGATTAATATCTTCCTTGACTGGCGACAGACTGGTGGATCTCACCGACTGTGTATACATCGTCGGTGCAGCTGCGGAACAATGTCTCTCTCTCGGTACCGGTCGTAATTTGTAAGACCATACGCCACCATAGAAGTGCAAGCTAGCTCGTGGCTGACAGACGTGGCAGCGGCGACGGCGGTGGCGATTTCAATAATACCAAATCAGCTCTTGAAATTTCCCATAATCTCGTCTAGAGGGTTATGGTCACGAGACGGTTCGTTCGAATCAGCGCTTTCTCTTACGACGTCGTATACGGTCGATGATCGCGACGTCGCGGATTCCGTCTAGCTTACCAATTTGCGGTTGTTAATTGCACGGTGGGTTCGGTTGTTCGAAGCACAGTGCCCGGGAACAGGGAACGAGGATTGCGTTTAGCGGATTACACGCTGCATCGGGATTGGAATTTTGATTGTGCAGTTAGCGGGCGGGCAACAACCCGAAAGGTGGACGTCTGAATGCTCTGTGACAGGGTTACGGACCTGTTTTGCTGTTTTCGCGTCCTGGATCCGTCTCCACGGTACGTTACGCGCGTTGAGAAACACACGGCGGGTGGCTGCGACAAGAAACGGTACACAGGTAAATCTAACGTCGGGGAGTATCGCCATGCGAACCACCGTTCCCTCTAATTCCTTGGCACTCTGTTGCGTTCTCTCGCGAATCACCTAATCCATTCGGTCTTCAGTTATTATGCACTTCGCGTGGACATTCTACGGCACCGACTCGCTGACTTTCCACGACATTTCGCTTCGATAAGAAACATTAGTACTAGCTTTACTTCACTTGGTTAATGTTCAGTAATATTAGCTACGTAATATTTTCCACTGGGTAGATACAAACACAATGTCTGATAAAAAATTGTTCGTGATTGATAACTACGAGTTTGACTCGTAGTAGCGCGTTTCGATCCAAATCGTGCAGTAGGAATCTAACCGGTGATTTAAGCTCGGAAAATATCTGGTAAGATCGATTCTGGGTCAGGATCACCATAATCCGAAAAACAAGGTAGATTTCAAGCCGAAAGGATCGAGGTAGATAACACGATGGGGTGATTCTCATTGTCTCGCAGCGTGTAGCCAAGTGGAAAACATAACAGGTATACATTATAATTTTGAAGAGGATCGGTATTGTTAATATCCAACTGTTTGATTTTTTCATCAGAGTATTATTTACATGTACCATACTTGAACTTTCAGAGTATTTTAATGTACCATAATTGAACTCTCAAGGGTTCTAATGCACCATAGTTAAATTCTCAGGGTATTTTGATGTGCCACTGTTTAACTCTCAAGGGATTCTAATGTGCCATAGTTGAAATCTTAAGGTACTCTAACACGTTATAGTTGAGCTCTAAAAATATTCTAATACGCCATAGTTGAACTCTCAGAGTATTCTAATACGCCATAGTTGAACTCTCAGTGTATTTTGATATGGCACAGTTGAACTCTAAAAATATTTTCATACGTCGTAGCTGAACTCTCATGGTATTCTAACTTTCGTTCGTCGCACTTGGTTCGATACGATCAAGTTTTAGCTCCCTACCACCATTCGTGGAGGAACATAATGGAAGGAGATTAAAACAAATGATAATTGGAGCGGTTTCCTCATTGTGTAACGCCTGCAAGACCGAATGCAGTCTCTCTGCAGGAAGGTTGCGAAGGGACGTTGCATAGGAAGTCCTTTGTTCGAGGAAGCCGTTTTGTGACGTTGCCATAAGTCTTTTCGCTACACGTGGACCTACCAGGCACCAAATACTGCCGAGAGCACGGTTCAACTATTTGTCGGACATAATTATATTTTCCAGTCATATTCGAGTCTTTGAAAATATCGATAAATTCCAAATACTCTAAGAACGATCTCTAAAATGACACGATTCTCGTCGACGCGTCGTTAACCGAACCACGTGACCTTAACAGGTAACTTATTAAACCGTGGAACAGTTTGTTGCACCGATTCCCGATTATCTGTAAAAAAATTTCTTCAGTAGTCTGGCCTAATTTAAAAAATCTCCGCAACGAAGTGAAACGACACGAGCTACCGTGGACCTCCCTTTCCACGAATATATTACCTCGAGCTTTTGAACACCAACGAGGCAACGATAAAAACGAACACAAAATTAACCGTTCAGCCATTAAATTATCTTAACTTCCCTCCACTGTGCCGCACATCGTGCACGATGGAAACACACGGCCTAAGCGTTTATGGAGATTGCAAATTAAACACAAGGAAGTACGAAATTACGTGACCTGAAATTTCCACAGGAGGATATAATAATCGTCGAGCGTATTCGAATTATTCTAACCAACCTCGCGCAAACATCAATTATTACCAATTCCTCCAAAAATCAAGCATCAGTCATTCGCTAATTTGAGAAGCACACTGGATTAATATTTAATCTAGGAAACTTGCAATAGAACGTTCCGCGCGGATAATACGGTGGATTCTCGTAATAACAAATCTTGGTCCACTTCGAAAAGATTATTTTTGGAGAATTTATGTCAACGACAAAGAACAATAGGGATACTATTTAAAATGGTAACTTTTTGTAGGCACGCAGGACTCGATATCGCCATATTGTCCAAGTGGTTCCAAGCCATTCAAAGTATGAGAACTTTCGTCGACCATATTCTCAAACTCTGACCACAGTTCGTAATCGTTCGTAAGTAGTCTTAAGTCTGGTTTACCGAAAAGTAATTGCTCCATGAGAAGTGTCGGTTATCTTTATGGTGTCTTTAATAAGAAATGAATATCATATTCGAAATCGCAGTTTATTATGACCAACTGTACCACCTTCCAATTACAATTGGAATATATATAAGTTATATAGACATATGTATGTGATATGCGAAAAAACATTTCAATACGAAACAATTGTAATTGTTCCAAAGTCCATTTTAAGGAAAGATCGGTAGATGAACCAGATTCGAATCGTTTAACTATAAATTGTGATCCAAATCGAAGAATGGTCCGCAAAACTTCTGATAAGAATCCGAGTAACTTGAAAAACACTTTGACAAAAATAACTGTAATGTACGATACTTGGAATCGGAGGAACCGAAATTGGAATTCAGCTCCTCGGGTCTGGGAAGCCATAACGTTCATCTTAACCGATCCTGGAAGACGAAACCTCCAACTTTAGAAACCCCTAGATATATATTACCATCCTCTTAGAGTTTAAGTCACCTCGAAGAGACAGTTCCTTTTTTTTCATGAACCCTTTATCCAACCCACAATATTTAACCTAGATAGTCCTAAGTGAATTCTTCTTCTTCTTCTTCTGTATTGTTCTACACCTCGTAGACATTCAGATCACTTGTGAATCGATTGTTTCATATTTTGTAAAAGAGTTTGCTGTTCTTTAGAAACACAAATATGTTTCTTGTACGATTCTTGGATGAGAGACCTGTACAACGTATTTACATTTGTGTAGCATATAGTTAGCTATTACTAATTTATCACACGAGATACAGTAAGTATGTTTAATTTTGTCCAGTATATAATCGTGGATGAATTTAGTACAGTCTATTCTTAATCTCGTTACAATAATCTTTGTTTTCAATTTTTTGTGTCATAGATTACTTTGTAAAAGTGCTCTGCAGTGAAATCTTCTACGAAAAAAATATCGTTTCGTCCAAATTGTTTCGATCGTTTCCTTGGGTAACTTCTGAATAACTTTAGAGACCTTGTGTGCCCAGAAAAACCATTTCAAATATACCCAATATCCTTCCCGCGTTATCGACCGTGCAAAACAATTTTCATTACTTCCAAATTTATTCGACAGTCGCCTCGATACATTACACCTTGCAACAAACCTCCTATAGAGTTTCGTTAACAGAGCTGGAAGTATAATTCGTATTAATCGTTCATATTAACCCTGGACGTGCAAAGTTCGGGTCTTCTTGGACCCACAGAGACATTTGTACTTCTCGATCGTATCATAGCTACCCTCAGAATCAAAGAAAGCTACGATAAAATAAACATCCTTCGAAATATTCGTGCAAACGTGGTCACAAGTTACGGGTCCGTTCGGACCCCAATGAGATCCCATCGGTTACCTAAATCGTTGATCTACGAGAGTAAACGACGTTCGAGTGCATCAGTCAGTGTACGAAGTGTCATTCGGTTGGTCTGTTGTTGGTTCGTCTCACTGACGAAACACACAGAGTGTCTTTCGCTCAGCCAGCCTCACCCACTCTCCAGGAATCCTTTGTGTTCGTATCCGCTTGTCTCAACACCCAGCCCGCTCAAGTTTTCCAAGGGGAGGGGGTCTCGAACGATTTAATACTCGGCCGTGTCGTCTTGATATTCAGTGGACAGATATCAGCATGTAGAGACGCGTGCAAAGCCAAGTTTCAAGATGTATTTGCTTCCGTCTACCGCGTCAAGGCTCCGAGGGAAAGCCAGCCAATAAATTTCCCGTGACCTGGAATTTCCACCGTCTCGCAGATTCTCGTGGCCAACTTGGAAATTCCGCGTCGCGCCCCTCGAAAGACTTGACGAAGTTCACGTGTTAATTGATGACAGTTCCCCGGTTGGCATAGTTCACTAATGAAACTCGAACGAGTAACGCTGCTTTTGAATGAACCGCCACGAGTATGAAGACTGGGACAGTTTCTCAATCGTACTTGACCGTTCGCTTCTTCTTCGTTTCTAACGGATGAAACGAAGTTTGTCTCGTAGTCGATCGAGTGCTCCGATACGATGTTTCCTGTTACAATTATAGAACGAATACCGTGAGTATAAATTATTTAGGATCACTTGGTCCTGTAATCGACGCGTTATCTTCGTAATCGATACAGTTGATCAGATGTTTCGATACGATGTTTCCTGTTACAATTATAGAACGAATACTGTGAGTAAGATTTATTTAGGATTATCCAGTCCCGTAATCGATACGTTTGATGAGGTATTTAGATACGGAGTTTCCTGTCGTAATTATTGACGATGCGTCAAAAATACGTACGGTTTATTTAAGGCAGTTGTGAATATTCCTGTTAAGAGTTAATCGATATTGATATTTTCTACCAATTGTCTTTTAAATATTTTAAAAATTTTTAATAGACTTGAAGTTGCATCTACTTTGAGACAGTTTTGTTATATTCACAGCTGAAATTTTTTGTACAGTGTAGAATTACATGAATAAAAATACACTTGTGCTTACAATTTCTCAAAAATACAACGATTCGAGTGAGATAACAATTCTTAATAACGTATTAATTTTAACTGATGGATTGTAAACCGATACTATATTTCGAAGTTGAATGAATTACAATACATATTAATACTTGTGCTTTCGATGTGTTTGGATGCTATAGTGGGAGCAGTAACAGCCTATCGATCACGAAAAATCTAACTTGGGTCTAAACGTGCACCGAATATTATTTGTAACATTAATACATCGAAAATTAATTATAATCCTTGATTGGGTAAGGAGGTGCGATGTTTGTCCAATAACCAAGGTTTACGGTGTCTCGTAACGAGAGTGGCCGTGGAGGGGAAAATTGTTGATAACGTTTGACACAGGCTGCAACAGGAAGGGCCAGGTCAATGTCTAATATGCAGATGTGGCTACGTTTATGGTACTGGTAACAAATGACCGGTACCTGAGGGATGACCAGCACACGTTCGAAGAGCCCTTTTAGTCCCTAAAGCGGAACAGCCTTTAAGTATAATTGTACTTGGAATGGTGAACAATTCTGGAATGGATCGAGAATATATTTCGATAAAAAAATGTTCAAATATCGCATTCCAATGATAATGTAGATTATTTGTGTGCGAATTGGTGTATTCCTTCGTTAGAAGAAGGAAATTACGGAAATGGAACCGAGCGGTGTGCATTAAATTAAAATATCGAAAACATTTATCAAATTATAGAAATGCAGTATCGATAATTCGATATAAATCTTCGTGTTCACGCGTGTACGGTATCAAACAGTACGAAATTTATACCGGTACGAAATGCTTTCAAAATGCTCGTAGGCAGTTAATCGTAGATTTTATTGTTGCTGATAAAATCGATACGTATATCTACTCGTTTCGTGCGTTTCGAACTGTACCCACAATTCTAAACGTAAATTCAAAAACGAATACTAAAATGGAGACCTCGATTCCTTAATCGTCACAAATTTTAAACGTCGTTTGTTCACGACTGGACAATCATATTTTTATCGAAACAATGATTATTATCCGGTCGACGAAACCTGAACGAAACACGAATTTATTTTTGTAGAATTCCTTTACATTCAAGTCCCCAAAATGATTATTTAATTCATTGAAAGCACGATTGTCTTTCTAGAGTTGCACAAAGTATTGCAGCGAGTCGTACAACCGAGGTGAATTTACCTAAAAAAAAAAAACAAATCTTCATTTTGAATATTCACCAAGTACACACACACTTAGTTATGACTTAGATAAATGGATCTCCACTCCATTATTCACTTTCGCAACTAAATATATCACGTTCCATGCTAACCAGTATCACAGTTATGACTTTCTCGAACCCTCTTTTCAGTTATCACTCCGTGCAACAATTCAAATTATTACAATGTACTTAAACTTTTCCTACGATCGTGATACGAGTCTTCGAACAATTCGAAAGAGCTCGTTGGTCGAACTGTTACGCGACACTCTGTTTTTACAAGGGAACAACGAAGTTTTTCAGCTCGTGAAAAATAGTGGGGAAGCACACTTGTCAAATCGAGGTCCCAATTTTGTCCAGCAGTTGAAAATCGTGGAACAGGGATACCTGTGCAATTGGAGACCGTGAAATATATCTACCTCCCCCAGGTACACGTACCTGTCTATTTTTTTCCATGGTTCTCCTACGCTGTCAACATTGTAGCGGGCTGTAGTTTATCGTCGGATTATTTGACATCGGTTTATTTCCTTTTCATTCATGGCCGACGCATGATACCTTTGTGATCACGGTGAAATCACCGCGCGTGAATTTTCCACGGTATCGAAAGTCATCCAGCGTGTCGGACGAATTCGGAGTGAACCGATCAAATTTACAGTAACCATGAATTGGCTTCTGTGATCACTGAAACGTTCATTTCGAGGCAGAAAAGAACCAGTTCTCGAGTCACGCGTTCATTCTGTTAGGCTGATTCGTAGATGGATACAATAACGAGTATAAAGTTATGCAAACGACTTTACGTTACTGATTAATCGAGCAATACTATTAGGTTGTTCGGAAAATTATTTCGTCTTTTTTTGGTGAAAATGAAACACGATTTTTTTGGAGTGTGTAAAAATTGAATTATATATTCTCCGTTTTGGAAAACGAAATTACTTTAGGAACAAACCAATAGTATGGTTCACATTGAATAATTCGATTAGTGCAAACGAGGTTATTGGTCGATAGTTGTAAATGAAAAATTATGTCTCTTTTGTCAGTGATAACAGTATAGAATAAATTTGACGTAAACGGTAAAGAATATTTAGATATGCCATGTTCACGAAGATTTAAATAAAGTACGTAATAACTAACAGACTTGTCCACGTAGTGTCCCTCCTAGAACCACATTTGTTAACATCAGATTCCATAATTGTGAAATCTTCGATATGGAAATTTTCAATCGCAGAGTTCACATTGGAACTTCTGAACTCCAAATGTTCAGCATTAGGTTCCAGGAATCTTTGATCGATATCGAAACCTATAATTCCAATATTACCAACTACGATTACAATTTTCCAACATTTATTATTCAATCATCGGCTTCACTCTTTATTATCACCGTAATCGTCAGCTTCTAAATTCAATGTTCCATCTATCGATTACAACTAGCTCTATGAAAAACGAAGAATAACAACTGAAAACATTTTTAAATGGTATCTCTGAAAAAACACCAGATCACTGGTGATCTTCAATAGATGTATACACAATTTTCCGTTAAAATTGTTATCCCCGTATTAAAGAATCGAATCCGGGTGAACCAACGTTTATTCCAGAAATGGAAAGTTTCATTTTCGATTTTGCTCGTGGTAAATCGTCGGCGTAGCGCGTAACCGTGAGAGTTGCATTAAAATTTTTCTCCGACCGTGGCGTGAAAATTTTAATCTCAACGAACGCGTGAAACGAATTATTGACACGTGATTTCAATGTTCCGGCTCCTCGCACCAGCGCGAAAACAAACACCGTTTCGAAGCTGAGTTCTCGACGTTTCTCCATACCGTGAACTAAAATTCTCTGTCGACGAGAGATGACAGAAAGACGGTAATTAACGCTCGTTTGATCCGCGATGAAAACAACAATCGAACTCGAGAAACGAGAAAGGAACAATTCCGTTTGGAATCGCGGATACGCGAGAAAGAAAGAAAGAAAAATAAATCGAAAACCGAGTCGAGTTTTCCGCGATTCGAAACTGCCCGTTGAAAGAAAATGGAAAGTGTGTGGAGAAAACAAAAAAAAAAAAAAGAAAAAAAAAGCAGCAACACAGCTCGTTTGGAATTTCACACCTGGCTGTCGTGCGCGCGCCGCAAAGCGGAATCTCCACCGTCCGTTTAAATATAAAATTTAAAGCAATACCGTATATTCGAAACGTTTCTGTCACCGTGTCGCTTGTTCACCATTCGTTGGCTCTCGTTTTTCAGCCTTACGCGTCTCGCGATTGGACGCCTCGATTATCAACGACGCTTTGTCGTTTCAAATTTCCACCGTGGCCAATCGAGCAAAACTCGAGGATGCACGAACGAAACACCGGTAACCGATGTGGCCAACTCGTTACGAAGGTTGGACGTCTTGTCGATAACGAAACGAAACTGTCTTAACTCGGGTATCGGTTTCTCGAAAATTGCATCCGCGGCGAGGTCTACGGAGAAATTTTCTTTTTACCAACTTGGCCCGGTGGTTCGAAGCCAGACCTCTTTCTCTGTCATCGCGACAAGTCGGTGTATACGTTAAACGCGTAGCGAAACTTTTCGACAAGGCAAGGATCGAGAAACTTCAACCAACTGTACAGAACCTCGTGCTCAACTCCATGGAACTCCGTGTCTATGGGACTCGTTGCAGCTCGTCTCTCCCGCGATTAGGTTCCCTATGGTTCTCGCGAGACGAGTTTCGCTCATTGGGTAAACAAATATCAAAGGGAAGACAATCGACGAGTACTGTGCAAACTTGTTGCAACGTGAAAGAATTGTGCAAAGATGGCAGCGTTTGGCGAGAAAGAAGGTTATGTTTCATAGAGACGTCTGTTCATACATTTGTTACCACGATTGACACAATCGATGAGTTAAACTTCGAATTACTTCCTCGAGTACTTTATTTAGTCCTTTTGGATTATTTTCTGTTTCCAAATTTGACAAAATAGCTCTGGGATAAAAGATTTTGCAACAGTGAAGAGATGGAGTCTGTGGTTGACGAATAACCATCATTAATTGCAGAGCTCTACGGTTCTCTTTATAAACAGAGTATCGAAAATGTTGAATATCATTGGGAGAAGTGTATCGATCTAAGAGGAGACTGTGTAGGGAAATAAAAAGATTTTTTCATAAATTTTTAGTGTCTTTTTAGTTGTACTTCTGGGACTACCCTCGTACCACTGGTACGAAAATCTGTTGGAAAGCGATGATAAAGCGATGACGACAAAACGAGGAACAGTGATGCGTTAAATATTCAAGCACTTGTCAGTGAATCTTCATCCGGAGGGATAGAGATATTTTTGGCAACATGGTAGCTCGCGACTCATTATAACGACTCCCCGAAGAAACTCTTCTATTATCTCTGTTAGTAGTTTGGCATTTCCTAATGACTCGAAGAACTTTTCTCTGTGTAAAATGATATCATTGTGAATAATTCATAGCGATTCTGTTAGCGATGCAACTGAGTACGTCTAACTTGCTAACCCAAGAGACAGTAACTTCCAACGATTATTCCATCTACTTTGTTACGAGAGCTCGTAAATGTCACGCGTGAAATTATTTGGGATATTATCTGGATCAGTGTTTCTCAAACTTCACCTTCCGCGAGCCCTTTCGTGAAAAAACACCTCCCTCGATTATTTATACAGTCACAAGTATAGATACTTCTCCTCCGATACCTTTTTAACAAAATAACAAAAACTCGATATTTTCTGCACGGTAATAATCGATAAGAAATATAATACACAACAATAAATCAACCATACGCGAAAGTAATTATCATTAAAATTATTCCTTGCATACATAATAATTCATTATTACTCATTTCCAATTTAGTCAGAATTTAGTCACGCTCACAATTTATCTCTACGTAATAGATAATTAATTTTCAACGAGTATTTTTTCCCATTCCCTTTTCTTTACTTCTTCCTTCATTTCGTCGATCTGTTAAACCAGTTCTCAGATTGCATTCTTACTTTTCCTTACTTCTGTGTACTCTCCAACTGCATAGAAAAAGAATGCAATTTTCTCATCGATCGAACCTTGTACCTGGTAAGGTCCGAATTTGTAGCTGCAACACCGTCGGGTCAAAATGAGCCGGGTTCGAGGATCGAGCTCGTTGTTCGAGGATTATCAGCGACGAGACATCGCGGAGTGGAGTATTTACGAGTGGCCGACACGCGACGTAGCGAGAATTCTAAAACTCGATGATTCGTAGATAGCGGCGACAGGACGTTCCGAATGCGCGCTCTCGACGATGTTCTAATTTAATTGATCGTCCACCGACCGGTTATCCAGCAATCATAACGGACGGGTGTAATTAATTTATGCGCGCGTTACGCGAGATAACGCGGCCGTTGTATTTATGGATTACAATTTACATTATTGCCCGCACCCGAATTAATTACGTTGAAACTGGAGGGCAATTAAACGCCATGCTTAATTGGGTATAGTTTAATCGGGCCGGGTGGTATTGCGCCCCGAAATCCGAAGTTTCGTTCAGTGGTTCCCGCGAAAAGTTCGCGCCTCGTTTCGAGATTGGATGCTTTCGCTCCCGAGCGACGCGCCTTTGTGGAACACTCGACGCGTTACCGTAGAAAATTTATAATATAGAATTCCAACGCGCGTGTTTAATCCCCGAACGACCGAGATCGTGAAACGAAAACTGTCCTGTGCGATCCGGTGTAAATAATAGCTTGTTTTATCGAACAACCTTACCTTGAAAATTGTGCAACTCGCGATGAATGTCGAAGCAACGATACAGTCCCAATAACTGCCAAGGTCCCTGTAACTGCCAGTTACATTATTTTATTTAATAACGGAATAATGTACGAAGAAACGTGACTAATTTGACTACTTTGTGCACAGACATTGTATGTTTACGAGGACAACTTTTCAAGTGACAGTTGTAGGGACACTTGTAATTAATTAGTAATCAATTTAGCATATTCGATGTGCAAACAAATTTTCATAATTAAAAATGATTTTAAGGAATATTAATGTCAGTTTGGAATTAGAGATTCAAGAAAGTTTCTTTAGAAGTTTCTTTCAAAAATAATAAAAATCGTTAAAATATCTATACAAGTGATCTCCGCAATAAGTGATCTCTTTTTATATTTTACGCTGTTAGCTACACGCAGAATAAAATAAAATGTGCAATAACTTGCACAGAATCTCGACAACGTCGTTAATAATAATTAAACCGTTTTTGCGTTTATATATTCTCAGTGTGCTCTAAGTGCCACCCGTTTTTCCTAATTTCGACATCCCGGCGATTAATCTTGGGTCTCTCGAGCTGAGTTGTAAATACACTTAAAGCTCGTTCACCGTTCCAACGAAGAGGTAACAGTTGGAACAATACTCCAACGAATCCTGGTTCCATGGTAATTAAAAATCAATTTGAACGAGTTCTTTTTCGAACGATAACCACCATTCCAATCTCCTCGGCGCCACGTGCAACTCAACCGGAGAGGAAAAAGCATCAGGTGGAAGCGGGACGACGTTTCCCTTTCCAATTTCAAACTATTTCATATTCAGAGCCTGCCCGTATGACATTCAACCGAGACATTAGCATGTAAAGGATGTACCAAGGAAGGAAAAGTGGAGGAGGTTGAGTCGGTTGAAGGGTAGACGGTGAACCAGTGGCGGCCATTCTGCTGCACCATAACAATCCCATTAGAAAGGACGATGAGACTGGTCGGTTACTCCGGTACACATATTTGTCCGTGCAGTCCGTGTCACTCGGAAGCTTTCACCGAGAACTTCGACTGTATTTCTGTTAACCTGCAATTAAATCCGGGGCTGAGTCCGTTGATGAACAAGAGGTATTACCGCGGTTCTGGAAACTTTAATCGCAAGGTGGGGTTATTTCGTTGTTGGAACTTTGTCCCAGGGGATGCGGGGATGATCAAAAAGTGGAAAATATAATTCCAGGGAAGGTGAAAATATTTCCTAGGAAAACAGAAGTTGTTACGATCCAGAAAACAATCAGGGGATGATCGAAAAGTGGAAAATATAATTCCAGAGAAGATGAAAATATTTCCTAGGAAAACAGAAGTTGTAACGATCCAGAAAACAATCAGGGGATGATCAAAAAATTCGAGAAGAAGTGAAAATGTTTCCTAGGGAAACAGAAGTTGAAACGATCCAGAAAATAATGAGGGAATGATCAAAAAGTGGAAAATATAATTCCAGAGAAGGTGAAAATATTTCCTAGGAAAACAGAAGTTGTAACGATCCAGAAAATAATCAGGGGATGATCAAAAATTGGAGAATATAATTCCAAAGAAATCTCTTTGTACATTTCACGCAATTAGCTGTGTGTAAAAACATCGACAACATCGTAAATAATAATTAAATCTTTTCTGCGTTTATATATCCTCCATGTGCTACGAACATCCGCTCTAGTCGCTCCGAAGAACTTTAAAGAATGACAAACCGTTTACAAAATAAAGAATTCTATTCCTATTCATGTGTTTCAAACCAGGAACGTAGTAACGTAATACTACGTTCATATGGTCACCGTAGTAACGCTCGAAAAATTTCTCAGCAGTTTCATAATGCGATCGAACGATATTCACTACAAAGCAGTACATCGAAACGAGCCCCGCGTTCGGTATGATTCGTTTACCGAACGAATTATCCTGACACAGTGCTGTTTTATCGAGACCTATCGAATCTACGGTAAATTCGATTAAGCATAATCACATTATCGGTCAGTATTTAATCACAGTCCGAGCGGCAGGTTTCCCGTGTCCCGAGTGGGATATTTTCCTCGTTAGGGGTCGATAGGAATTCAACGGGCGGCGGCCGCGAATTCAATACTCCGCAAGTTTCCGCCGTTAGAAACTCGGATCGCGTATAAAATCGGTGGTCGGGATCGTGCGAGGGCGTCCTCGAGCGATAAGAATGAACCAAGGGAAGGCCAGGAATCGTCCCACATGGATGGAAAGCGAACCGGTACCTCGGAACGTGGCATTTTCGTAAGGCTGATCAGATTTTGACGAAGCTGCCAGCTGCGTTGCACTTGGAATGGAGATTCCGGAATTTATGGTTTTCATTTCTTGGCCGGCGTCGGACGTGTTACTCGCTTGGTACGTGACGGAAATATTCAAGAAGCCGGGAAACCGGTTACATCTGTGTTTTAAGAGAAGCGCGACTCGCCCGCGGTATTTACTCGTCGCGAAAGATAACAAAAAGCTGGATAACGTTTGCGAAAAGAAACAGAAAGGTACTCTGTCGTCGAGTATAAGATAAAGTAGCTTCGGGTGTCCGAACGTAGATAAATAATAATAATACAAGTGTCTGACACGATCGAGAGCAATCGAGAAAGTGGCAAGTATATAAAAACCAACCAAAATATCAATCAAATTTTATTTATATACTATCTGTAGACACATTTGAAAGAAATACATGGAAATATTGTGCGATTCCTTTTCGTTGTAATCAGTGGCGGTACCTTAAAATTAAGCTAAATTTATGATAAATTTTACGAGAAAATTCGCAGCCAATTTGCTGATATTATTTGTTATGCAATTAGCGATTGCATTACGGCGTTGCCGTGGACACAATTCGTAATTAAATACTAAATAAAATCGATTGGCCAGATCTCACCGCGTGGAATTCGCCGCGTATGGAGACCCGCCCTAAATACATTTCATCCATTCTCTTTTCATGCAGAACTTTTATTGTTCCAAATACGCGATTGCAAAGCGATTGTGCTTCGATCGCTATTCAAGAACCAACAATGGAAGGAATTTTAAAAGAAATATGTCTAGAAAATTGAACACGAGGTAACACCATGTTTTGTACGAATTAAATGGAAATGTCCAATTACGTATGTGTAACCTACTTACTTAAATGCTAAACGAGCATTCGTACTTAATAATGATAATAAGAACTCTTCCTACGAATAAGGCTAATAGTGAAACACTGCAGTATTTTTTCTCTTATAAATTATCTACCCTAGATGACCGTTATAACAGAACCTGTCTGATTATAAATTTAATGTCATTTATATCCTGTCTATAGATATATTCAGAAGAAATGAATGAAAATATTGAATCGATTAGAATTAATTCTTATGGGGGAATAAGTTACACTCGATCTTCGATATTATTGCACGAAAGACTGACAGTCCTAACGACGATGCTCATTTTCAGATTACGTTCCTCCCGGTTGAAGGGTGAACATCGCTCGAAGATCGTAATTATAAAATTCTGTTATTACCTTTATCCTCTACTTCGGCTGGATTTACATACTGATTGAAGTTTCCAAGTACGTAAACTATGTTAATCGACGCTGAAATCTCTCAAATTGCCGCAAGATTTATTCTCAAATTATTCATCCTTGAGCCAGTGATGCAAATTACTTGCGGCGGATCGTGATACCCATATATAGTTTCGTGCTTAAATTAGAAATAATTGTATTGCTATTCCGTATCGATAATACAGTTACTGTGTCTGAGTTAATTTCCTTGGGAACAAACTGTCGAGCAAGCTGTTAAACTAATTTGTTGCCGTACCGAACTTGCAACTGTGATCGCTCAACAATAATAATTAGTTCCGCGAACACGAGCTAAGATTTCTACTAACAATAACGAGAAGTAGATAATTGTAGCATTGGGAATATTCAAATGGTATATACTTCGTATATACGTACATGTGTAACTTATTTATCTAAACACGAGTAGGATAAATATTCTACAAATAGAAATGAATCATATAATATTAGCATCGAAGTAGAAAATCGTAAGCTTGCATTCTCTCTTGGATTTCCTTCAGATATTTAAATATTTACATATTTTTCATTCTGTATACTTAAACTAGAGTATTGTTACACATAAAATTAAAAAAGTTCATTGACTATATTTCCATAAAATAAACTACTAAAAAATTAAAGAAGAAGAACCTGTACCTGTAAAAGTTACTTTTGTTTCGTATCTTTCGATCTTTCAGTGATCACCCTATCACGAGTATTCTCTCGATGGTAGAGACTCGAGAGCATTCTACTAATTATCCCTTGGAGGGCTCGTGATTACAACTGTTAATCGTCTCGATTAATAATCGCAACCTCGGTGAAACTTCTTTCCGCGACGAGATCGCGAAACAGAAACCGTAACGAATCGAACGTGCCGGATTGGAATTGGGAACGCGGGGGTGTCTCGTTGTTGTCCCTTCCTCAAGGCGAGGACCGGTCCCTTTCATCGTAGGGCGTCGTCGACGAATAGAATCGGGTTGCCACTCTTTGCGTGGATCGATCCCAACGTGACTGAACACCAAAGAAAGCCTCGACGTTGCCCAGAACAGGCTCCCTCGTCCTCCGAGACAAGACAATTCACCGCGAGATAGCTGGGATGTAGTTGTTGAAATCGATGATCGTCTAGGTAGATGTTGAAACGACGAAACGAACTTCAGCTCAGGACCACTCTTGGGACTTCTATCAGCGTGACTTTCAATTAATCGACAGTGATTACTCGAAGCACGGGCCTTGTCCGACAAATTGAATCACCACTTGAACGATTTTTCGCAAATATTCGCACCACCTGACCGTGAGTGTTTCATCGAATTAATGTTATTAACCGTTGGAAGAAGCGATTTTCAAGGTTCGAGGAAACACCGTTTCTTTATTCGAAGGTGAACATTTATTGCCTCTTCAATTCGATACGTCCGTCTCGCTGACTATTTTATTTCTTTGTTTATACAGGAGAGGTTCGGTTCGATTGTACGGGGATACTTCGAAGTTGGTTCATGTTGGAAATAAAGTATACGGTCTAAGGATAAACGTCTCGGGTAAATGTTTAGCTTGTTTCGCTAAGTCTTCGGATTCGAGTTATTTTTGTACTCTGATGATTCTTAAGCACGAAGTTAGAGAAGATTCGGTAAAGGGATGGTTTGAGTACGAAGGAGATTTTTTTTAAATATCGGTACACGTTTCTGTATTGGCATTAATCCTGTTTATTTGTTCAGTTTGTGTATTTAATACCGTTTAGCACTGCGTGGATAATCGTTCGTCGTGAGCAACAAGTAATTCAAATTGCTTCACAAAAGAATTTTTTCTTTTGCTGATTTTGCTGCGATTGGGAGAACAATTTTATAGCGAGAGGTTGCAGAAGTTTCGAATATTCAAATGGTGTAAACTTTTTGCTGTGTATGCACAATGTAGATATTTTTACCAAGTAACCGAATAATTCTTGAACGAGCAATTTCCGAAGGAATCTATAGGTTGTGCAGGACCCAAGCTTTTGTGTCCCCGATCGATCGTTCCAATGGCTCCTAAAATGTTATCAGAGACTTTGTATCTACGACGTTAACGTTTCGGTTACTACTACGCCATTTTTAAAACACGACGTTCAAATACAAATATCTTTCGGTAGAAATCAAATGGATATTTGAACGAATAAGTTAGAAATCATTGCTCGATCTGAGCGAAACAATGGTACTCGATTAAAAGTGTGAATCACTGTTTCAAAGAGTCACGGAAGCAAATTTTTGACGAAAACAAGCGCGAAGTTTAACAATTGTAGTATATGTACTTTTCTCGAATGATCTTAGGAAACCGGCCATTTGAGCACGAAAACTTTTCTTCCCTTCCAAGTTACGATTGAAGAGAGACGCGAAAGAAAGTTTTTAGTATAAAGGGACGCGGAGTATCACAATTGTGGAAGTATATTTTTCTCATATCGTTTCAAACCTTCCAATTAACTTGGACATCAAAATTTTTGTTTCTACGCGAAAGAGAGTTTCTTTTAATGTAGAAAAATTTGAAGTTGAAAACTTACATGTTGAGATCTACAACATATTCAAAAATCCAGGTTCCTTCCAGATTCCTTTCAGGTTCCTTCCAGGTTCTTTTCAGGTCAGATTTCTTTAAGGTCGGGTTCCTTTCAGATCAGGTGCCTTTCAGGTCAGGTTCCTTTCAGATCAGGTTCCTTTCAGATCTGGTTCCTTTCATATCGTATTCCTTCCAGGTTTCTTCCAGGTTTTTTCAGGTCAGATTTCTCTCAGGTCGGGTTCCTTTCAGATCAGGTGTCTTTCAGGTTAGGATCCTTTCAGATCAGGTTCCTTTCTAACAGATTCCTTCCAGGTTTCTTCCAGGTCTCTTCCAGGTTTCTTCCAGGTTCTTTTCAGGTCAGATTTCTCTCAGGTCAGGTTTCTTTCAGGTCAGATTTCTTTCAAATCAGGTTCCTTTCACATCGGATTCCTTCCAGGTTTCTCTCAGGTTCTTTTCAGGTCAGATTTCTCTCAGGTCAGATTCCTTTCAGATCAGGTTCCTCTCAGATAAGCTCCCTTTCATATCGGATTCCTTCCAGATTTCTTCGAGGTTCTTTTCAGTTCAGGTCCCTTCCAAGTTGAGTTCCTTTAATGTCCCTTACAGGTTCCCTTCAAGTCGAGTTCCTTTCAGATCAGATTCCCTTCAGTTCGGGTTCCTTCCAGGTTCCTCCCAGGTTCTTTTCAAGTCAAGTTCCTTACACGTTCCTGGCAGACTCCTTTCGAGTCAGGTCCCCTCCCAGTTCTCAACTCACGAACGTTACACGATACTCGAAACGAGCGATCCCTGGAAGGAGCTTAGGCAGAGAATTCCACGCGGGACAAGCGTACGCCGGTAGTCGGCAAACGAAGCAATCCGGCGGAAACATTGCAGGCCGAATGTCTCCTATTCCGTGTTCCTCCCGTCTCTCGCGTCAACTTCGAACGACTACCTCCAGCCTTCGGGTTCCGTGCTCGTCTCCGCGTCCACGTAACATTGCCTGCCGCTAAGTACGTCCCGCGGAAAGTTCCACGCCGCTACGGGGAATCGGTGAGGTTTCCCCCAGAGACCCGACCGAGGAGCTTCCAAGTAAAAGCAATTCCTCTTCGCGCCAAGGACTCGCGTTTCGTTTCAACTGCAGCCGTGGACCTGACGAGGGGGCACCGGCTCGGACCGACCCGGAAGAGGTTATTATCCGTTACGAGGCGTCGCGAATGGAACGCGGAACAACGAGGGAGAAAGAAACGGAACGAGAGAGAAAGAGACGGAACGTGAGGGAAAAAATGGAACGAGAGAGAAAAAGATGGAATGGGAGAGAAAAAATGGAACGAGAGAGAAAGAGATGGAACGAGAGAGGAAGAGATGGAACGAGAGAGAAAGAGATGGAACGAGAGAGAAAGAAACGGAAGAAGAAAGAAAAAAACGGAATGAGAGTGAAAGAGATGGAATGAGAAAGGAAGAGATGGAATGAGAGTGTGGCGGCGCTACCCACGCTTGCCACCAGAGGGAAACTTACCACTAACCGTTTCCCGCAAGTTCCCGTACCTGCTCCGATCGGTATATATACGATCCCATACCGATCTTCCAATGTCCCGGCGTATAAGGCAGGGCCTGCTAGGATGCCTTACTGACGAGTCCACTAGCAGGCCCGGGATGAAACACTTCTCCCTTTTCCTATTTCCGTTCTCTCCTTCCTTTCGTAGCCAAAAGAGAGAAAAAATGATGGAACGAGAGAGAAAGAGATGAAATGAGAAAGGAAGAGATGGAACGAGAGAGAAAGAAATGGAACGAGAGAGAAAGAAATGAAATGAGAAAGAAAAAGTTGGAACGAGAAAGAAAGAGATGGAACAACAAAAAAAGAGATAGAACGAGAAAGAAAAAGATGAAATGAGAAAGAAAAAGATGGAACGAGAAAGAAAAAGATGAAATGAGAAAGAAAAAGATGGAACGAGAAAGAAAAAGATGGAACGAGAAAGAAAGAGATGGAACAAGAAAAAAAGAGATGGAACGAGAAAGAAAGAAACAGAACAAGAAAAAAAGAGATGGAACGAGAAAGAAAGAGACGAAACGAGAAGAATAGAAGGTGATGGGAGATCGACTCGGTGAAGTGGAGAAACGAGCTCAGGTAAGACGAAGAGAAGACTCACTCGTTCCAGGGTATTGTCGGGTGTTTCTGATGTAAAACAACCTACTCCGGACTGGTGCGTCGCGTTCTCGGGACGATGAAAATTACGAAGGCGAGTTCGCGCGTCGGTAAATGCGACGGAGAGTACGGTGTTCTCAAAACGGACATCCCGATGCAATATCAGAACCAGGTGAAAAAGAAATGGGACCAAGCGAAGCGTTCACAAAACGCTCTACGACGATCGTGGTGCCCGTTGGATGATCGTTCCAGGAGTCGAGGAGTTTACGCAACCGGAGCTCGAGTAGCCTCGGAGCGGGAAAACTGGAATTCAATTTGAAATCGTCATCGCCCGCGTAATTATTCAATTGAGTTTAAGCGCGAGACGCTGGATCGACCTACACGGTGCACCGGTTTGCTATTGATACGGAATTATTGTTACGGGGTCCAATGAACGGACGATAGACGATCGATGTTCAGATACGTTTACTCGATCCACTGTTCTATGGATTTTGTCTGAACGTTTCAGACGTCAGTAAAATCATCGAGTTTGTCGATGAATGGAGGCGAGTTCTCAGTTGTTGGCAAGACAAGTAACGAACTGTGCGTCAATTAACGAACGTTACTGATATATTTCTTTTTCTAGGAAAAAGAATTCTTTTACTTTGTAACTCGCATTTCATACAAACGGAGTAACATTCGTTAGACACTTTACAATTTTGATCAAAATAAAAAGAATATTTCTAGCAGGTCAAGGAGGTTTCATACGAGAGCGAAATTAAAATAATATATTTCAATTTAACACAACGTCAAATTCATTAAAAAAGATATTCTTTCTAACTTTATTTCGCAGCCCGGATAAACTCGATGAAAATTCTCTGAAATTACACACGCGTGAATTTGCACGGCTGTGAATAAAAACAGGGTGTACATAGTTTCGTGGACAATTTAAAAAAAGAATCAATTGTTCGATTATCGCGGTTCTTTTTCAGGAAAAATTTAAAATTTGAACAAATCCTTCATGTTTTACATTTAATAGTTGTCGAATAGTGGGTTACTCGAGCATTTCGCAAATTCGTTATTTTATTTTCAACCTGAAAATTCACAAATTGGTTTATCTGGCTTTCGCTACGAACAATACATAGTGTATCGGAGCCTATTTATATTTCTGTTGGGATATCGACCGACGTCTCGATTTAAATACAGGGATCGACTGAATTTTTGGTAATGGAAAAAATTGCTAAAATTGAGTAGGAAAAACGAGAACTCGTTACAACTTGGTCCACCGTGTTCAAAAATTTCCAGGATCGTGGAAATTACGGAAGTAAATTCGTATGGGACCAAATGGGGAAAAAACAGACACCCTGATGCAATATTAGAGCCAGGTGAAAAGAAAGGAGAGAAAATAGGGCGTTGTTGGGAAATATACGGCATCCGGGCAGCTTGCAGACATTTTTTGAAATAACATGCCCCACGGAGGAAACGCGAAACTGCTGCAATATACTCAGAGAAGTTAACCGTCAGAGTTCTGAGCGTTGTAAGTTGGCTCGCGGCAGTACGAGACTGACTTATTGTTAAAAAGACGACCGATAAGTTTCGAAAACATTGAAAATTACGAACACACGGAATTTTTATTCGAGAGTTATAAAAGATGCTCGTAATAAAATTGCGTAAGTTTCTTTCGAAATCAATTTCTAATCGAATAATTACTACAATCGTAATAGTTCCTAGCAGTCGTAACTTTGATAACATTTATTTACCAAACCCACGGTAATTTAATCCAAAAAGTATTTCACATGTATATACATATGAAATGTTTTACCTTGTTCGAAGAACAACAAAATTTCGCTTCAACTGACTATAACACGTTCCATAATACATTCGTTCAATATTAATTTTCATTTATTTTTATCAGCCTACACTTCTTCCTAAACAAAAAATTAATTCTATAACGTGCAAAATAGTATCCTAAATTACCACAGATAAATATCTACGTCGAATGAAAACCGAAATGTAAAAAAACACAAGTGTAGGTACACGTGCATTTGTAAAGGCACAAGTGATCTCTTGCATTTCAAACGAACCGACTCCGATTAGTCCCGCGACAATTCCAATCAGGTTCTTGACAAACGGTACGTTCGAACTGAGCACACTTTATCCGAAAGAAAAAAAAAGAAAAGAAAAGAAAAGAAAAAAAGAAAATGGAACACTCGAACGAATCAGAGAAGTCCCGATCGATTGTCGTCCGGATGCAAGGCACTTAATTGCATCGCTGATAAAGCTCGCGTCAAGGCCACGGAATACCTTGGCAAAAAAGCAAGATTAATCGCGATCGGTCCGCGCAATTTATCACCGGGTTCTGCTCGGCTACATGCGCAAATCTGGTCAACAAACCGAACGTACTCGAGGAACCTCGTTTCTTGCCACCTATTCGCGAGAATCGTCGCGTTATCGAACCTCCTGTCGCTTAACTCGAGCCAGTCGTGGAGATATCGTCGAAAAAATCGGCAACGTTCACCGAATGGAACCACAAATCGTTCCATCCATCTGAACGTAGACTCGACTGGGTAGATTGTGAACGAAATCGCAGTAGTGGATATGGAAAGCTTCGGTTACCGAAAGTGCTAGATCCATTAAAGGTAACCGGAATACGGCTGGCTAAATGATCGTGAAATTCGTCGAGGAACGTATGGAAACCCAATGGCGAAATCTGTTCATGATATTTGCAACTGAAAATCGATCGAGATCTCATTCCTATCGGAGGATTCTCACTCCAGACGCGATTTCATCACAATAACTGCACGTTTCTACAACGAATGTTTCACGATCGTAAAGTAATGGCTTCGTTTTTTAATGGAACGAGCTTACTTCTATCGGCAATATAAAACGAAACGGTAGTTATTTTTTTAGTGTACATTTATCGAATTAACGATTACTACGCGATGATGGAAAAATATTTCGATTTAATTTGGAATTATTTCTTTCAATTCGAGAATTAATTTTGTAGAAGATTTTTTTTCGAAAATTTTACCTAATCGAAAATGGAGGAGGATTTTGTTACGTATGTATATTCAAAATTCAAATATATATACACAGATTTATAAATATTAAATTCAAGATGAAAGATGCAAGAGAGAATACTTTGCGAAGAAAAGCCATGTAAAGTGAAATAAATTTACGATATTGTACGATATATCGAGTAAATGTTTTAATAACTCTTTTTAATATTTGAAATTATTAACGTAAAATATTTACACCGGTTATTATTTATCCTAGCATTTATGAATTACAAGTTTTCCATTCATTCGTATTATAACCGTGACTTGAATTATTCGATTTCTCAAACGATGAATAGGTAACAATATTTTTTATTACATTCCATAAAATTAATGAATCAATCGTAACAAATGTAGCAACTATGCGAGATAAAACAGTACGAGTTACGTACAATATAAATTGTCAGTTTCTGTGTTCTGATAAGTAATTCTTCCTTTAGCTTTCAAAGAGTAATATTTATATAATTAAAACCAAAAAAAAAAAAAAAAAAGTTCGTACTACTTTCTCACAGATCAAGGCACATTTAACCACAAACGAAATCATGCAAAGCAGTGTCCTATCTTCTTTCTCCTTTTTCTTCCAGGCAAACTCAAAACTAGATACAAACTTGTAACAAGTTTCGTAAATCATGTTAGTGTAACACGTGAGTAGAATCGTTTTGGAAATATTGTATGTAGTGTCGCGGTCGTATTTCTTACGTATTTCGTACACCGCAATATCGCGTTCGAAATCTGAATTCCTTTGAAATATTCATGTACCGATACAACGGTTTCCATAAATCCGTGCAATAAATTCTCTTTCGTTACTTCCTCGTGACGACGTCGTGCGATCTTATTGCTGTGATAAAGTTCAATTTTCTGTCCAAAGATCGAACACGAAACAACAAAACGACGATAGAATCTAAACGATGCGTTATCAACGACACGTGCAATTGTTTCGCTCGTTAGCTTCGATTACCCGCCAAAAACGTAATTCGAATGTCTGGAAACGAACTCGTTGCAATAAAGTTCACGGTCTAACGCAGTAATTTAATAAACAGAGTGCCACGCTAGCAGTTCCGTGCGAATGCAACGAGTTCACCGAGTTCTTGAGTGTTCAACCATGCGATGAACTTAAATTTCGGCGCAGTAAATAAACTTGGCTCCCTTTAATTTCGCGATACCTGATATTGTCGAAGTAATGTTTCGCCAAGTGTGGCAATAAAGGAGCGTATATAATTAATTTATAACATATAAAGATAAGATTGCGCGCTGTAATACCTCCTCGCTGAAAACGTAGTGTAAAGACCTTGCGCCAGGAGAGAAACAATAAACGGAGTGTCGTATATTTTACATTGTAACGCTCCAAATTCTAACAAGAATTTCACAATATCGATTTACCCGAGCAACTGTACCTTAGATAATAAATAGACCACCATTGGCACAATTTTCACTCAATAACAAGCAGACAAAATTACAATTTATTTATCTCCGTTAAAATCGATTCTATCGAAAATTCGTACACTAGAAAAAAGTTTCTAAATTTAATTTCCAATACCTTTCGTTATGTACATTTTTACCATAAAGACAACGACGAGCGAGATATCGATGATTCTGTAATCGAAGCTCCTCTTTCACGAAGAATCTTCTCATGGAGCTTGTCAGGTGATTCTGTACGTTGAATATCGCAAACACTTGTACCGATTCTCCGGTTACCGGTTAACAAACCCGCAAAACTGTATTTTCTTTATGCAGCGCAGACATCTGCATATAAATTCGGCGTGAATCCCGAGCGAAATTGTAGCCTCCTCGAATCGGCGAGTCGCGCGTCACCGTGAGACGCGTCGATAAACCCGCTAAACTAGCTGCAACGTGAACACGTTTTCTCGTTTATTTTCGGCAAAGTCACGCAAATCCCGGACCGGATTGAGACGTCGTAGACCCCCGCACGGGCCGGGTCGTCTATAGCCAACGACGTACGATAAGCGGGGATCGTTTTTCTCTGTAACAGCTATCGGTATCTGTGTAGCTATTTCAGAACGGCACGTGAGCGGAATCAATTGAAAGGTTGGCCTGGCAAAGCCGCGCCCCGTCCAACTAGAACTTCCATTAAGCCCGGAGAGATGCACAACCCTCGTCGTTCACTCGGTTAACCCTGCAGCCGAGGAACGCGTGCACGTGCTACTCGGTTCTAAGACGATCGACCAAGTTTCGCGGAACTACGGAACGTAGGCCCGGGACAATGACTGGTAATTAAGGACGAGATCGACTGGACGATATCGCGAGATTCGAGTCCCCGTATCGATTCGACGAGCAACTTTTCATCGACGAATGTATGGAAGGATCGCGGGTGAAAAGTTTCGATTGTTCCGACAGGGATACCGGGGGAAGTGATTCCGACGAAAGTGCGGAACAAACGCATTCGAAGAAAGGGAGAATTTTGTTTGTTTCTCCTTCTGTGAACTGTTGTTTGACTTGACCCGTGCTCGAGAAGTTTACGGAGATTCGTAATCGAGGATCGTTAGGGACAGGAGTTGAACGCGATTCGAAATCTTCGAGATTCGTGCAAAGTTATCGAGGGCGAAGGGCGCGGAGTCGAAATTCGTGGACGACATTTGAATTCGTGTGATCGATGGGGATGGAAGATTTATGCGAATGAATCTGAGGGAATGCTTTTTTCGGAAATTAATCGTGATTTTTGGATGCGATGTAGTGCACGTGAATTTTTCTTGGAAAAGTTGATGGGAAAATTATTAATGGGATATTTGTCGATAGAGAAATTAGGTATAGGAAAATCATAGATAGAAAAATTGTCTGTAGAGGAATTATAAATAGGAAATTTTTCGATAGGAAAATTATAAAGAGGAAAATTGTAGATGGAAAGTATGTCTATAGAGAAATTATAAATTGAAGAATCATTTATAGGAAAATTGTTAAGAGGAAAATTATAAATTGAAGAATCATTTATAAGAAAATTGTTAATAGGAAAATTATAGATAGAAAAATTGTCCGTAGAGAAATTATAAATAGGACATTTTTCGATAGGAAAATTGTAGATGGAGAAAGTGTGTATAGAGAAATTATAAATAGGAAAATTATCCATAGGAAAATTATAAATTGAAGAATCATTTATAGGAAAATTGTTAATAGGAAAATTATAGATTGAAGAATCATTTATAAGAAAATTGTTAATAGGAAAATTATAGATAGAAAAATTGTCTATAGAGAAATTTTTTTAATAGGAAATTGTCGATAGGAAAACTATAAATAGGAAATATCCCAATAGAAAAATTACACGTAAAATAACTGTTCGAAAAAATACAATCAATAGATATACAAGGAACTGTACTCTCGTAAGCCCAGTCCCTAAAATCCATCGTTCCGGTCTATTTAATCCACATCTCGATTTTTATCGAGAACTCGATTTGAATTGATGCGGCGCCGTTTAATCTATTGGCACAGTATTTGCGGAACATCCTGTGCAATCGTGCGAATTCCAAAGAATATTGTCTTCCGTTCTCGTTCAATCTCAGCACTCCGAGCAACCGATAGAGCGAGCGAAGGAACGAGAACACCTCTACGGGTGTTCTCTGTAATAACGTTCTTTTTCTGGGCAACAATGGACCGACCGGCATCGTAAAACGAAGCTGGCCGGACAAAAATTTCAAAGGCAACCTATTTACGGCGAATTGCTGAACACGACGCCGGTTTTGGACAATGCAAACGACTTGCCGAGCCATTTAACGTGCGTGAGAGGGCCCCCGTAGTGCACCACGCGAACCAAAATCAAAAGAAACCCGACGACACAGAAATTATAATAGGGAACGAAGTGCAAGGTCAACGATACAAAACTGAACGTAGACTCCTTGGGAGATACCGTGAAAAAGAACTCGGTTCAACGAAAATAAAAGACCGACACAGAAACCGGCTTCTTCGACCCATGGAAATTCTTCCTCCTTTTTTCGGACAATTGAGCGAAAGAATTTTTTTTTAAAGGAAAACGAAAATATCGTAGCTGCATTCCAGGAGGAAGAAAGTGTGCCAAAGAGAGATAACTGCCAATTAACAATTACGATAGCCGGTAGGTATGTCTAACGCGAAAATTCTTCGTTCTCGTTTAAGAAAATTGAATAAAAGAATCGTTACTGAGAAATGAAAACGTGAACGAGAGAAATTGCATCGAACGAGGGAGAAAATTGTACGAAAGAAGCGACGAGAAAGCAACAATAACAGCTGGTAGCAACTATTTCGTAGCTAGAAATGATTCGCGTAAAAATGTTGGACAATAAAAACTAGAAAGAGATGGGGAAAAATTTAGATGGAAGCCGAGTCACGGAAATGAAAGGGAAGAGAAACGCAACACCAGAAGGACATCAGCCGGGTAAATTAACAAAGGAATAACTAAAGAGGCCACGGAACACACACAGGAAAATTAATAAAACGCTGAGCGGAAAAAAAAACAAACGAAACGAGATACCTGGCGTGGCGAATGTAAGACTTGGTGAAAGAACGGACGGAACAACGCTGGACTACGAAACAGTCGGAGCAACGTTGTTAATTAGCAGCGAAACCAGAAAGGGAATAGAAATATTGTAAAAAAGAGCGAGCTGAAAAATCAAGAAACGAAGAAAACAGAGGAGAGCCAATCCGATGGAGGAGACCGTGGAGAAATAAAGGTAAAGGGATATTCGGTGGAGGCAACCGAGTCGGTAGTGGAAGTTTGTGGAAAAACTAAGAACGGAATTAAGAAAATACCACAGACGGAAGGAAACAGGATCAAGAGGGGGATAGAGAACGAAGGGTGCTCGATTGCTTCTAGCAAGGAATTCGCGAACGTAAAAGCACCGAGAGCTGAATAGAGAGACACCGACATTGCTCGCTCGACACGTGACTGGCATATTTTGGTTCCGGGTGGTAGCTGGCATTTCTGGTCCCGATGTCGCTCGATGCTCGTTCAACGAACGCCAAGGGTTCGATGTTCACACGCGTCACGAACACGGGATGGAATCAAAGCGTGTAGTTGCTAGCCCCACGGTGCCAATAGAAGCGCTAAACTAAACCGAACGAAGACCACACTGGAATACTACCGGACCAGTAATGGAGACGTTCGATTCTTCCGCGCCACCAGTGATTACCAGGACGCTCGATGCAACCGATTCCGTTACGTACGAACGTTTTAACGCGAATTCCACCCCAGTTGTATCTGGTTCAACGATCCGGAATCAAGGTAGATTTGTTTTTTCTCTTTCTTCTTTTTTTTTTCTACTTCTTTTTTCGGAGCACAATTCTCAATGGCAATGGCTTACTTTATTTTTACAAGGTTCCGATTTCGCTGAATCGCATCGAGGCTTGCCGATACACTTGAACGATAAAGGGTGGAAATAAGTTTACGGTCTTGTTCTTTATTCTTTTGATTCGTAAAAATGTACATTTGTCGACGAAAGTTTTGTTAATTATTGTTCTTGAATTCTTGGACATTTTTCGACGATCGAAATACGTGGACTGGTGTTACAATCGATGGGAAGGAATAATAGTTGGTGTGTCGATGAAGAATGAGCTTCTTTTCGAATGTATTTGTACGAAAAATATGATTATTTAATCGTGGTAAGGAATGAGTCTGCGGCAAAAATTAAGAAAGATTATTTTAAATACATGATTTTGTGCTCAATTTATCGCCTACTGAAAATTAAATTCAAAAAATTACAAAAGTAATAACGATCGAAATACAAAGATACAAGGTATTTCTTCGGAGAAATATATTTAAAATAATTGTTAACTCACGGAGAAAAATTCTTTTACTGAAATTTCATTTCAAAAACTTTCGAAACAAAGCGTGTACACCTCGGATCACTAAACCAGAAAGTTACAACACTTTAAAATCGCTACGTGAAAATACGTGATAAGTATTATAACATTTGAGAACTGAAGTTTCGTTGGAAGCGAAGGGGATATTTTCGTTTAGTTAACTTAAAAATTCTGCCAAGTATAAGATACCGTGTTCCCCGAGCGTATTGAAACTGCCGTGAATTTTTTGTTAAAATGTAAACCAAGAAGCGTGGGAGCAAAAAAGAGTAAACTTCAACGTTCCGAAAGTAAATCTGACTTTTACACGCAATTTTGGTATATCTGGTGGGATACAAAATTTTATCGTCCCTCTTGGGAAAATTTGCAATGGTATAGAAGTGAAACTTCGCCACGCTCGGAAGCAGAGATAGCGGTTTCTGACTTTAAACGTCTCGCGTTGGAAATAATCAAATATTCAACGCTTTGAATAAAACGTTCCGACTCATTTTCGACCAGTGCGGAACAACCGCGCGTCATTTTCCGCGGCAAGAACGAAAGAAGAAAATTAGACAACTGTAATTTCGGTGAAAATTTCCGTGCTTTCGTCTTGATTTTGTTTCCATCCCCACGAATCGTTTGTTTCCTCCATTCGAACGATAATTTTCCGTCTATCCTCGTGAATTTATCGTCGGTTTGTACCAACAGTTTGCAAACTGTTTAATACGGAGGCCCTCTTAAAGAATTAATTATCAATTAAATTGCTTGAAAAGAGTCGAACTTCTTTTCCTTTTTCTTATTTTCTTAAAGTTACTCTGTAGAATGTTACGTAAAAAAAGATATTTCGAAATTCAAACTTTTTACTTTCGTAAAATTTTAAAATGAAGCTGAAAGTTATATTTATACTCTCTGAAAGAGACTACATTTTTCATTTAGTAAGTGCTTGGGAAAAAAATTCGCAAAATTTACATATTTTTTGCAAAATGCATCGATACATTCAGTATAATGTAAATTACAAATAATTCAATAACGTAGCACTTGTGTATGAGTTTCTCCGGCTAAAATTTAAAAATGAAAGTATTTATTAAACGAAAGGGGTGATATATGGAAGAAAAATAAAAAGAACCGTTTAAGTATACATTTTTTCATTCCAAGAATTTTCTTTTGTACTTGGTAAATGTTTAAGTTATTCCCATTTTTTTACATTACAAATTTTCTTCCCTTCCTGTCTCTTGAATAAGACTTCTTTCGCAAGAATTACCCCCCACTCCTCCCAAATTTGAATAACAATGGTTCGTACGCAGACACACGAAAATTCCAAGAAACACGTAACGTCGTCCAAACGTCTCAATTTCCCTCTGCTGGAAATACTTTCCATTTCTTAGGAATAAGAAATTATTCAAAGAACATCTCTTTTCGAACGAAAGGAGTTACAGAAGCTTTCGCAGAAAGCATCGCAGACGTTTTGCTCGCTGAAACCAAGCAGCCTGCACTGTCTGTGTAATTTTAACTTTGGAAAGCAATTGTCGAAACGCAAATCGAGTTTCCCTAATCATTACCGAGTACAGACATTAAGGGTAGTTCTACCTCGTGATAGTCATTAGCTCACTTTCTCTGCAATTTTAGCAATTGTGGTTGTTTCGATGTTTTTGCATCGTTTGCTCTACGGATACTGTTTTATCGTACAAGAAATTAAAGAAAGCTAACTACCGGAAGAATGATTAAAAGGAGTTAAAGACAGTCGAGCATTCGAAATGTTTTTCCATTGAAAGTAACGAAATCAAACAATTCGTAAATCTATCAATGTTGAAACTGCTTTCAGAAAATAATGCGAAAGGTAATAAAATAATGTAAAGATTTCGATTGAAAATACAGAAAAATGTTTTCATGTTTTAGTACCCTTAGACACACATAGATGGATCCTATATAAATTTCATGTATTGTCTCTACAAAATATTTTTGCTGACCACCTCACGAATAAATATCCTTGCAACTCCCTTTAAAAGTTAAAGTTCTGTCGAAACATCGAAAGCTCTTCGTTGTAAATTTGTAAATTGCTCAGAAGTGTATCCTATCGATTACTGACTCTAAAATTTAAAGTATCTTCGACAAAATTTTACGAATTTAAAATCTCGAAAATCACAACCTTGGAAAAATTCAAGTATACTCGAAAAGAAACGAAACAAAAATATACATCACTGACTCGAGAGTGTCTCGTGTGCATTTCCCTTCGATTAGAAACTGCATTCTCAACGTACAACGAACGACGTTCTTCGTCCACAGCTGCGTTTTCATCGAGATTAACAGTTCTTCGCGTTTCGCTCGATTCAATAAAGAATAATCAAAGTTATAAACGGTGTCGTAACAAGGTGAACAATACCGCGAACGTGCTACAACCACGGTATAATCTCCTCAACAATTTCCCGCAGGAAGTTTCGCTGTATCTCTTTTACGGTAGTATTGCAAGCCACGGCTACGTGGCCGCGGTACCACCGAATGTGGAACAATTAAAAGTAAGTTTAATTATTTGGAGTTCGACTTCCTTCCCGCTATCCGATATCTCGCAACACGGTGCACTCCTCTCGCGGAACGGGCGCCCCTTTCCGGGTAATAAACGTAAACAACGGAAGGAATGTGTAACGCGATTCGCGACGAGTTCCTTGTCCCTCGATTCGAAAAGTTCCCACGTAGTGTTAAATAAATTATACTCGCGCCGTGCATTTCTGCGGCATATTCGTTGCACGAGCCTGTACACGTGTGTTTGTACACACGTTACGCAGCGACGAATCCACGTTTCCGAGAAGCCGAGTTAATGCACACGGTTGTTCCGAAAGCACACCGTACCAACGTGTACTCTTGTTTGTTTGTTTGTTTGTTTTTTTTTTTTTTTTTTACGATGGAATCACATTTACGCGATCGCGCGATTTAATTAACAATTTTCTCCCTTTTTTGTGTCGATAATACGGTACTTTATAAACACGTGTCGCAATTATTTAATTAACAAAGGGGGGCTCGAGCCATCCCTCTCCCATGTTAACACGATTTTGCAGGTCGTAGAATATCGAATACAGATACTCGATAATTTTAGAGGTACAAGTAATTGAAATCCAATATGCGGTTATACGATGTGTATATTAACCCATCGTCGAGATCCCCGTGACGCGAATGTGAAATCGATTAATTGTTCGTAAAACGATTAATCATACTCGGCTGAAAAATTCAAACGGAACACGCGTTAAGAGTAAAAAGTAACGCGCTCTTTTGATCGCGAATTATTATTTTATGCGCGTCTTTTTGCGTGCATCGTGCATCGTTTTTACGGGTTCGTATCGGTGAACATCCAAAGCTTTGGGATTGAAACGTTCAAACGCACAGTTTAAACATTTCTCGTATAATTTTATTTTGTCGTTGCTCTTGCACGATATTAAATAACATCTGAAAAGCTACAGCTACAGATATTCTTTTGTTTCCGAGAGAATAACGATACAGCGAATGTACAACGCAAGTTACATCGTACGTAACTTTAAATATTCATATCTTTAGAATCGTGGAGTATCTCCAGTTTATGTTTTACACATTGCAACAGAGATCTGTCTTCTACCATTCTGCAAAAATACGTTAAGATAAAGGAAGAACGGTTTGGATCCGTTTCTGAATAATTGTTAACGAAACATTCTACGCGGTTAGACCTGCTTTTATTAATTTTTAAACATCTTTAATACGATATCTTAATTTTGAAATTCATACATATCATTTTTGGATAAATTCTACCTTTATTCTGGTGGTAACTTTTCCCAATTTAACTCAATAATTTACGTACTTACGCTGAACAGTCATTTATATTCATTGATCGTTTTATACACGACAAATATAATAGATAATTACTTACTGAGAATTTTTCTTTTTGCACATTATTTTATTGCTGTATAACCTCTCCATCTAAAACTATAAACACACCTTTCTTTAGCCCGACAAAGGGTAAACTGATTATTAATAATACTACGATGACTGTATTCACTATAATTATTATCGATATCGTGAAGATCTGGAGAGAATAATAATAATTCGACATAGATTCCGAAGAAACGACCTAACCCTTAATTTTTGGTACGCCCTAGATTTTCCCTGTGCCTAGATTTTAATCCCGAAACTTGGATCTATAATTCTCGAAAATTTGTGTTCGCGAATCTGTTATCCCCAACTACATCCGTTCATTTGGTAAACTTTTACCATTAAACCCATCAACCGTAAATAACCGGTTAACAACAAGACGCAAAAGTATTCTAACGAACATTTATATGAAATTTTAAACGATATAAAGTACCGAAGTACGAACGTTGCTAAACAGAATTAATTGTTACTTCACGGGGATGGTAATCCTTCGTTACTTAAGAAGAAATATTCACCGGACTTTATCTCGGCAGTAGGTAGAATAAAATGATTTTCGTTTCTAAACTCTCGTTTCGTTTTAGCTTCGTTCGGGAGAATATAGTCCGTACTAAAGTGTAGAAGTTATAGAAAGCTACTAAAACGCACGATATAAACGCACATTTCAAGTTCCCTCCTGAGTCAGTTTCATTACACCATTTCTATTGACGATCAATTCCACGTATTTATGAGATCGCTATCCACGAATCCTTAGTTTACGACGAGTCCTCCAATTTGGATTTGTTCGCTAAATCCTTCGATTTGGCGCACTTACCGCAGTAAAAACACGTTTGCGATCTCGTTTATTCTTTCGACGAGAGAACAGCATCGCCTGTTTATACCGTTTCGTGATAAAACATTTCGGCTCGCGTTCTTCTCAATCGTAAATACACGAAACAAGTAAACGAAAATACACGAACGTACTCCAAAATATTATTTTCCAAACGCAACCACGTATCGTCGTTATTAATAAAAATTCTTGTTACTTTTTTCACAAAATATCTCTGGTTCAGGTATGATTTTATAGAACGTGGATAATAGGGCAACACTCTCTCTTCGTCTCGTGCTTTAGGATCGTCTAAAGAATATATAAACGAAGCAACTATTCGTGTTACACAAAATGTATTTATTGAAATGCATCGAGCTACACACATACTCTTCCATTAGATTAAAATACACAAAGTTCCTTATACGTTACAGTATTGTATCTAAATTTTTCTATGTCTGCAACCGATTAATTCGATATCAACCACGAGAAATCTTCTGTTTACCAATTACCAGGTCCCACTATAAAAAAATTGAATGGTATCCAATCTCACCCTACGTACCATTACTTTTACAATCAAGAATACCAAACTGTGAAAACAGAAGGAATCAAAGTTTCTTCGATCTTCTCGTTGGTTTCTCTCAATTGCATTATCGAAGAAAATGCAGTGGGATGCAACACGAACTATGCAGTTGATCCTAAAGCCAGTTTCCCCTTAGCGATCCCAGTTAGGGAGAAAGATGATCGACACCCACGAAACAGGTGCCCCATTTCTCTCCGTATCACGACGTGAACCACGCAAGCGTGGACATGATTTAGGACGTCTGACAACAGAGATGATCCACCTGAGTTGGTCACTTGCATAGACAGGTGTACGTCGTCGAGCAACAGATAGTTTTATCGTTAGAATAACAAATACGTGTCAGTGTGTGTTTTTTTTTCCAACCGTACACGTTACTCGAATGCAAACTTTCACCAACTATAATGCAAATAACTGTTGCAAATACCATTTTGCTGACACGTTAATTTTCTAGTTGGATCGAACGAACAGTTGAACTAATTGTAAATTTGCTGACGTTATATTTACCTGGAAAATGTATACACACTTCTCATAATTGACCATTTTCAGTCTCTCTGGAGTTTCCAAGATGGATGAATCTCTTCGTGATCTGAAGGAATTCTCGAATATCCTTTTCACCTCTGACCTCTCTGAATAACTGTCGACCCTTGCCGACTGGTAAACATTTGAGAGCACTCCCCGATTTTGAAACATACCCGTTTTCCCATGTTTATTTTATTCGACCGTTTGATCCTTCGATAAGTATATTTAACAGCTGTCGGTTTTATTTCTTCATTCTCAGATGGCTGGCGTTATCAAAACAGTATTCCTTCCTGCACAGCTCTGCGAACGAAATATGTTTCTGTTAAACCATTTGCATCCAGAAGAGGAATAAGTCGAGTTACGCGCATCACCGAATAAAACTTTTCGAGACTCGTTTGCGTTGGTAATTCAAATATGCGTTGAACTATACCATTAACACTCGACCCGTGTCATTAACAATATCATTTTTGTTTAATTACAGACATACGTATGTATACTTCCATTCATAAATATTAAAATATCTCTTATCGTTCGTAAAAGAAAAGGGTGAGAATTATTTTGAGAAGAATATGGTTCTTACTCGTAGACTTTTTCCATGTAACTTCTTTTATGTATTGTTTTTAAAGATTCCATCTTCTTATACCTGTAAACAAAATTTCACTTCTTTTCCACATCACAGAAGTGATATAACCACTTAATTTTTCAACAGGTCCACACGTAATAATTATAATACTAATAATATAAATGTCGAATGAAAGAATACAATTCATCGAGTCCTTTGATAAGTTTATAACAGTTTTACATTCATTTTCGACGAGTGAACTAATATTTTTGGACGTGTAATTTTGCTACTGCAAATTGTTATATTATTTCTGGAAAAATTACACATGGAATATTTCGCTTCGAGCGAGTGAAAAAAAAAGTTACTCGTTCAATAATTGCTCGACAAAGTACAGAGATTCGTACACGATTAAACTTGGCCCAAGTTTAAATCTAAAGTCCATAGCGGAAACGATATCTCTTCTCGATAAACTTAAATCGAATTTACGCGTAAAATTAACAATACACGTTTGTTTAATTGCATTACTCGCACGATGCGCGGAAACGTTATATTTTTCGCACCAAATTTCGTTTCGTTCGTAAGAACATCGTTTCCATTCCACGATGATAAGTCAATTTCAAGGATAATAAGAATCGAACGTCGAATCGAAAAATTGTCTCTCTTCCATCGGAATATTTATAAATTTTAAATTTTATTCCGTTTGTAATACGAACAGCCTTCGTTTAATTTATTTCTTTTCTGGATAGAAAAACCATTGTTAAAATAAATTCGTATCGATAATCGATGGAAGAATTACAGAGGAAATATTACTCAATACGTATACCTCTCTTCGTATTCCACGCGAGAGAAATTCTAAAATTATTGAATATTCTACTAGAAAATTAAACGTTATTTAACGAATTCTAAAATTATCAAGGGAAAATATATCGATAAAAGAACTTTGGATTACCTATCTGGCCATTTGGTGCCTAAAATAAATGTCCCCATTACCGATCGGTTCATTTCTTTCACAATTTCGGTATCGTATGCCGTATCAATTAATTTCTAAAAGTTGAAACATTACATTTAACAGTGTTCAATATTCTAAGCAGAATTTGCTGAATAAAGGTTATATTTATAAATAATATTGATATCCAAATGTAAACGTTTTCATCGATGTAAGAATAAAGAGATACTATTGAGATCCGCCATGAAAAAAAACGTGGACTTAAAATAATAAATAGTACTTAAAAATATATATTACTCTGTTACGTATTGTATATAAATTAAAGAAAAGAATACACATAATGAACAAATAATGGCAGTCGTTAAAATGTACAAATAGTTCCAAATGGGGTCATCGTAGTAAATATAATTTTTGCAACAATTTTCATATAAATATTAAAATAAATCCTCAAACTCGAATTACTCGCAAAACTGAAGACTTCGATAATTACATTAATCCATATTTTATTCGATCGTCTCATATTCTTGGTAAAAAATTACTATTTTTATATAAGCACCCTCTCACAGGAAACCTCAATGAGGACATTCGAATCTAAGAAAGATATAGATTTTAACGATTTTTGTTATTTTTACCGCGCGTGATAACCCAATTTTAAATCGAACTTCGTTTCGTATCCGTCCATTCAAATGTCCCATAAAATTTCACCGAGCTACTGAAATTTTATGGAACGTTCGAACAGATAGTTGCGAAACGGAGCTCGAATCAAAATTTGATTATCGTGTGAGATAAAAAAAAAAAAAAAAAAGTAACGAAGAGTCACCGGTACACCAAACGTCCACTCTGTGGAACAATCGATGGGTCGCTGCCGTTAAAAATTGCGAACACCATGAAACAGTCTCGTGTATCCATGCTCGACAGAGCCAATTCACTTCCGTAATCATGGTCGCTGTGTCTTATTTTTCGCCACTCGGTGCGGAAATCGCAACGAGTCGCGTTTACGCTATCACGGTTGCCGCGATATCGATTTTGTGCTCCACAAAGGACGTTCAATTGTAGCGATAAAGCTGAGTACAGGGAGGGGCGAAAGTGCATGACGGGAAACTTAACAGAAGAGGAGGAAAAAAAGAACGAACAGAGGAGGCAAAGCTGGAGGTATACAGAGTGGCACGAAGAAGGATACGAACGAGGAAAAGATAAAAAAGAAACCGTGCAAAGGTTAAGAGTGTGGAGAATGTTAAATGGCTACGAGTGGGTGGATAGAACGATGTAACCGAGAACCAGAGAAATATGAATAAAACGAGAAGAGGCTCGGAGAAACAAAGAAACGAAAGGGGCTTGATAACGCGACGAGGAAACCGGGAAAGAATGAAGTTGCAGTAGCTTGGGATTGAATGTGCATCTCAACTCGAAGAAGAAAACAACGAAGGAGGATCCGCGCGAAGGGATGTAGAAGAGCGGAACAAGTACGAAGGGTCGAGTTTTGAAATCGGAGTAGATGAGAATAAAATATGCACGAGACTGAGAAACAGGTGGTGAGGATGCCAAAATGTGTAAAAGATGAGAGGAAGTCGAAGAAGCTTGGAAATAAATATGAGCTGCGACCAAGACGAGACAACAGCAGAGGAACGAGGTGTGTAATTAACAAAGTGAAACAAAGGTGGTGGGAATGAAAGAGGTGAAACTTAGAGACCGGAACAAACGCAAATAGAATAGGTAGAAATAAGAAAAAGAGAAAAATAGCGACGATGTTAAAACGTGCAAGAGAAGGAAGGAAGTTGGAGTAGCTTTGAAATAATAACGAAACGTAAAATAAAATTGGATCGCAACAGGACGAAAGGGATGTGAGATGCAACCAAGAGGAGAAAACAGCGAAGAAAGGCGTGTAATTAATTGAGTGCAACGAGTGCAGTGTACGATGAATAAAAAAGTGTGAAATTTAGGGCGGGTGTGCGTGAAGCAACTACCGAACGAGAGAATTCGAGAAAAATACTGAAACGTCTGGGAATAAACAGAGACACCGAAAATTGAACGATGAAAGAGGAGAGTTTAAAGACAGAAGAGGAAGCAGGGAGGAGTGAACTTGAAGCCAGTGAGGAATAAGGGATACGAGGTAGAGGTCTCTACATCCGGTCGATTAGCTGTCACACTAGAGCCTCGTGAACTGTTCGATCGAGTACTTTCTCCGAAGAAGTATCTAATTCTACGCTCGACGTGTCCCGCAGGAATGGAAAACCAGCTTCTTCCAGGGACGTCGATCTTCCACGTTTACTCACGTTCGCTATCCGTTCCTTCGATCGTGCTTCGCCGAAAAACTGGCCCGAAGAGTTCACCGATCGTTTCGGGTACCCCACGAGCATACCCTTTTCTCCTCTCGAGATCGTTTATCGTTCACAGGCAAGTAGATTTTTTCGTCCCCTCGTCCCTTTAAAGGCCGTGGGAACGGTATTACAAGGGTGAAGATGGATTTAGGGCTTATCGTCCGACTCATCGAGCTTCTTGCGGCTACAGGAGCATTGTCGAACCATTGACTCGGGACCATCGTCGAACATTGGAAGGGTTGACGTTTAGCAAGGATTACTCGCACGTGGCTGTGCTCGAGACAAGTAATTTCGTCCGGATGTTAACCGTACTGAGTGTTTCTTAGAATGTGAGCTCAACTTCCAAAGTAAATGTAGTCTAGGAAAATAATAGGAGTTAAACGAGTGAATTATTGGTAGTATAATATTGAGGTTGAGTATATTATAGGGAAAGTAGTTCCTATAATAGTGGTAAACGTACTTTTTGCAACCATTAAACTTTCTTGTATTTTATTTCAAAACGAATGTTAACCGTACAGAGTGTTTCTAAGAATATGAGCTGAATTTCCAAATTAAATATAATGTACAGTGCAGATTGTTTCATGAAAAAATAGTTCGTACAAACCTTGCCCCCTGTCCGACTTGGTTTCAAAATTATAGACACTCGTAATATATCGACAATTCTCATTTCAAATCGGGATATTGTAATTTATTCCATTTGATTAATTATTAAAGAATCGACTCGTTATATTTCATTGGGAGTTAATTTTCTCGATAGAATCGAAACGATATTATCTTCTACGAAGAGAAAGAATCGATGTAATATTAAAACGATGATAATTCGGAATTGACGTTAACCAAGACACACGTATCGGTCAAAAATACATTAACTTTTTATAAAAAAGAAACTAGTTCTCGAAATTTTCTATATTTTGCATCGCAGCCAATTAGAAACTGATCAATTTTAATTCGGAACATCTTTCGTCACATTCTGTATTTCCCATTACAATTTAAACTTCGTTCCGATTTCGCTTCCACTTTCGAAGAGCGCAACAAATTCTGAAACATTCCAAGTCCCCTCGGATGTTTAATTACGTTCCTTTCTTATAACTTCTTAAATCGTCTTTATCCACGACTGAACTTTGATTATTTCCACGCGCTCCGTCTTGCTCGTCGAATAAAGCCGAACAAGTACAATCCGCGCTGGTTTTTTCACGAACTACACCGCTCTTTGTCGCGTACGAAACGTATCGGAGCGGATCCGTGGATTTCTTGAACTTTGGCTCCTCTCGTCCTCGTTTCTTCACTTTTTTTTTTTCTATTTTGCGCGCTCCTCGCTTCTTTTATTGCTCTCTTAACTGCACTTCTCAAGTCCTGTCTCTTCCCGTCGCCGAATTTCTCATCCGAGATTTTAATCAGTCGATAAAGTCTGCGACGAAATTATGCGCAACTACCGCGTAAAACATGCACACCCTCTTTACGACATCCAGAGTAATGAAACATGCAAAATTTTTCTTAAATTACTTTACACATTTATCCTTCCAACGTATCGCCCTGGTATCTCCCCGTTACAGCTGTCTTGCTATGATTTTTATAATTTATGTTCCATGGAAATCTCGCAGAATTCGTCAGCTCTATAATTTTATTTATCACTCTCGAAACACTCGACAGTCAACAGTCTCCTCTTTTCGCCGGTTTTTACTTCGTTTTGCTCTTATTCCGTGTCTTGGTGATCGTTTACTCCCCCTGACAGCAACCGCAACACCCCATAATTTTCGCTGGTAGGCGTTGGTCGCGTTAAGGAATCACGATAACGGAGCAACGAAGCGTTAAATTGACGGTTTATTTTATCAAATGAAAATCTCCATTCTCTCTGATTTCGGAGCCACGTTACTCCTCACCGTTCCAAGGATCCATTTGTCTTTTTAAACGTCGTGGCGATTTTTTCGCTCGTTTTTACCCCATTGCTGTGGATACAGAATTGTCGACAAGGCAATCTTTCGAGCGATTTATAAATTTGTAAATCGATCGTGCTATCTGAACGATAATTTCTAGTGGAAAATTGAACGTATTGGATTGTAACCTAAGTTCGTCTTATTTTTTCATTACTTTCGAAATTGTCTATTTAAACATAATTGCAATTTTTTCCCCCCTTTTACCCCATCGCAGTAGATACAGAATTGTCGACAAGATAATATTTTAAGTGATTATGAACAAATTTATAAATCGATCGTACGATTTGGACGATCATTTCTAATGGAAAATTGTAAATCATCGTATTCGATGTGAAAACTGATTTGTAAGTATCCAGATGAAATGATAGCAATTACCAACAACCTATACTTCGAAATTTTGAACTCGGTTACAGTCCAACTCGACGTATTTAATGAAATTTCTACCGGGCGAACTTTGATCGGAACTTCGAAAGTTAGTTATACGAGGAAATAAGATTAAATGAATTTTCAGAAATATAGATCGCATCGAAGCTCTAAATTGTACATTTTATTTAAAATTACCCATCGTTTCGAGTTCCTCGGGATTTAAATTTTCATCGCGGCATCGTAATTTATTTCGCTAACGAAAATTGCCTTTGGAATTTCCATTCGTCGGGTTATTTCGATTCAGTTTAATAGAGGGAATTTCTTTTTCTCTCGAATAAACTATGGTTTTTGTTTTTTCTTTCTTTTTTTTTTGTTCCTTTTTCCTTTTTTTTTTTTTTCTTTTTTCGTTCGCATCTCGCGTCGACCCATTCTATACGCGTGCTTTATTGCAACAAAATGTAGCGCGCCCGGTCACGTGACTAAACGAGTCTTTTCACGCGCGTTCTACGAGCGAAAGTCTGTCACGTCATTTCACCGCAAACGTCTGTTCGAAATCGTCACAAAGTACGTGAGAACTTTTATGCAAATGCCCGTTCATCCCCGCCAAATACGTACCAGTTCCGGTTATCTAAACTCGCACTCTTTTTCAGCCATTCGTGGTTTTATACCGCGCCGCGTCCGACATCGTGCTTTATAGTGTTCGTTTTTATTTTACCACCGGTAAAACGTAAAACCTAAAAGTTACCAGGACACGATAAAAACATTTCACGGTGCCAGGAATTTATCACAATGTTTAGAAATATGCTAGTTTCGAGGGATAGAAAAAAATACATCGAGCCGCGGAGATTTCGTATATTTTTCCACGCGAAACGAACGTTTCGGACGACGCGCGAGCCGTACGTTACGAAAATGGCGTCCATTGTTTAGGAAAATATGTATCCTCCGCGCAATATTTAAAAAAACGTGTGGACGTTGACGATGAAAAAGTTTCGACGTCAACCTGACAAAATTGTCGCGACTATCCTCTTGAATGGTAAATTAATTCGACATCGAACGATTTGTTCGGATATAGATGGATAATTAACCAGCTTTCGCTCGCTTGTTTATTAACCGAGTAAATTATTTTTGATAATAAATATGTTTTACATTTTCCAACGGGTTCCTTAATAATTGCAAAACTTCAAAATCGTATTTTAGATAAATTTAAAGAAGAAAGTGTTCTGATCGCCAAAAAACATACCGACTGAAGGGAAACGATAATAAAAAATTATTATTCAGACTCTGCTTTCAAATTCTCCGAAAAATCTCTATTCCACTTAATTTCCCAAGGAAGTTTAACAATAATTGTTCAATATTCGATCCATGTCGCGTACGCAGGATCACCTGCATCGAAAATCAACGTGTTTAAAAACGTCGGACTTTGCGAGATCGAATCGTTCTCCTCGTCGCTTCCCACAAATTTGAACAACACTCCGCTAAGAGTCCTTTTTTCAAAGGAGTTAACTTAAACAAGATCCTCTCGAATCCCACGGACCCGTCGCGAACAACGAAACAGAGACTAGCTTCGAATGTGTCGCGTTCAAAGAATTCCATGGAAAACGAACTTCAAAGTGCACCGACGTTAAGCTTGAAAACCCTTGAAAAGATTCGCAGGACGTTACGAGACGTTCCCTTCGACATTTGCAATCGGTGGACCAAAGAAGAATAGACGAGCACCGCGAGTGGATGAAGAACAATCGCGTAAAGAATGGAGCTGGTCACACGAATTACTAAACTTTTTCGAAATCGTCGATGTTTTCGAAATTACGATGCCGCGATGAAAATTGAAATCCGGAGGAACTCGAAACGATGAGTAATTTTAAATAAAATGTTTCTACTAGCTCGTCCAACGCATCGTTTCTCGCGTTGGCCATTTTCAACGTAATTAACCGACACACTGGCCTCTTAGAATACTAATTACTATTTTCCATGGGCGTCATTGGCCTCGTTCACGCTCGTCAATCGCGATTACGCTCTCTTCTCGTAGGCCTGGCAACTGTTGGGCATCGACTGTTTAAAATCTAGCTAGGCGGATCTCGATAACACGGTTCTACCCAGCGGGCGTAATTAGAACGTGCCGTTCGAGTTTATTATACTCCTTTGAGAATCGTAACGAGCGCCCTAAGCTACATAGAAAACTCCTTTTAACGTCGATCTATCTTCGTTCACGGACGTTTCGTGGATTTTGCGAGGCGATATCGAACGTTCCTTTCTACCGAGTCGACGTTTCTTCCGACGGTGTTCGCCATTTTCCTACGAGTTATACCCTTCAAACCCTTTACGACTGCGTCCCAGCGATCAACGATTCAGCGAATAGCGTTGATAGCGGTTAATGTGCCCGGCTAGCTTACGAAGAGGTTTTATCAAAAGGTACGGGGAGGGATTAGAACCTAACCTTAAAAATACCGCGGTGTTTCATTGTCCAGAATACTGATTTTCCGTTTGGAATTCCTTTCGTCTTGTTTACAGTCTCTTAAAAAATATCTGATAGAAGTTTTCTGCCTTCTGTTAAGGTTGTTCGATAGAATTATCGTGCTCGACTACTTTCTGAAGAAATTTTTCTCAAGTGCAAACAGAAACTGAGAGATAACCTCAAAAGTATACTCTGGTGCTTAAAGTTACTTAAAATTCTACTCTTGTATTTGTAATTTTTATTATTTGTGTTGTTCCGTTGTAATTAAGTACTTTTGCTCAAAATTTCAATTCGATTTACACGATACAGACAGTTTCCATTTTATCAATTTTTTCACACGAGTTTTCGATTAAAAAACGATCGACTACCCTTGTGCAATCGACCTACTCTAGCCATTTACTTACTTGGCAGAGTAGATTTTAAATTACATAAATATTTCACGTTAAGAATGAAAAAAAATCTGAAAAAAATATTCTATCTTCGTGCTTTCTCTTACAAGATACCGTAATCCATAATTCGTATTTTCCTTCTTGTAAAATTCTCATTAGTGAATGTACAAATGGCTTCAAACTCGTCCAAAATTCTCCGAAGGAATTTGCGACGCGAAGGTTACACGATTTGAAAATCCCTCTGCGTTACGATATCAAGGTTGTCGATTCTCGAAAGACTCCCCCTTGCAAAGAGATTTGTCTCGTGTCAGTTTCACGCGACCCCGTCAGTTTCAGGATCCCTCGTTGCCAACGACACGAAACAAAGATCCGACAAACCCGAAACATTCTTTTTAACGATATCTTCCCCGTGACTTGTGATTGATGCTCCGTGAAACTTGAGCTTCCTGTTGCTTCAACTTTCCCCCGAACGGATTGTGGGGGACGAACTTTGGCCCCGACACGACGAAACGAACCCACGGCGACGATTCTTTCGACTCGGGACGGAAAAAGGTGCAATTTACCGCGCTGCTTCGGGCGCGGAAGATTAAACTATAGAAAAAAAGGCGAACGTGCCGTTTAATCATAATAATTTCAATTGCTCCGGAACGAAGTGGAATTGCCGGCGGAAAGTAAAACGAGACCTCGGTGGAAATAAAGGTGAAAAGGGAGGGCTCGTGGCTCCGTGTCTCTTCGTTTGCCTTCTACTCGGGATTATGTTAAAAGAAGAGTCGTATCTCGCGAATTTACATCGAGCCGCCTGTTGACCGTACGAAGACATAATTAATCTCTTAAAATCTCTAACGAGAACGAAGCTTCCTGCAAACAGTCCAACTCCTCGTTTTGGCAATCGCTCGTTCAACCTAACGAAAATATTTTCATGGAAATACGTACCTCGTAATCGGTATAGATACCTGCATCTTCGTAACTTTATGTCGCATAGTCTGCATACAAGAGGGTATCGCGTATAACGTGCACCCGCTTGGAAAATGAGAAATTCCTGAATATAAAATGAAAACGAGACAATGGTAAATCGAATCTTTCCGGAATAGTTCTATTTAATCATTTTTATACAAGTTTTATGTTCATCTTGAACTATTTTCTATTAGATTTTGTATTTGATTGATTGTCATCGAGTGTACTGTCTTTGTTTCGTAAAATTGTAATTTTTATCTTACGTAAGTGTGAGTGTACAATTTGAGGTTAGGTTTCGTTTGTAACATCTTCAACTGCCCTTTAAATATTAGTTGATTCTTCGATATTTATTAGATGCACTCTCCTTGTATGATGATGAGAAATTCCTGAATATAAAATGAAAACGAGACAATGGTAAATCGAATCTTTCCGGAATAGTTCTTTTTAATATATTTTAATGATTTAATAATCATTTTTATACAAGTTTGATGCTTATCTTGAACTATTTTCTATTAGATTTTGTATTTGATTGATTGTCATCGAGTGTACTGTCTTTGTTTCGTAAAATTGTAACTTTTATCTTACGTAAGTATGAGTGTACAATTTGAGGTTAGGTTTCATTTGCAACATCGTAGATTCCACTGCCCTTTAAATATTAGTTGATTCTTCGATATTTATCAAATGCACTCTCCTTGTTCGATAAAATTATCATTTTCTTCTCACGTAAATACGAATTACAGCATTGCTTGCTGCACCTCTCGCGTATTTTTGTGTTTCTTATTTTTATTACGTCTGCGTAATAGAGACGTTGAAAAAGAAAATTGCGTTGCTGTTCCATTTTTAGGACAAGTACGGTAACTATTCCGGGTAAAATATATCGCGCGGTAACATTTTGTAATATAACTTCAATTTACATTTTCTGAAGTACAATCTCAAGCATGTTTTACGCTTTACGTGTCGGAGAACTTTTTTCTATTAAAGTTGTTCACAATTTTCCCATCTACACCGACGTATACAGCTACTAGAAACTGGACAGCTTAATATATTCTCAGCTTCAAATAATAGAAAGAAAGAAGTGTCGTTTGCTGAAGTTACGGTGGCTCTCGAGGCGACATAATATCTTGGCAATAAATTCCTAATGAGCGGAGACGTGGAAGAAATTCGAAGAGAGTGCTTCGTTTTTGTTAATCAAGTATCCAGATATTTAAAGGAGAACTTTAAATCAAGAATAAAAATGTAGATATTTAAATTAAGAATAAAAATGTTAAGTCACATCTATTGTACAATTTAATCCTACTTCTCCTTTGAGAAACAATTATGCTTAAAATACACTATTGAAAATAATTAAAAGTCGCAGTTTTAGCAACGATGCAGGTATCAGAATTAAAGAATATACTATGAATTTAATATCTAATATAATTTCGTACAAAATAAATGTATGTATTAATATTCTATCTGAAACGAGGTAAAAATTGAAATAAATATTTCCACTATTTGACAAAACATCAGTACGGTATAATATCAAAAAAAAACAAGACTAAAGGCGTCGTTATATCTTGAAATTTTATACGAGTAGAAATAATGTAAAATTATTTCAAAAAGCACACGTTTCGTAACATCCTATCCAGCAAAAGTAATGGCCTGTGCAGTATCCACATTAAGAGTTTTACCGAACGTTTACCCGACACGGTATAAACACCTTCCACAGTGTTTCGCGTAGACGATTGTTTAATTAAATTGGATACCGTAACGTTCGTTGCAATCCAGAACGAATGGAACGTTCATGTTCGAGCGTTTAAGCATTCTTTCGGAAAAAAATCTGAATCGTTCGCCACCTCGGTTGCGTCATTCCCTGTTCCTTCCCAGTCATTAAGATATTTACACCGTGGCTCGGCAATTCTCTTTATCGCTAACGACCGGATCGCGTAGTTCTCGTGAACATTAGGGAACCCATTTGAATAATTTCAATAATTACCAACGCGAAATTATCCGAGCGAGATGTATTCCAATGAGACGAAACACGCATGCCGGCGACAGTAGTCACGGTACGACCGAAAAGGTGGTTTAATTTCGTAAAGATACCTCGACCGTTTGCGGTCCCTTGTTTCAAGGTGAATACCAGGAACGAGTATTACGGCTAGCCGATATTTAAATGCTAAGCAGACTCACCGAACCACCGACTTCTTCACTCTCTCGCGAACCGAGTAACCTCTGAATACATTTCGAGGTGTCCGTTCCATCCCTCCTGTCATCTCGTCACTCTGAAATATCATGCGTGTTGTGGAACGACGACAGAAGGGTGTCGAATTGTGGTAATGTTTGTAAATTGTTTTCGAGCTCGTGTTTAGATACAAGTGTAATTTATGAGTCTAATTTTGAGACAATTTGGAGGAATGTTAGACGTCTGGGCAATTTAACTACAGTACACTGGTTTTATTACGATGATGATAATGTAAAATATATTTAAGAACGAAACTTTTGTTCTGTGATCCACACGTCTGGATTTTCTGATCTCGAACGTACGTAACGTGGCCCTTTCGAATAATTTATATCAGTGAACACGAGGGAAAATAATTGTACAATCGTAGAATTTTACCACGATTTTAAAAACGAAGCGTTTAATATATTTTCGATCGTACGATTTAAAAACAGCGTCGTTGCTCGTTTCACACTCTCGTCTCTCATCAGTCTTTTTAATTATTTTCATTCTACCCAGGTTGGTACATGGGTTACTGGAAACACCGCATAAAAATATTGTAAAATTGCATCGTTGCTGATGTGCATCGCTGCACGTTTAACCGCCACAAAGGTTTTCTGGGATACTTAGTACGTTAAAGTGTGTGATGCATAAATTTTATTTTTTATTCGGTAAAACGAGGTATTTTTAATTACTCGTTATGAAACCTTTATACGTTTCGAGATGTGTCGCGTATTTCAAGTAAGCCACGACGTGCACTTTTCGTTTCGATCGAATAGGGGATTATTAATTAAACGTCACTTTTTATTATTTACGTATTGGTTAATTAAACAAGTACAAACGAAAGGAGTAACGAATCGAGCGAAATGGATCGTGTAAAGAGATACGTTTGATTTATTTATCACGGATAATTGAGTAATTCTAGCCCAATTAACCGATATAATATAACGAACATATTAGCTGGATTAATTAGTGATTACTATGGAATCGTGAAGTATTAAACTAGATCTGTATGCTCGATTGAATTGTTTCCAGAAGTATTCTGTGAAATTGATGGAATATTATTAAGTAGCAAAAGTTACGTAATTATGTATAATAGAATGGGATATTCAATTGATTGACAACAACAGTTACACAATATTGTGTTTCTTGGTCATTGATTGTAATATCATTCTATCGTGTAAAATAATTGACATATAGGTAGCTATCTTACGCATAATGTTAATTAATAGTACATTATTGTTCTCAAGTTTTTTTCTAACGAATACATATTATCAATATTTTGAATTTCTTGTTACTTATGTAATTATTATTTCCGTTATGCTCCATCAATTGGAATATAATAAATAATTAATTAATTGGTACAGTATCCACTTTCAAATGATACTGCTTATATTAATTAAATGCCAATTTCACGTAAAGATTATATCCATCGTACCTCGTGCATAGTCATTGAAATCTTACGAGAATGATAATTATCTTTTCGCGTACTTGTCCCTGATTTATTCTTTATTTAACTGTTTAAATATTTTACAAACGCGGAAAGTGAATTTGTGTCAGATACTTAAGATGAGCGTAGGTACTTGTTTAAAAGAAGTAGTATGAATAAGGTGGACCAATTAGCACAGAAAAGAAAAGAAGGAGAATTTGAAGAAATCTCTTCAAAATCTCTTGACCCAATGTAAGTAAAACATTTCAGTATTACTAAGTATACACAGTGTCCTACTCGAAACAGCTCATCTGACTATGTATCTTCTTTAATTACGACGATAAGAATCGGGTGAATAGGTTCTGAGGAAAATTTCCTTTTCAGTGTCAATTGTTTCAAACTCTTTCGTATCACAGGTGTTTCTCCCACTGATAAGTAGGTACTTACGTATTTGTCTCTTGGGTGGGTCGCAGTACTTGACATTAATACGTATTTCGTCACAATAATGACTCTACAATGACCCAGAACTCCTCGGAATCAAAGTTCATCGATACTTCTCAAAATAAATGTTATTCTCGAGAAGAAACATGCTTTGCCAAGAAATCAAACGCATCGTGTATCAGGTAATTTCTTCAAAGAACAGTTGTGTGAAAAGGTAAATCAATTATCGAGGGTTTGCTTTACAAGGTTTCTCGTATTGGAAGTCGACAAAGCCTGGAAAAAGTTAATTATTCTGGAAAGAAAATTTGCAATTCTTTTGTGCCAAATTTATTCGAATAATTTATGTTAGATGGATGTACAAAAAAAATATAATACAATTGTGTCGAAATACTACTCTTAATAGTAGTATAATTTATAGTACTACTCTTAATAGTAATAACAACTCACTTTCTAACGTGAGAGCTTCTCGACATATTAAACTCTTTCGATGGTAACATTCATATCTACGAATAGGTATACGAACCTACTTTTTTGCGTCTCTGACTATCGTTGCAAAGGAATTGAGAATGCACCATTCCTGTAACTTTGAAGATTTATCATCCGTAAAATGTAAAATTTGTTACGAAATATTTTTCAAGCGAGAAAAACGTATTGAAGTCATTTTCATATATTTCGCATTGTTACATAGATTTCTGCACGAGTTTCGAGGGAAGTCTCAAAGGTACAATGAAAAATATCTCGTAAAAGGAGAGAAACTTCCAGGCTGTTGTGAAAAAGTCTCAAGATGTTTCGAATCAAGGTAAATCAAATTAAACGCGACATCGTCCGCCGTAGAACTTGCTTGTAACTTCTTTTAATCTAAATAATTGAAGAAAGGAGAAGAAAAATTGCTACGAACAAATACAGGCCATTTTCTAAAAGCAAACAGAAAACTACTCCGCGGAGAAAATATCTGCTCTATCCGCATACGGAGAATTATACGCGATACGTATATACATTAACATTCGAGGGTTTCGTTTGAAACGAAATACATGAATATGATTTTTTAGAAAAGTTTCTTCCCACAGGAGAAGGAAACGCGAAAGTCGAGGGAACCACGATAATGGATTTAAAGAACCACGCGATATTTTCATGAATTCTGAACTACATCCGTCACCGGCTGATAAGAGAGTCACGAGACCGTTCGATTTTCAGAGGCACCTCTTCAAACGGAGGTTCAAACTTACGAAAATGATGAGGAGATCGTGGGAATGCCACGTATTGATAAACGATAACCAAACATCGTTTTGTTTGTACGATTGCTTCCTCAAATTTTCATTCGAGAATCTAGGAACTAGCGAATGCCTAAAAAAAAATATTTTACATATTTTTATATACTATTACGCGTACAATTAAAATTGAAGATATTTAACATCGTCTGTAGCAAAACGATACATTGCTATCACTCGTCAGCGCGAATCGTGTTTATAACAATAAAACGTAACTTTCTAGTACCAAAGTTGTATATTACAATACGAACAGAGGAATGAAGTAAAATATATAATATTGCATTAAGTAAATCTATTTTAACGGAATAATAAAGGTAAATAGACATTCACGGTAGAAATGCGGGGAACACTAATACGTAGCTATTAACCTAACCTCACTTTGTCGTGTTTCGAGCGTAACCTGCGCCACGAGTGTAACTGGATGTTACAAGAGAACGGGTTAAAAGCATTCTCGGCCGGATTAGAATGAACGTCACCATCAGTATCGCGTTAACATTCACCGATTTGCAGCTATTTTATATTCACGGACCTATCAAGCCCTTTTCGCAGTCGGTTGTATTTACATTCAAGTTTGCTTCCCTCCCCCGCGTAAAGACCGGTGGGTTCACATTGCGCACACCCCGTCTTAAAGTTATGATTATGAATATTCAATTTTAGCCGGTTATAATCCTGGAAATTCCGCCGCCGGTATTAAAGATGCAACGAAATGCAACGAAATGCTAAGCGTAGCAAAATAGATCTCCGCCATTCTCGCCGCGGCATCGCAAACTGTTTATTCGTTAATACAGTTGCGTTCCCTATAACAAGAGGTAGGCGCAGAATTTATTTGCATCGCGATTCGTATCTTTGGTCGCTTCGCTGCAATTATTTAAAGTAAAGTTCCTCGATATCCACTAGTATCTCGAATGTACGCGAAAGATCAGGACCGAACGTATACAGGATACTTCGAAACGTACTAGCATAACTTCAGGGACGATTTCAGCACGTTGCAATAAGAAGAAAAGTTTGTATAAATATTATATATATGACTGACTGAATTGTTTTCCAGTTATAGACGTTTCAGTCTTCTAGTAATTCTTATACTAACTGAGATCTTTATAATACAATCTTTTTTTAAATTTGTAATTTCATAGAATTAAAAATAATCCAAATAAGATCCTAAAACGTTCCTCTTTATCGCAATCAAATTTTCCTCGTACATATTTGTAAATCTTCTTTACACTCATCTTTTAACTTCTTCTTTTCACTCTGTTATTGGTTAACCTTAATAGCACCTAAGCTGAAATTTGCATTGCACTCCGTTTCAAACACACTATTTTTATCAGTATAATAAAGACATTATTGTTAGCAACACGTTGCATGAATTATTATGGTAATTTATATCGTTGCGCATACTTATTAGATTTTTACCAATAAATTAATGTCGTAGAGGAACATTAACGTGTATAAACGTTGCCACTCGGGAGGGTTACAATTTGCCCAACGTGCTGCATCGTATCGGTCGAATCTACAAATATTTGTGGCCCGCACAGAATAGTACACTGAAAATCACGTCGTGCCTGAGGTGTTGGGCTATCCCGGTCTTCGACGAACTGTTTCTCTCTAAACCTAATATTCCAGATAGTTACCGCCTACACCTTACGGTCAAACTTCCATCGAAGATACCGTCTTCGAAGTCCGAAATTGCTGACACGTTCTAGATATTGGAATTCGAACGCGCTGGAAAATTTACAATGTTTCTCGATCGTTTTCTCGTAACTTTCATTCGAGAATTTTTAGTTACGACGCTCGATCGATCTTCCACGTCCACCGATGTAAAAGATACCTTTGCAATTGAACGTGGACCAATTTACAAGAACTTGGACATTGTAGGACAAATCATTACTTATTTTCAATAGCAACGTTACTCCTTCAAATACCTCAAAGATCGCAAGACAGATATCTAAGGATAATTGTTGCATTACAAATAGCGAGGAACTGTAAATTAACTCGTAGAACACTGTTTTTGATAGATAACACTAATTACATAATATTGCCAAATGTAACTCGACTATACGTGTACTTTGGATCTAGAGATTCAAAGTTTCTTTAAAAGATAGCTTTGCAAGTGAACGTGGACCTCGTTGTACAATAAATCGTTACTTATTTTCTGTAGCAAAGTTATTCCTCAACATAACTCAAAGATCACAAGACAATTCACTTAGCAAAGCGAAACTTCAGATCGCGATATGGACAACCACTGCCATCGTGATGATCCAACCTCATCGACTGGCTCGAGGGGCTTGGCACTCTGTCAACCCTGGCACTTGGGAACGATTGGGGAATACTCATCCTTGTCAATCTCTTCTGCCAACCTCCAAAGTGCCACTTAAACCATAACGAGGTCTTCGTGGCACCATTGGTAATACTTACAATCCTGTCATCTTGCAGTTCGTACAAAGGAACAACCACAAAGTGCCTCTCTACTATCATTTCTTACGAAACTCGAGTTTCTTGGGTATACATATTTACGTTTATCTACGGTAACCTAAATTCGAAACGCGAAAGAATCATTTACACCTTGTTATATTCTTTCAAAATTCTTATATAATAGGTTGCTCAATAAGTTTTATTTTTCTAAAAACGATACCACTGTTTTATAAACATGTGTGAAGTTTCGTGCAGATCTGTAAACTCATTCGTATATTTACAGTTGTTCAAAATTCAAGTGTCACAGTATTTTTTCACAATGAAAAAAACAACAAAACTTATCGAACAACCTAGTACTCAATCGAAGAAACCACCAGAAGGATGAAACTTTGACGTAGTACCAAAGTTTTATTAAAATTGAGAGGACACTTTGCAGATGCTTCTTGTTATCAACGATCAATTAGTGTTTCGAATATGCTGTTCCATCAACGATAACCGGTTTTCAAAATGGTCCTTCTGACGCCTAACCTCGCCCTAAAATGAACATCGCAATGTTCGAGGATCCACGTTTATTACCAGAGATGAATCCACTATCACCAACAAGCGCGAATTTATTCATTGGACTTGCGAAGATACGAATCAGTAAATGAAACGCAATAAACGTTACCTTTTCCCTCGAAACTGCTACAGCCCGACAAGATTATGCTGAAATCGACCCGCTGCCCTTATTACCGCGCTCGGTGCCCTCGACTGTATCGCAACGGCTGCATTACGCCATATTGAATGGCATCGTAGCGGGCATTAAACATATTAGACGACTATACTTTGGCCGTCGGAGCACCCGGGTCAAAAAGAAGTGATTTATACGTCGCGTTGCATAAAGGAAGAATGGCCGACTGGAATAGAACCGTGCTCCACCAGACAGAATTGTATTTAATTTCGCAGTGAATGATATATACGGTGTCCCGGTAGAGCGTGAACCGTGATGCTTATTGCCTTGCCGAGTTTTTCGATCTCACTCAAAGCCGTAATAAAAAAGGTAAAGAATATTAATTGTCTATTGGCCGCGAAATTGCTGCGCAGCGTAATTGTTCGGTTTGATTTGCGACTTGAAAGAGTATGATATTGGACTAGCTTCGGATCCATTCGAATTATTGACCGGTAGTAAACTTTCGCGCGTATTTGTTCCTCCGATTGTAAATCTCTGATTTTGCAATATTTACCGTGTAACGGGGGAAGGGCGAACCGAAATTAAACGAGTGCAACGAAGAGTCTTCTTTTTCGTACACGGACTCACCAAGTGAGATCTTTGCACCTGATCTTTGATCGTAGATTAGCTACGAGAAGATAATTTCTGAGGATCCAGTGTGAATATTCTTGGAAAAATTGAAATTTTTCCTGTCTCGAAGGATATCGTTTCAATAGTATTATTGGTATAGTTTTGATCCTGTATTGTATATCAGAAGTTTCTTAAGAATCTTGAATTAAGTTTAATATTCTCAGAGAAATTGAAAAATGTCCTTACCTTTGAGTACATCGCTTCAACAGACACAGAATAAATGAACTTATATGGAACAAATTACACTAAGAGACACTACACGTTAAGAGTGAATTCAAGCTCTCAAAACAGAACAGAAGAAACTTCTGAAGCAATACATCCAAACACTCATCAGATACCGTGGAAACAAACATACTCGTAACACATGTCCCTATTGATGTTGTTAGGGTGTTTAATTATTTACAATAAACATTGTAATGCAAACGCCCGTATTTTCTGGAAACGTAGTACCCCTTTGTCTTGTGTTGACGCTTCAGTTTCGTCGAGAAGTATTTTAGACACTGTAGTCTTTTGATGTTCTGCTACGGGCAATTGTGTACAGCCCAACCTGGTCCATCTCTCGTGTTCTTCTCGCAATTCTCTCAGTTTCTTCGATGTATACATTTCTGCATTAGCAGGGTATCGCGTAAACTTCAGAGAACAGTCGTCGATTCTTTGAAAAATTTCAGTTTCAGTTTCTGTGGCGATAACTGCTTGCAGATTCCCTTTTACTAGAATTAAAAAGAGAATTTATTCTAATTGATTCCAAAAGAAAACATTTTTCTTCCACACTCCTCTTTCAAAGTCACTTAAAGTGTACCATAAATATTTTTCACGTCATTAAAAACAAAACAGATCATTAGCTGAGACACCCTATATATTAAAAGACAAAAGCCAGAGTTCATTTATCTTCATTTACACGTAGAGTCTTCTGTTTCGATTACTCCATCTTGATTAGTATTCATTCTTTTTTGTTTAAGAAAAGAAGTTTTCAATCAAAACATTCTCAACACGTCCAGGTCTTTGTTCAGGTGTTCTCCATCACAAAAGTTGTGATTACTGTCATAGTATAAGATGTTTATGCATTCTAGGAAATTTTCTGGTCAGTGTCCTTTTCACAACTGCATCAGATGCAATTATCAGCTGCATGCTTGAACCACTTAGATGGTTTAAGCATAGCTTCTTTGAGAGCTCCTTCCTCGAGGATTTCTTGACAAAGCTATCTGAAATAATAGCAAAATGTCAAAATGCTTCCTCAAAAGGGCACGTCTTGTAGCTGGAAACCCTAAGCAGTACCAATTCTGAGATCCAGACTCGTGGAAGCCTCTAATGTTTCATTGAACAAGTAGCAGTTCAGAGATAGAGAATATTCTGTAGAATGTCAATGTAGACAATACAGTAGCAGAAATTCAAAGATTGAATCGCTCGTCAGGAGGAAGTACTTAGGTGTTTAAAGGTTTCAGGATTAGAAAATTAGGTGACGTAGAGTCTGGTTAATATGTGTAGATGAAAAAACAGGTTAAATCGAAATGAAAATATTTAGCTAGATGATATTGGTTTCGAACATTCTACAGCTTATCCTATCACTGTACAAAGTATATTTTTATTCAGTTAGTTTGTCAAATGGAAGACTCTATTGACATCGACTTGTACGTAAAAAAAGTAGTACGATGTAAAATCAAATCAAATCCGTATAAAATATTATTACACAACCGAGAAACGATCAATCGAATTACAATTCAAAATTCCCGCGAATTCTTGGTTAAATTGTAGATATACGTACATAACGATAACGGTGGGAATTCAAAGTGTTCGTTTCTAGCTCGCAATAACCTTAATTTGACAGCCAAATAGAGCTCAGCAATGTTTATGTGTCCACTGTACTTTTCTCGATTTTGAGATCGAATCGCGCGAACTCGAGGCGATTTCATGAAATTGCTCGGGATTATAAGCCGCTTTGATGCTCAATCGATAGAAAATACTTTCGTGGTATACTTTACTGCACCCTCGTACGTTCAATATTTACCAACGTTAACTTTGTTTTCCATTAACGTTACTTTTCGATACAAATATTCATTTCGTAATTCCAATATCAATATTTAATCAATGCACAGAGATTTACACGAGTATATATACATCTCGTATGATTATCAATGTTCACCATTATTGTGTACAAACATTCTAGTACACTCATCACTTAAAAAACTAAATCGACTAATTTGAGTAAGGACAAGTTTGAATAATTTTCCAAAGAAACTCTTCAATCGTTTCGCAAAATCTTGAAGATCTATTCAAAAGACTAAAGCATTAAAGCATCCTCCATTATAGTACACTCATCCCTTAAAAAATTAAATTGACTAATTTGAGTAAGGACAAGTTTGAATAATTTTCCAAAAAAACTCTTCAATCGTTTCGCAAAATCTTGAAGATCTATTCAAAAGACTAAAGCATTAAAGCATCCTCCATTAGGTATTACCTAACAATACCATAATGGTATTCGCTATGGTTGCGTGTCTTCATCCACTCTCGTGCATCATCCCCTACCGATTGCATAGCTTTTAGCATAACAAGGACCCAATAACGCTGATTAAAAATTCTACCGAGACACGTGCCAGGAAAAAGTTCCAGCCCATATCTATTGTAGAATTACTCGATAAATAGCGGTAATCGTTAAGAGAAATGGAAGTTTTTACCAAAGATGGCGACGGTCCAATTTTCTTACCGTGACCGATTAAAGTCAGAAACACACGACTCGCAACATATACCTGCGGCAAAATACTGTTCTCGATGCTAATAATTCATCGACACAACAGAAACAAAAACGTACACATGACTGAGTAATGTCTGTTCCATGTTGGAACGTTTTGCACCGATTCGTGTACCATTTGCAGAGTACTCGAGTTGAATGTTTTTAGCGTATAACAGATCGTTACCCAAATTGTAAACATCTGATGAATTTATTACTATTCGTTATCCATTGGCTTCGAGCTACCTTGCACCGAGTTCAAATGCAAATACACACTTATTAGTGAACAAGTTTCCAAGCTGGTTCCATAGGAGTGGGCAATTCGAAACTTTAGAACAGTAAAATAATTCATTATGACAATTAATCGTACGGTTTCAGACCATTTTAATGTTTCTCGATTCGTTCCAAATTACAAAATAAACATTAATAATATAACATTATAAATATGTTTCGTATGAATCGACAAATCGACTGATTTTTGCGATCCCTCTGGAATTACATCGGTATAACTTTTGAATTCTCATTTCAGCAGGAATGATTAAATTACTCGAAAAATTAATTATATTATCTTTTCCACGGTCGGTGCAATAATATTTAGGCCCCAGAAAGTTAACTTTAGTGTCTCGTATTCCATTTTTGATCGCCATTCTGTTTCTACGGATCGATAAAAGATTTTGCGTAGATTCATAAATCACAAGGACCCCTCTCGAACACACTCGAAATCGTATAATCGAGAAAAGCAATGGCGTTGAACCTCTGCCGGATACAAATCTATTTTGAACGACTGTGAAATACTTTAGATTTCTCGTTTCTTGATTTATAGCCCGGCACTGTTATAAATTAAAAGTCGCACGTATCCCTCGCAGATTTTCCGGAATTTGAAAAATCAATCGTCCTCTCGAATCCTTTCTCAAATTTAACGATACGATTACGTGTAACGTTACGATAATCGAATTACAAATTGTATTTAACTATAATACAATTATACTTACAATTAACGACGTTTGTTAATTTTTCGAAATATTGCCATTTAATTTAAGTATAAATGTAAATTGATAATTAAACACTTTAAAGATTTTACTATTACACTGTGGCATCATGTACTCGACATATTAAGTTTGTGTAGATTCGAATCTTGTATCGTATACTATACTTATGTAAATTTATAATTCTTTCCATATATTATATTTTCCATAAATTTATATAGTTACTCTTTAAAAAATTTGCTTGCATTTCTATATTATTGTTCTATATATATTCATTGTGTGTTTCTGGGTTATTAAACAGTGAAACTTAAATATTTCGAGAGGGTCCAATGTTCGTAAATTTATTCGGACCTTTCCTCGAGTAGTTATCCTCATCAACTTCTGAAATTGCTTGCACAGTTTCTGTTTATGACTTTCGTCCCCGATGTACACAAAAGAGAACAACCCTGAGTTAATTAATACCCTTAAATCTACTTAAAAGCAATTTCTTGGTCACTCACTTAAAAGCAACTTTTTTATCACCCACTTAGAAGTCATTTACACCATTTCTATTGTTTATTCAATGTAAGACGTTGAGTCGAGTGGCAGATGATTGCAATGTTGCAAACGAGAGCAACCCTTTTTGCATCAGTGGTCGAATTTTATTTACTATTGAAAATTGAACCTTTTATATTTTGATAAATGTTAAAATATGAGTATTACAAATGCATTGACGAGGTTTTCTTGTTAAAAACGTGTCTAATAATTTTTGAAAACTTTTAATTACGTACAAATAAAAGTAATCATCATTTACTGTATATCTTGCTTAAATGGGCACAAACAAACAATAATACTATTAATTATTAATTTTTCAACATATAACAATACCTTTGGAATCGTTTAAATGATTTTTTTAATACAAAAAAATTATTTCAAATTGAAACGCACCAAATTACACACTCTGTAGTCAGAACTAATACTGTCACGGATACAATGAAATTCGAAATTCGAAAAATGACAAGGTTTTTGAAAAATGCCCGGAAATTTGATTTCAATCACAGTCGACTTTAATCCCGAGTCGTTTACTGCAGATAAAGGTCTGGCAAATTAAAATCTGTCATCGTAAGAAGGGATGGAAAAGCATGCCAGTCTCATTAAAACGAGACTAATGAACATTTTACCGCCCTTTCTCTCCAGCCACTAAAACCTCTCGTTCCGCCAATCACGGGCAACCGCTTTAAACGGTGTTATCCGCCTCAGCCCTCGAAACTTCTGTCCTCGACTTGCCCGCATTCCGCAACAAATTTCTTCCGTTATAAAAACAAAAACCTTCTCGACTTCACCATGCCCCTCTCTGCCCTCTCTTATCCAAGATCGGTAGCATTTTAACGCTCTAACTCGAACCAATTTGAAAATAAGAAATACTAGCATTTCGAACAAATGGTTCTCCACGAGGGGCACAGTGTGATGGGTTTCTTTTTACTTCAGGTGAAAAACGTCAAGGACATTTGAAAGTTTCATTTTCTTCTTTAACGGAATTACCGATTTTGAAATAAGAAATATCAATAGTTCAAATAAATGTTTCTCGACTGTTCATTTGGCTTACAGAGTGCGAAGGATTTATAACAGATCACCTGGATAACTCGTTTACTTATAAAAATAAGAAAGAATATTTTGGACAGGTGTTGTTTGATTTCACGAGGTGTACAGTGTGATGAGTTTCTTTTTATTTCAGGTGAAAAACGTCAAGAACATTTGAAGGTTACATTATCTTTTTCAATAGAATTACAAATTTCAAAGATTCATTACTAATGACTAAATACCGATATATTTAAATTCCGATTAAATTATTCATCCAAAGTTACATTACTTCGACAGCGGAAAGTAACGCATCAAAGTGATCAAGGTAATCGTAAAAGGAAACACAGTGCTCGGGAACAAGAGTCGAGAAATAACTTTCCGATGTATCGCGTTTCCCCTTTAAAGTGTATTTCCATCTTCGAGAGCTGTCGTTCCTCCGCGAAATAAACAAGTGGAAAGGAGCAGTCGCGGGAGCACGCGAGCTCGCAAAGTTGAACATCATTATGCAAAGTTCATTAAAAGCAATTCCCTAGCCTGGCTGGATTCCACGGTGAACCGGTCCCCATCGGTTCCACCGCAGGAGAAGTAACCTTCTAGCCACAGCATTAAACTTATCCAACTTCATCCCGAGCCCTATTGCCGTCGTTTCTTCCCGCGGCCTTTGGCCCCTCCCCTTGGCTAGAGTTAAAAACTTCCAGCAGCTTTATCTATTCGACCTCTAGTTGTTCTTTCTCGCCCGGTGCTCTCGCCTGTTTTGCTTCCCTCTCGCCTCATTTTTCTTCGCATGTTGGACCAATTTTCTTGCCTCGCTGAGGATTCCCTTTTTTTCCCTTCCCTTCTTTCTTTTCAAACAACTCTTTCGTCCCCCTTAGCTTTACTTCTTCGTTCAACGACGAGCTCACGAACGATTTAATTGATCTCGTCAACGAGCCTCTCACTGTCCGAGATGAATCGAAGAAACGTTCGATTAGGGTTGTGGGGAGACTGAAGCGTTGATTCGTGATTTGAATTTTGGTCCAGAATCTAGGAATAGGTTTTACTTGTACGCGTAGACGATTCTTAAAGAATTTTAAAAGAAAGAAATAGTGTAAAAAGAAAAAGAAAATTGTTCTCGCGGAGTCCAAAGGTACATGCACTTTTACGATTTGGAAGGTTGTAAATAGGGTTTTTAGTAGAGCTGTGTGTGTTTCGAAAGCTGATAAAAAATTTTTTACCCGAATTATACCGGTCAATCCTATTTGACATCAATATTACCATCGCTCTAGCAATTGTTTATGTCCGAAAATAATTAGCATCGATAATGACAATACGAATAATGAATATAGAATTTACCTGGTAATGACTAATACGAATGAATAATGCAGAAAAATATATGCGACGTATACTGTTCTTTTACTATTCGTATTTACTTATATATTTTATATTAAAAATAAGGCTTTTTGTCTCGATATTGATTTCATAGAGGATTGAGATTAAATAAACTCTCCTTTCAATTCTGCTCATTATTTACCGATGTTAAAACTCGTCTAAACTTCCTTCTCTAAGAAAGAACCGAGAGAACGTATCGTACAGGAAGATTGATTAACTACGAATAGAAAATTAGTACATAAGGAGATATCCGTTGATTAAAAAAGAGTTCTCGTAATTTCATTCCGGTGAAAAGTTTCGTCCCGAGGAACGTTATTAACCATCGAATACACCATATACATCGAACCATCTATAATCTTAACTTCGTGTACTATAATCTCCGGAATACCAAAGTTAGGTTCCCGACGATCCAATATTCAGATTTCTAATAACAACTTTACGGCTGGAAAAACTAAATATGAAACACTCCGTGCCGAGGAGATAACACAAGAACTTAAAACGTAAGATATTAAAAAAAAAAAACAATTCCCTCGCCGTTGTTCGATCATGTTTTACCACAAATTTTATCAATTTTATCGATCACTTTCCGTCACTGCCACACGTTCATAATCCACGTTGAGCTTCAAGAACTGTATTCATATTACCAAAAAAGGATCAACAATTATACCGATTACTTTATTTCAATTTTCTTCAATCACGTATAGAAAGTCAAGAAAAATACACGACACTATTCACATCAAATTGAATCACTGTATCACTGAACACTAAATCCCTGTACACAGCAATAAATCACAACTCGTACAACACTCTTCTCTCGTTCCAAACAGAACTCACAACTTGCATTCTCTCTAAAGCAACGATCACACATCTGTCCACCATCCTGAAAAAAAAAATATGTATCGTCACCACAACAATTCTTACCGCCGTTTTTACGATTGTTGTCACCGGTGTTGTTCACGCTGCGATCGTTACGATCGTTGTCACGGTTGTTATTATTGCTACTTCGTCCGGATCGTTCCGCGTTCGAACGTAAACTGGTTGGCCCTGGTTGCACGTTACACGGTCCCGCTACTATTTTGCTTTCAGCAATTCGGGGGAAAAAAACCAAAAAAAAAAAAAAAAAAATAGTCCCCGTGTCGAGTTCCCGAGGGAACGATCGTTCCGTGCGTTGGACGCAGCACCGGTGTTACCACCGTGGAATAAATTGGCTCCGCCGCATTAAGTAACACACCAGACGCGACCAGATATTCGGGAATGTTTAACGCGCGGAGCAATAGAAAAGACCAATAGTTACGCAGTTCTGCATTCCGTGGACGTTGCAACGGGTTCGTTGGAACTTGGTAGAATCGCCAGTACCTTCCAGCTAGCGGCGTAATTATTTGATGAAGTTGATAACATCGGGGCGCACGGTTGCAGTATGTTCGCCGAGCAGAACTATCGACGCGTTAGAGGACGATCGATCAGCAACAATAATTAACGAGCACTGGAAAAAGAATATCCACCGCAGTTACGACAAAGCGATTATTAACACGCGGAACGTGAACGATCGCGTATATATGCCCGACGTAGTCACCGTGTTTACGTTTGTTTGTAAATCGGCCCGTTACGGTGTATTGGGTTCGGCGAGACCGATCGAATGGAAAACGAGGAACGGGGGGAAGGGAGACAACTTCGAATTTGAAAGTTGAAAAATTGTGACGTGGGTGGACAGAAAATATTGCGTTCTCTTTCTTCGGTAGAGAAATAAAAGGTGATGATTAAAATTATTAGTAAGAAATTGGTAAAGATTGATCTATAATAGAGACAAATTTTTTGTAGAAGAAACAAATTTTAAAGTCCATAGAAATAAACTAGAATTTGGAACTTAACAAATTGTGGCACTGTGTTTGCTTTATTTGCATACATAGAAAATATTATTGTGTTCTCTTTCTCTGATAGAGAAATAAAAGGAGATGATTAAAATTATTAGTAAGAAATTCGTAAAGATTGATGTATAAAATTTTTTGAATAGAAAACAAATTTAGAATTTGAAACTTAAAAAATTGTGGCACTGTGTTGGAAATAATCAAAAAGGAGATAATCAAAATTATTAATAAAAAAGTAGATGAATTGACTCGCAACAGGGAATAAAATTTGTTAACGATTTATGAAACTGTATGGATTTGTCGTGGGCAGCAATGGTAGTTAAAGTTTGTATCCTGAAAGGGCGATTTTCTTAGAACAACCAACGACAAATTCAATCGTCGAGAATAATCTTTGGAACCCGTTCCATTCGAATGGAATATACATATCCTCGTAATGGGAAATAATAACGAGGATTTGCACAGTTACGAATGAAAACGACGATTAAGACGAGGACATGTTTGCATTGGTATTGTAAGTAAAACGAGTAAGCTGAAAATACATTGTACAATTTTAATGCGTCCATTGAAATCTGGCAAGGGAACTGGAGCGGACGGGAAACAAAAGGTTATTGAATTAAAGGCGACAAAAAGGGCGAAGAAAGCGAACGGGACATAATTCAATGGTAACAATGGCCGAAGAAAAGTACCGTTTTCGAATCACGCGAACGTAAACGCGAAAGTTTATCGTGGAAATACATACATAATCATCGAGCACCGACGAGTTTGATCGAGCAATGTAGCTGCATCGCTGACACGAAATTCTCAGCCAAGCCCCGAGAGTGGTTCTCATGGTTAATGCAACAGTGAAATGCAGCGAAATAACTGGCGACGCGTGTATCTACAAAAATTAAACGACGTTAAAACGGGCAAATTGGATCGGAGATTGCCGATCTGAACCTGGAAACGGAAAAAAATGAAAAACAGAAAAAAAAAAACAAGTAAAAACCAGCGATCCCAACTCGTTCGCGACATCCGTCGTTTCGAAACATCATTTTCAAGGTACAACCAGCGACGGTTTCCGTACTTTTCCAGCTGGAACTGGAAACGAAATTTACAATATCGATACGGTTCTCGTTAGCTCGTCCACTCTTGTTTAACCAATCCCGCTTCAACGTCGTTAGAACGGATTTGATTATCCTTTCGACAGTTTCTTCGGTTTGGAATGAACATTTTCACCCTAGGAGAGATCGCGAGTCTCGTTTCCAGGATCTCCAGCGATACCGTTTTTCAATTATTTGTAACTCGATTGACCTTCCGTGATTGCAAACTTCCTTCCACGTTGTCACGATACAAATCAGGGAAAGAAGCACCATTTAAGAAATTAGGAATCGCTACTGTGGAGTATAGCGATGCGAAAATAGTTTCTAGAATTGATTCAAAGTTTAAAATAAACGAATTCGGTATGGCTAGGTGTCACATCGAACGAAGAGGATTTAGAACAATTTTTTCATTCAATTTCATACTATTTTTCTTTTCTTATTGTTCCTTGAATTCAGAACTTGCAACGACATATTTTAGTTAATCGTTTGGTGTTTTTACGTTCTCGTTGTTTCTTGAATTTTTTATATCTTGACTACCCAGCTACGATATTTCCAACGAAAGCGATATTCTTCACATTTTCGTGTAAATAACCATGTATAAATTTATTTACGATTTTCGACGCTCGTTTACATTATATTTAAATGTTCTATTTACTGTTCGTAAATACCCTGCAGAGGGCTCTCTGTATTGTACGTTACCTTTACCATCGCGAGACTCTTGCATCACTGGAGATTGTTTTGTTTAATTCGATAATTTTCGTTCGGAGTTTGTAACTATTGGAAAATGTCAAAGTGGAACACTGGTTATGTGGGCGCCGTTTATTCAGACTCTGTTTATCTGTGCTCCAATTGTGCGGAGATTGATATCCCAAACTCTAAATTATTCGGTTCAGTGAACAGAAAAACAATTTTCCCTCAAATAATACAACATCTACAGTACTGTCAGTTTACTAGACTAATTATTGTAATAGATAAGTTCTTTCCACACCTGTCTTTTCTCGATAAATTCGTTTACACAAATTCTCTATCACTCTTCCCCATAATTAAGACTCCAAATCACGAACCTATAAACATCCATAGTACTCTCAGTTTACTAGACTGATTATTGCAGTAGACAAATTCTTCCCACACCTGTCTTTTCTCGATAAATTCGTTTACCCAAATTATCGATGACTCGACAATCTCGATAATGCAAATTTTGTCAAGCAATTAAAATAATCTCTATTCGCTTCTAAATTCTATATCCCTCTGCCAAAACTTTGCAATAATATCCCTACAATTTCAACGTAGATTCAACGATTCGTAGATAAAAGCCTTTCGAAGATCCCCACTCTCACCGACACCCTCGTTTAAAGTTCTTCGAATCTCCTGGTCCCGAAACACCGTGTTAAAATAACTTCTGTAACAAGATTCGCGCATCCGGGAGGTGTTTCGTTGATTGCGATCTCATCGTGTAACGTTGGAAACGCGAGCGAGGACATACCCAGACAACAAGAAACGGGGACAGTGTTTCGTTCGGATTCGAAGCGAACGTTCAAGGATTCCGTACATCTATTCAAGTATTGAAGAGGCAGTCGAGCTCGGTTGCGAGTGTGTGCACAGGTCTAAGGTACGCACGCATCTACCCTCAAAGAACCTCTCTCCGCGTTTGAATTATTCCTTACCTGGCCAAAGCTGTTAAGATTGCAGTCCGTGAGAACACTTAACCACGTGTAGGAACACACTCGAGTTCGAGGTACTCGTCGACGCTAACACTGTCTATTTTGTTTCCTTTATGGTCGTTGGTACGTCAGATAGTCGCAGAAGTCACGAAGAAGGACTTCTGGCCAGGTGTTATCGCTTCAATATCCACGATTCTTGCTCTTGGCAACGCCTCGGTCCTCCCTCTATTTGAGCGGCAGATTTCCCTCAGCTCTGCTCGCAAGGTCTCGACCTTAATTTATCAAAGACTTGATACGCGGCCCCGCGCAGCTCTCATTCATCTTCCGTGCCGGTTTCGAGCCGCTATTTGGAATTCCAAATTAGAATTCCGAACGTGTGCTCGCCCCTCGAGGAAACTCTTTCGAAACCGTGAAAAACGGCCGAACTTGATAGGAACGGAACTCTCGCCGCGGGAAAGGGGACGAAATTAACGATCTACGTGCGAGACTACCATCGCCAACGTCACGTGGTCCACGAGTTCCTCTTAAGTAGCCGCGGTTCAAATTTCTTCCTCGAAACTTCGATAAAGATTTAACCAGACCGCGCCTCGTTAATTGTACACGGTACCGAACTTTTACGGGGGAACTCGATCTTCGACCATTTAGCGAAACCTCGATTCCACCGTTTGAAACGTTAACGCGCATGTACGTGTAATTCTTCCGATTGTTGTCACCAGAGTGCGTATACGGGTGTAATAGATTAATGGGGGTGGGTGGGTGACTTCTTTCTGAGGGTGACTTCTTTCATTACGAACTCGAGTAGTTTACGAATATCTAATAACTTGCTCGATAAGTTTCGTCGTTCGATAAGAAATGGAGCTTTGTTAGATTCGTCGTTTTATTTTTCGAAAAATGGTACTACTGTAAATAACATAGATGTAACTTCGTGTAAATAACATAGATCTGTCGACTCGTTCGTATATTTACGGTTGATCAAAGTTCAAGTGTCGTAGTATTTTTTCACGATGGAAAGAACGATGAAAGTTATTAAAGAACCTAGTAATTTTAAAATTAAATATAATTTTGTTTCCTCGATCAGTTCCAAAGCAAATAATTTGTAGTTTAATAGATTCCCGGGCGATCTGTTTAAAAAGTGTGTTACTTTCATGTTTTTGTTAACGAACGTGAGCTACAACATCGTAGATCATTCGGTTTCTTACGTTAGATTGCCAACGCATTATACAAAGTTACCATGTCGAGGTACAAGATACAAATGACTATTTCCGTGTACTCCCCTTTCACTCCGATAAGGATGAAGTCTTAGGTGATTAAAGCCATATCAGTGCAACTATCGGGTTATGATAATTGCATTTCCTTATCACCGATGACCGCCAGATTGCACTGGGTAAAGTGGCACCATTGTTCACTCCTGACAGGATCTGTACTATCAATTTTAATGGAAACGAATATTAACTCGGATAATGTGTGAAAATTAAACACAGTTATACATTGAGGTAATGGTATATTAAGTGTGCATCACTCTAATACTATTAATAGCTCTCTAATATTATTAATAGTATTTAATCGATGCATTAACGTAAATTGATCCACTTTAAAATCAAATTTGAAACTTTCATATCGGAATATTGATATTCGGTGTTGTTAATTTGTTCGTACATGCAACAAATCTCATTAATTGTTAACATACTCTTGGAAAATACTTATTTTAAGAATTATTATCTCAAGAAGAATCTGTCCAGTCATTTCTCCTGTTATTAAATCTGTAGAATCATTTCTACATCCATATTCAATTGTCCAATACACTTATAGATTCAGTGTTCTTAATGTTATACTAATCAAAGTTGAATTATTTCATTAAAAATTCTTGTTAGAATTTGTTACACAAAAGTCCAACATCTTTCGACTTGGTGACAATCTTCCTGTTTTATATCATTGAGAAATTTAATTATTAATACTTATTCGTCAATTACAGCAGTTACTCTCATTCAACGATATTTAAAGAAACTAGAAACCAGCTTCGTCACTGGTAGCTGATAACGAATAAATAGGCTATTTGGAATTAGCTCGTTGCTGTTTAAAATATCATCCCCTGTTCACTCATCGATAAGGAGCTGACACTGTTCAATTTCGAATATGTTTACAAGTATCACAAGACAGAAAGTATAGAGTAACCTTTGCATAGAAGATGAACCAACCGATGTACGAAGCTCTACAAATACCGAGAACCGCTTTCAGCGATAATTACCCGAGCCATACATTAATTAAACGACGAATTAAAAGATTTAAAGAGGGTCGAGAATCCTCCAGGTTGGTCTTAAACGACCAGTAATGAATAAACAGTTGCTCGAGTTCGTGAAAAAAAAAATGCTTGTTAATCACCGTTTAACCATTCGGGGGATTGCTGACGACGTAAATGTCTCATTTGGCTCGTGCTAAGCAATTCTAATTGAAGATCCTCGGATGACGCCCTTTCGATGCAGAAATTCCTTACCGAGAAGAAAATTCCTATAGCACTCCATCGTCCATATTCTCCAGATGTTACCATCTCAGACGGTTTTCTTATTTCCCTAGAAATAATATGAAACTAAAAGGAGAAGGAAGATTTGATAACGCTGACACGATTAAAATCAACCTGGCGGTTCAATGAACTCTCGTTAGAAAACTTCCAGTTATATTTCCGGAAATAATGTTCAAACAACTATTATCGGCAGAACACTTTAAAGGGAATCAAGTACGGTTTGGGTTGAACCTAACCTGAAATTGGAACGAAGCTAAGGGAAGAAAATTTGATAAGGTTGACACGATTAAAATAGACGCAGCAGTTAAACTCGTTTATATTCCATTGTTATACGGTAACAGGTTAAAATGTCAATATTTTCTTTTCAATAAAAGAAGAATAGTGTGTTCCAATACCATTTTCTGGATTTTTGTCACCATTTTGAGACTAGTCACCTCATTTGGTCAACCACAGTACTTTGGTCGTCATCTTCCAGATCTGCATTCTTTTCAAAGCTTCTATAACCTACTAAAAACGTATTATTAACGCTATTAAGGTACTTTTCGTCGCTGAAACCCTCGTTGTCTTATTTTCCATTGTTATACCGTGACAGGTTAAATTGTCAATACTTTCATTTTAATAAAAGGAAAATTCGCTGTACAATCGTGTTAAATTTAAATACAATAATATATAATAAATTTCACCGTAACGGTGTGCACAGTTGCAACGTAAGAGGTTTATTGGTAATTCGAATAACCGATTCCGAACAGGTACCATTGTAACTTCGCTGGATGAAAGGCCTCAGGGACGAAATGTAACGCGAAAGACGAAAGAACACGTAGTTCGTTGCAGACGCGAGATACGTGACGTTCTGCTCCATCCTCGATTTAGACAGCCATTGATTTCACTGCGTCGTTAAAATCCAGAACGGATAATGGCTACAACGCGACAGCCTGTGAATTTCTTGTCCGTTTCAGCTCGCTCCAACGTCTATTGATAGCGAAAGAACCAAGAGGATTTCCCATCTACAGACCAAGCTGTAATCTTCACCGATACCATTTGTAAACGATGAAGCGAGTTGCGAGAAATTTCTCTGCAATTTGATTTGCATTCAACTTGATAACGATCTTTGCATTCTCCAACAAATAAAATCAATGTTACATCGTTGTATCAATTCTGCCTGTGAAATTCTTAACGTACAAGGACCAAGAATATTTCCAGGTATAACAAATACTATACAGAGTGTAAAAAAATCTAAGAAGCTATAATAGAAGCAAAGAGTATTAAATTCACCTCACTGTATCGTTTGATTACCTCTGTGCTATGTTTAAAAAATAAACATTGATCGATATTGTACCGCATCGCTGAATACGTTTGGCGAAAAGATTGAATGAATCGTGAATTGAAATATTCGCGAAGTTCGAAGTATTCTATGAAACGTACACAATGCAAACGAAGTTTAGATGCTTCTTAACAATGTTTAACGAAAGATCACCACCGTGTATCTGTTCCTCGCTTCTACGTATTATGCAATTTGAAATTCAAACGCGTACGAAGCAGCGAATCTCAATAGAGACCGGGACTCGTTGTTAAGACTAGATAAGGCCGTGAAATCTAATGCAAATTGCTCGAGGCATGCAGAATATGAAACTGATGACATAGGATTCGTAGAACCTGATATCTGATAATCTCATAATATCCGATACGTGTCGCAACCTGTCCCGTAGAATCTGGTATTGACAACGCTAAACACTTGCCAGGCGGTATAAACGTCACGAGACACGTTGATGCTGATACAGATCATGCTGGTCACGAGCTCGAAGCTATCGACCACGAAACAGATTTACTCCGATCCGTGAGACCATAGACGGACTCGTGTCGGCTCGAGGTATCTGAAAAAGAGGACTCCGTACTCGAAAGCAATGGAACTCGTCGATAGATGTCTACGAGGTCTTTAAACTTTTCGAGGGTACGGAGATATTAAGCTTCTTGGTGATTGAGGGGAGTGCTTAACGGTGTTGAAAGTCCTAGGGGGGGCTGAGAACTTCGGTACTCTGGAGCAGCGATCGTCCGTTGCTCGAGGCAATGAATTTTATCATTCGTGTCGACTTTGAGTGGTAAAAAGAAAAATTGCCTTTATTGCTCGATTCGTTTCATTTCCATGGAATTTCATCCTGTAAGTGTATCGAGCTACGATGAACTCTCGAAAAGAATGCACAGTATAGTCTTCGTAGACGACCATTGATGACGATTGCTGTTTCCATTTAACAAATAGTTGTTTTTTCGTTGCTTTTGAGCGTATAAACAATACCAATGCGACAGCTCGTTATCATGTCTAATTCGAAGAATAATTGTATTTGGATTTTTATCTCCTAGTATTTAAAATAGAACGTAGAAACCAGCAACGTTATACGCAAGTGCACTCTATGAATATTTAACATCGATTTATTCGAAAATGAAGCTCCATTGTATAAAAGTTGTAAACCATCTACAAATTTAAGTCAAATTGTACGCAGACTACTCTTAAGCACTGCTTCTTTCGTTTCAAAGAAAATTCCTGCTTGTTTTGCAACAGTATCATATTTTTATTTTTATTTACTTACGTAGGTCCTATTCAAAGTAAACGTTCACTGATCTAGTGAGTTTTTAGTGATCTTCGATGTCACAGACGTCTCGAAGGTTTTAGAGTTTTGTAGGTCCTTTCTACCTACCTTCCCCCACTCCTTCGGTGCAACGTCTCACAAATATACAGTTGCACATATTGGATCCCTTTGTTCCATATTGGGTCGTACGTGTGTTACATTAATCATGGAAAGTATCGCGCGCGTGGAGTGTTCCCCGCTCCGGCTTCTTTTTATTAAAAGTATTTCTATTCCACCTATCGCAACAACATGGAAGTTTACATACATCCACGAACGTATACGCTAATCGTGACCAACTTTACGGAAACTCGAAGCGTTATCTTACGCGAAGAAATAAGTTGAAACGATCAGCTGCAAATCGCTAAAATCTCGATTTGGAACACGTACGTGCGTGGATATGTGTACATGCGAGGACGAGTTCTTAAGAATAGTCTGTTCTTAAGAATAACCTGTGTTACGAACACCTGCGTACAGAAATGTAATTGAAACTAAAAAATATACTAAGAAAATACTAAAAGAATTCTAAAAAATATATAAAACTAAAACTAGTGAGGATATAAAGTGTGAGAGAAGAGTGTTTAGAGCAGTGATTGTTGGAAAATTATCGACCCGTGTCGTGTCGCGTAAAATAAAAATAACGTAGCGTAGTTAGCATAGTTACTAATTGTGTGCTTTATCAATGTTTTATTTCTACCACTATCTCATTGAATACACGTATATCCTAGAACTTTCTTCACCTTTATCTTATATCCACCAGAGTATTAGACAATTCCTAGATATACATAAAATCTGAACAAAAAAAAGTAAAATTCATCATTTATCGTCTTAGCCTCGTTTCTTTTGTAGAACCGATCGGAGTAAATTCGAAATTTGCGAGAACTCGGGTCAGTTTCAAGGAAACCGTAAAAAAACAAGGAAATCTGGCCCAGACCACTGATTCTTTCTTTCGTTCAATGTATTCGTCGTCTTACGGTGCTTAATTATAGTTTAATTAAAATCCGTGCACACCGCCCGCGCGGAAGTTTCGGAAGTTAATCCCGGCCAGAGTCGGCGATACTTTCATATTAGCGAGGCACTCGGCTGTTCCACAGCCGCTAAAATAAAACGAGTTAATTATATTATAGCACCGACGTGCCGCACCGCGCCGCGCCGCGACGCCAACTCACCTCGGTTTAACCAACCGAATACCCATACCGATTTTGCGATACTGAACGCTAAAGTGTTCCCGCCCTTTATTAGATTCCAAACTCAGGTAGAAGACGATCTACCTGAGACTATTTCAGCGGAACACTCGTCATCGGGACGCCTCGAGATCGTTCGAAGAATATTGTCGAAAGATGTGACTAATTTCCTTCACTCGATCGAGCGAGATCTTACAAACGAAAGTATTGTGTTACGCAACGATAACCAAATTTTTCCATGTTTAGAAATTTACCAAGAACGTTCACTATTGACGGCTGTCAAACAAATACTAGACAACGTAGAGTCGTCAAGCTTCGAATTTAAGCTTTATAAGGTCTTTTCAAACAACTACTGCCATCTATAGGTTAGGTCTGGTACTTGTGGGACTACCTCGACTCCCTATATGAGAGACCACTTTCCTAATGTTACTCGACGGAAGATTTATAGCATCTTTACTTTGGGATTGTTTGGAGGTTATAGAGAAATTTAGCATGCTATTTTAAATTTCCACGAATTCCTCTTGATCGTTAAAATAGATTTAGAATTGAAAGAAATGTACGAGTATTGTTCCAATACAGGTGTTTAGTACCAAACTTTACCGGTATATTCTCTAAATCTACATAAAAGAAAAATGTTTAGTAAATGTGTGTTACGACAATGGGTACGATGATAATGGAACTGGTAGATCGTAGAATGATAATATAAACACACTACAATACAAGGTGTTCCAAGTTTCTGGTAGCAAACATAACTGGTATATTCTCTAAATCTACATAAAAGAAAAATGTTTAGTAAATATGGGTTACGACAATGGGTACAATGATAGAGTAACTGGTGGATCGTAGAGTAAGGATGTAAACACTCGTTTGCCTTCTTGTCGTAAACAGTCTGCACAGTTTACCTAATTTTCCAACCATTCTCGCAACTAACAGATTTTCGCGCACAAAAGGGACTCGAATGTTACGCAGAGATAAATTCTGGTTCCCCTCGAGCCCGAATAAAATTGAATCCATTCGTAATACACGATCGTGTGTGTTTCAGATGACAGCAATGTCGAGGCAGCGGTACGCGAACCGCAGCAGCGGGAACAGATAAGGAAGGGAGGAGCCACGCGTCGGGCAATCATGTGTAGTGTCATGTGGCTCCTTCGGCTCCTAACGACTTGCTGCCTCGTTTATCTATCGGCGTCCGACTCCCACACAGGTACGTGCAATTCATCGTTACCACTTACAGGTATTCGTTAACCATTTGGTACCAACCATGTACCATTGTCGAAGTGTTTAAACCACTCGTAACGAAACGAAACTTGAATTGTCCTAACATTATTCGTGTACTCGTCTATACAGAGCACATCATACATTCTCATTGAATCATGCTTCCGTTGAAATAGATTCTGATGACACGTAGAGCTTGCGATCTATATTTTTACAATTAAACTAGCTGTACAGTTGAAAAGCGATGGGAGTGTAATAGAATCGACGAGATACCAATTCTTTGAATTTTGTGCAACTGTGCCTTGAAAGATTGCAGAATCGTAGACTTCTGTGCCTAAGGTGCATTTAGAGATTATTGTGTCACTTGTTATAATATCATTTTTAACTTAATTTAATTCGTTCTCTTTCAATACACCGTGCAAACGAATCAGGACTTTTCTCGCATTATTTTCATTTTTGTTACGTAGTCAACAATCGTCTACTCTGTTGAAAATTGTTCCGAGTTTACACGTATGCACAGATCGATGTTCCATGCATATGTACGAGGAAAATTGAAAACCGTGAACGTTTGTTACAAACGCAAACAAATTCCGCGCGAACATGTGTGTGTTAATTTAATTCACTCGCTTTGGTAAACACTGTCGCAATACACTGCCCGTGATTACTTAAAATTATTTTAAAGAAAATAGAAAAAGATTGACGAGAAATCAGGACAAAAGATATCCGACGAAAACATTTTACGAATGAAATGTCGCGACGAATTAAACGAAAACAAGTACGTAAGAACGCGTGTCGTGTTATTAATTTTCTCTAACTCGAACACCATCGAGTAATTACTATATTTCTCATCGTTTCGCTCGTCAATCATTCACGACGCCAATAATTTCAAGACTCCCTTCGGGAGGATAAAGTTATCGACGAAGTCATCGTTTTATCGATGGCGTAGTCGAAGGCCATTATTCAAAAACGCGTAAATGGGTGACAGGAACCTTCGATAAGCGTAATCATCACAATTGGGAAGATCAAGGGTCCTGTGTCGGCTTGCATTCCGGTTGACATTCGACTAACGCGCGAACACGCTCATTCTCTCATTAATCAAGCCTGAACGACGTGAACGACCATACAGTATCGTATCGAGAGTATCAAATCGCCCGAACAGTCACACTGGGAGCTGTTCAAGTGCCTAGAAGCATAGATACCGTAGAATCGCCCATAATTACGTCAACTGTAGACTCCATCTTGATGAATAATCCTTGTCCCTCGTTTACATTTCCTGAAAATTTCGATCAAGAATAAATCCGACCAATTCTACGTATATTGACTAAGCTTGTGAAAGTGAGGTTCAACCAAGAAAAAAGAATATTTCGAGCATACTCCCTGACTCTGTATTTATTTCTATATTTTGCATCAATCCTTTGAAAAATATCGATGCCTTGTACGACAAATTGTGTCGTGTAGTATACTCTCTAACTGAAAATAAAATACATGAAAACGTATTTATGCACAAAAATTCATCTCTTGGGAGAAATATACACGAGAGACCAACCGACTCAAGATTACTTAAACTAACTTCGTTAACTAGCTTCAAGATTACTTAAACCGTTTGAGATTCGTCGGAAAAGTAAATCGATCAGTGATGATTTATACAGTAACATTTATACAGTGACACCATTTATAAAGTAATACACAGTACGCTATAGTTATCTCTTTTAATAATCCATAACTGCCAATATTCGTATTCGGATCAATCTTTTTAGAACTATCTGTTGTAAAGTTCAGATTATAATATCTAGTTTGTTATAACATGCAAGGATCTCGCGTATCCAGTAGTATAGTTTTTGTACATATAAAAATACAAAGTTCGAACAAACAAGTATACAATGATATGTCTTGATGTGAACATCTCTGGACTTGGAACTCGACTAGAAAGAACCCTTACTGACACCCTTAAGATCGTTGTTGCATTCATTCCAACAGTATGGATACTGTGGTAATGAATGAACTCAACCTTGCAAACTAATTTCACGGTCAATGGACAATATCCTAAACCTTTGTTCGCCTTTATTTCACAATAACCACCACCAGTATCGGACGATTCCTACAATACTCTTACACGACGGACCATACCACGTGACACTCAGACTCGATTGATAGAGGTGTGCTGTAACAATCGTGTGTGCGTCGGCTCGCGTGACACTTTCGATTAACTAATGAATCGGGCGAAAACGACACCGCGCGTGTAAAACGTGAGATTGGAGCTGCTCCAATCGGCACTGTGATCTACAACCGGGGCGTAACGCTACGCGGGGAAGACTCCATTAAATGAACCGCAGAATTAGTTTCCACGGAAATTCAGATTGTAGGAAGAGGGGGGTTGTGTATCGGGTACATCGAGCCACGTAAATCCGATGTCGCGTACGGTAAACGTGACCGTTTCCCTTCTTATTACTCGTGTAATTAGTATACGACCGGATGGCCAGGGTACCACTTGAAATTGATTTACACTCGCTAATCTAAAATTTAACACCATCAACCGCCGCCTATCGAGGTTGCTCCCGACCAACGACTTTTAATGTTTGATCAAGAACGTTCTTAGGCTACTTCAACGATCCCTGAACGGATCAAGGTAACGTCGAACCGGTTCGTTTCGCGTTGCTATCGTTCCCCTCCTGGATAAACTTTCTTACGTGGAAGTAAAATAATTACGTGGAAGTAAAAGGAAACATTCTCCTTTAGCGGCGGTACTACGTAAACGGGAAAATGTTTGTTTGGACGAAATTGTTAGAGCGAATGAAATTGTATTGAAAACAAATGGTTATAGAAATACCGAAACGTGGAACAATGGTTATAGGATTATATGCGATAGAAATTGGGGACGAAATTTCATGATGGAAAGTAAGAAAATCAAAAAGTTGCCTGTAAAATTGATTAAACGATAATCTTAGTCGATGCAATTTCCACTGTGTCGATTTTGTTTTTAGAATTTTGTTTTTAGAACATTTTAGAATTTTTCGTTAAATCCGTAAGATTCTTACGAGGGTAATCAAAGTGGGTAAATGAATTGATAATTCCAAGATGTTACAGACTCTGGAGAGAAATTAGTTTGCGATTAATATTATCTTCTAATTGAGAAAACGATGCGATTCGTTGAGATACGTTTAGCTGCAAGAAATCCTGAACCAATATTTGCGTAACTCGTGTAAGTCGTGTTACAACTTCTGGATTAAACTGAGCTAACAATTTACAGCCAGATTTAGAGCTCGGATTAAATGGAATTCAGGCACGTGTGTTTGTATCTTTCGAAAAGTATAGATTCTCCATGGTTGCGACGATCAGATTTACGTTCTCGAGGTTTCAACGTCGTTTCGTTCCGATTGGTCCCGAAACGAACGAACGATCTGCATTATCGTGACTGGAACGTCCGCATGATGCGGTTCATTCGTGTAATTAATTTCAATCGCGTAACGATACGTTACCTCTGAGCATTGCCGGATGGAACTTCAGCTAGAGGATTTCTACTTGTAGATTATCTGGGTGTCGTAAATCATCGCCCTGGATCCATCCATCTTCGGTCGTGTCTTCCTCGTGTACTCGTCTATCCCTTACTATTTTTCACAATGCATATTCCTCGCATTCGTTCGCCACGAGGTTCGCATCTAACCGAGGAAACCGCGTTCACCCGTTTCAGTTCACCTGAACGCGCGAATTCGTGTCCTATCGGTCGCGAAAAGGAGCTTAAAATTTCGTCCTAACGCAGACAGGTCTAACAGAATCACATTTTCGTTTTTAAACGATCGAAGGTCCGATTCCTACTCGTACGGTAAATAAAGACGCACAATTTCAAGGGGTTTTATAACTAAACTTGTATATTTTACATTTTTACGCTCAGATTGTGGATTATTTTTTTGAAAATAAAACGCACACATATTACGAATAAATTACGAACAAAATAATTGAATCAACAAACAAATTTCATTGAAAGATTCTAATATCGAGCAACAAAGTATTTTTAAAGATTGCCTAAATTCGTAAGTAGACGAAGAGTAAGAACAGGAGAGAACAAGGTTTAAGTATAAATAAAATAAATGTCGTACGATATAGTTTTGGAAAATAATTGTTTTACAATTGTACGTACCTGTATATGTAGGATTTTCTTTTTTAAAATTGGAAAACACTCTTTACGTTTTAATTACTATTTTAATTAATCCTAACTCAAAATTTCAATCTTTGGCGAATTTTTAAATCAGAACTTAAATTTTATAATTGATGTATTGTTATCAATGTATTTACTATGTTATCCAACAATGCAATATTACAGTAATTGTAATAAATACATAAGAAAGAAGAGAAATAAATGTTGCCACCAAATTAGAAAACTTTACACACAAAAAACAGTGACTCACAGCGCAGCAATCCATCAATATGGAAAATCAAAAATTGACTCTTCCAAATCTCATTTCGATTCGTGTGCGGAACACCTCGTGAATTTCATATGGACTCATTGGAATACATTTTCGAAACCATTCTTTAAATTTACGACTCTCGTCTAGTTTTATACTTTCCGTCTCCTCTCGAGTATACTTCTCGGACATTTTCTTAAACTATAAAAACATTGTTACTACCGACGTGTACAAACGACTCGTATTCATAGATTCCTACAATATTTACCGAAGAGGATCAAAATCACAGTCAATAATATCACAATGAAAATCAAGCTTGCAGAGACAGAAATATATTTTCATAATTTTTTACAAGCGAACGATCTCTCCAATTTTTAAATCGTTAAAAATCAACAACGTACACTGAAATCCTGAACACCGCGAAATTCGTTTCTCTTAATACTTCTCTGAATTTTTCAATTTAAAAAAAGGAGGAAATAAACCGTTACAAGCTTTTTCGCAATTGCGAAACGAGCTTCACGTGGTCGTGGAGTTATCTCCCTGGTTATCGTTTACGGTCTATGAGTTATCGTTGCTGGCAACACGAAGGTACGCTAACCAGATCTCGTTTCCCCTTTCACGTTGCTGGACACGATAGGACTGCATAGCATTCGTCGACTAAACGTTACAGGATTTCATGATAATCTTCCCTCATATTTAAGCTGTAAAATGTCATCGAGCCGTGTCAATATAATTACTTTCCCAACGTAATGACATTTATACAGAGTGGCACGCATAGCTGGAACCGTTTCAGTCATTCGATAAAATATTAACTCCGAGAGAAATTTACTTAGACGAATATTGCATAATTCAAAGGGCTCGTATAATACATTGTTCACTTGTAACTATTTCTTATAATAATTAATTTCACTTCTTTTCAACGTAAGTTATATTCTTCCAATAAAAAATCCATACATAGTATTATAATATCGAAATAAAGACCTCTAAATAGACATTTATTCGATATATTGTGTTTTGTAATTTAAAAATTCGTTTTTGAAGCAGTATTTAGTTTTAAATGCGAATTAATAAACTTTCTGCTTATATGGTAGGTACCTGTGATTAATTTTCTGACATTATACAAGAGATTATTGTTATTGGGAAGGCTTATGTAAATTGTAATAAAAGGAAGTATAGATATCGTATCAAAGTAATTGCATAATTTCTTCAAGATGAAGTGCCGCCTTCTTTAACATTTTCTCTTTGTCTTTTGTTTTATCGTCGAGTGTGCATTGAAAATTCCTTAATTCATAGTTTTAAAACTTGTAAAACTTATGAACAATAATTTCTTTTTCAAACGACTTTAGTAACAATAACCAAATCTCGATACTTTTGGAAGTTGACTTTACTTAAACGATGTTTCATGATCGCATTATTTAACACGATTAGAGTTATTTATTATAAAATATAGCTGCAGCTTTTGGCGTAGAAAAAAATTCCATTTAAAAAATTAAGTGTGATCCGGAAATTGTTGAAGTTGCAAGCGTAAAATCAATATTTATGGATTCATCGTAATGGATCTAGGTATATGGACCATTCTATATTTGCGAGATCATTAAAACGAATTGATGGCAAACGAGCTTGCACATATCAAACTTAAAATGCGTCTATTCGTTGCGTTGTTTGTTTCTCCGTTGTTTATCATCGTTCGATAGTAATTTCAACAGCGCATCGATGATATAAGTTATCGATAGTTTCGTTAATAAAACGTAATGTTTACTGCCTGGAAAGTATATTATACTTTGATCTATAAAAATTGTCCATTTAAACGAGTATTTGTTGAACCGGACCCATATACTGGACTCGTATTTGTCGAAGACAAATATTAATCAACTTCGATTGATTATTTAAAACGATTTTAATTAATTGCTATCGATCCAAGTAATAAATGCTACCATTTATTCCTTTTTAATTAGAAAATTGACGTTGCATCGTTCGTTAATTGTGTATTAAGAAATTTCACTGATTTTTCTCGAGTCAGAAATTATTTCCCAATTTTTATTATCGATAATACTAGTTTCTCGTCGATTGTCCTCAATCGAATTTTCTTTACCGATATTTTACGAGTTTTACAAACATTGCAACATTCAATTTACATCAGCTCGCTCCAAAAGTTCTATCGAATGGTAATCATAAAACTGAAATTGAATTTCTAAAAATACTTTGCACATAGATTTTAATTACATGTTTCCTTGACGCGTGCTGCACTCGTTCTAAAAGTCGATAAATCGATAACCAATATTTAAAAAAACGCATTACGAACTGTACGAACTTTTAAAAAATTCAATAAAAATCTCAGAATACATATTAACTATGTAACACTTCCTTCATTGGCATAATTATTATTCTCAGTGTATCTTCAGTTACTTTTCTTCGTTTAGTTAACGTTTGTAACATTCTCGTCCCAGAAACGATAAGAATTGTACTCAACATTATTCGTACATAAAAAAAAAAAATCAGTAAACTGAACACACGTAACAACTTTCTCCCTTACAAATCGAGATTAGTAATATCGATAACAAAACACATCCAAAAATTTCAAGCTACGTATTTCCAACAGTTATAGAATATCATCGAAGAAACCACATTAGAATCCCTGAAGGACCTCCTGGTACAAGAAACCTTAAGTCACTCTTCAATTTGCATTCATACCCATCGTTCTAAACTAAATTTAGATCATCCTTGATCATGATCGTTCCTCGACCTGTACACCTTAAAGCGTCAAGTCGTCCAGAAATGTCCAATCTCCAACTCTCCACCGCCCTACTCCCTCCCAAAGGGCCGCGTTCCACCCTAAAAAAAAAAATCCACAAAACGGTTACAATTAATCGGCGAATAACTCCGCGTAGGCGTCGCATCGTTAATTACGAACCGTTAATAGTCGCAGGTGCAGAACCAGCGGAAAAAATCCTGGTGGATAAAAAAAAAGAAAGAAAGAAGAAAAAATGCAATGACGTCCCGGTCGTCAAATGCACATGGCCCTTGACGCGACAAGGAGGTCACGTTTCAAGCTCCAAAAAGCGAGCTTATTTCCCTCAGCCGATTTCACGTCGGCGAATCGGAAACGCATTCCGAATTCGCAGTCGAAAGTGGATCTTCCTTGTCCTCCCTTGGTCCAACCCCACCCTCCCTCGTGCACCCAACCACCAACCGGGAAACGTTCACGACTCGTAGGGAAGGGTGAAGGGTCTACACGAGTCCTCTTCTCGTCGCGCGCGTCCCACCGTCAAATAGATAGAAAAGATCCTAACGCGTTCTGACAGTCACGTTTCCGACTCTGTTAAGGCTGGCAAGTATCTTTCTCTCTCTCTCTCTCTCTATCTATCTCTATCTCTCCGTTTACCTGATTTCACGTCGTCCGGAGCGGAAACGCGATCTGAATTCGATGACTCGACAAAAAGGTGGCAACCCACCCTACGCGCTTAACGGGATATTTTTCAAACAATTGTAGCCCATTTGAATCGCTGCTGCGTGGCAGGCGTAAGGATTACTTTCGAAACGAGTGATCCACTCAACAGTTACACCCGGTTCTCGACGAATCTCGTGAATTTATCGTTCGATCGGAAGTGTTTTTGTAACCATTGCCGAAATTGTGTTCATTCGTGGAAATAGGAATGGTGATAATTAATATCGGAGAGGGTAAAAAGAGTTTTGAATCGATGCATCTGGGGTTATTGAGGTATTGTACTAGTAAGTCTTAATGGTAATGTAATACTATTTCATTGCACACGATTGTGTGTTTTATTTTTCTTACACATTGATTTTAAAGGGTACTATCCTTCTTAGTAAAGCCACCGATTTTTTCACAAACAGTTTATATATAGTAATTTCTAAACAAGGTTGGTACAGTATCTTTCAAGATTAAATATCAAGACAAGAATGGACAGAGACAAGAATATCATAACAAGAAAGGAGAAATAACCACGAAATTTAAACGTATAATGGAATATCAGAGATTTTGTTGCATGTATAATTCTTACTACGAATTACAAAAACTTATTCTAAATTATTCGTAGAGCGAGCTATTCTATTTTTTTAAACAACGTTAGATCTTAATGGATATTTTCAGTGAAAATTCAAATTGTATGTCAATCGTTCGAATACCAATTGACCGGACGCCGATTGTTCAAAATCCTGATTAGATAAACGTTGATATCCCAGCTTTCTATTATTCGTACAAGTAAGCAAAAATTCTTGTGTACGTGGTACGGGGACAGTTTCTTCCGAGTAAACGAACAATCGGGTCAATCCCCATTTATTGGACTACGTTACCCTTCCACTTGTCCGAATAATTGAACAGTTACGAGAAAATTCAACGAACAAAAGTCGCATAGTAGAGAAACGTCTATATAACAACTTTTTCAAAAATAATACTAATAATAATATCGCCTTTATTATAATTATCTAAATGAGAATCAAACGAGCAAGAAACATATTATATTATATTAGTATTTATTAAAATATGTTAAATCAGTTATTACGTTAGGTAGTTTTTACATTAATATGTGAAGGACAAGATATGAACATGCAGGTATTTAATCTTGATTAATTTTTATATGAAATAAAAATCTCACAAACAGTTTATATATAGTAATTTCTAAATAAGGTTGGTGCAGCATCTTTAAAGATTAAATAACAAGATAGAAATCGAATGGAGGTAGATAACCAGTGCATAACAAAAAAGGAGAAATAACCACGAAATTGAAACGTATAATGGAATATCAGAGATAAATTGTTAGTACATAACCGATTTCAATCAAAATGAAAAATCTAAAGATGCTTCGTATTCAGTTATTTGACAACATTTTTTTATATCTATATTTATACTTCCTATTATAATCCCAATCCAATTTTTTGTCTTTTGTCAGTATATTCGAGAGAATTTTATAAATATCAATATTGATACTATTATGAATGTATAAAAAATTAAGAAAATTTCTGTATTTTTTTTCACAGCAAGAAATACTCCTCCTTTCTATAATTTCACTACAATTTACGTAATATACAAATCGTATAGATTACTCTCAAATAGAATGGAACACTTGTATTTTATTTCTGATCACCCTGTACATCGCGAAGGAACGAACCCTTGCTGAATATGTATCGAATAATGTTAACGATATCGTATTCAACGCGATACATATTTTGTATTCAAGCGACGATGTATAGGTGTTGGACCCATTGATTCGACAAGAGGTCCTTCATATTTGAAATAAACGAATGAGCAAGGAGATAAATATCTGTCTCCGGTGCGAACACAAATGGAAATAATAGTCTTGTCGAACTTCGAAACGTTGCGAAATTCTTGAAAGCGTTCGATACTTCCAAAGCTTCGTGGCATGGTTCTGTAAAACTACCATGCACAAATTCCACCAGAACTATGAAGTGAACGAATACTTCGTGTCTGTAACGCAAAGTTGTAAATTTCCAACATAATCAGCTACACGAAACGGGGTTAATCGTTGTTACGTCATATTTAGGTGATCTTGTTTGTTCACAAGACTTCTCTATCTATAATCAAACCGAATTTTTTCAAAAACAGTTACTTATCTTTATAAATGCAGTTTACTAGGGAATAAAATTAAATGATCATTAAAGGAAGTATCAAATGAGTAATGAACACAATAAAGTGGTTCTTTGATATTTTTTTATTTAATTTCAATTTTTCTTTCATCAGAAACTGTTAGGTTGATGCGTACAAAAATTCGAATAATAACCTAGAGAAATTTATTGGAATAAAACAGAAACCAGTAATTCGTTCTCTCAAATTCCTCAAATCTCTCACCAATGGTTTCTCGCGTCTGAACAATTATTTACTGAATAAATTGCCCTGAAAGAAGAAACGTACGAGAAGGAACAATCGAGGAATTTCAGATCCCAGAAATTTTTAGCAAAATCGCGAGAAGCTGGTACATTAATTTACATAAAAATTACTTCGGCGCAATGCAAGGAGTTTGAAAAAAAACCCTCGTGTCTTTCAAACTGCATCGGAATAAACGACAATTTGTATGCACAACAACCTGACGCGTATCTTGAGTTTCGTTTGTTTCTAACGTTACAAGTGCAACCGTTTGTAAAATTTACCATAAACGTATTCAAATCTACGTTTCGGGTATTACTTAGCCGGTATTATTTTAACGTGGCAGGGGGGCTAACGAAAAAGAAGTTTTCGCATCTTCAAAACTCGACGAGACTCTCCCCGGCAGTATCCGCAATGCGGTTGTACAAGCGATGTTCGTAAGCCGCGTATTTCAGCTTGCACGCAATAACGAAATAGAATTTCAAAAATTCGTAGCCTTCCGCCAAGCAAATCGTGAATCTCTTCGAAACGCAAAATCCCCGGGAATTTGTAATATTTCGTATTTTGTGCTGCCCGAACTCTGATTCCATTTGAAGCGAGTGAACCGTGCTTAAAGCAGCGTATCCTTGCGAACGGTAGAGATTTTCACACCTTCCGGCACACGAATACGGAACCATTCTTGAAATTTAAGTGGAAAGAAAGAGCAGTTTTATTCCGCCAGATTTTCGAAACGTCGAGCGTGAAAGAACAAAGGTAAACATTCGGTGTGCCGTTCGGTTGTTACGTTAAAGAAAAAGAAGAAAAAAAAAAAAGGTAAGGTTTCCGGTTCCCTTCTGCTCCCGAGAAATTAAATATTTGACATTACGGCTTCCTCGGTGTACAAACAACGATATTTAACCTTTGTCGCGGACCAGTGTTTTTTAAGATAAAAGCGCGACTCCTGTGAGAACCGTCTTACGATTCGAGAGGGCGCCAAGGAAAATGTTTTACGCGGAGAAATGTTTACAATTTAAACACCTCTGTCCTGTATTTCTCTTATTTTTGTTTTGAATGTCTCCATTCTTCAATTTCTAGAAGTGGAAAATTATGCAAATGCGTTACTTGGATTTTTGGCAATTGTTTCTTTCTAATATGTAATGTAGAATTATATTTGTTCGTTAATGCGAGAGAATAATTGAATTTTGAGCGAATTGCGTGAACATTTTATTGTAGAAATATTATTGGAAGCCTTCTTCTGGGAAAGAAAATAAAATCAGTTATTCCTCGAAAGTCTTTTGATAAATATATATTGAACACAAAATAGAAATTTATTTTTTTTGTGATGTATGCAAAATGAACATTTTAGTAACGATAATTGAATCTATTTCGGTTAAATAATTAGAGACAATTGAAATAAATATCATTTCGTAGATAGATTTCGTTAACTTCAGTTACAAATTCTATCTACTATGTAAACAGAGAATAGGAATACAATTTTTATCGACAGTATTTGAAGTTAGGTTTTAATAACAACCCTTTAGTTTCATTTAACCTTATGTACATTCGTCTATCAGTCGATAATTCAATTTCTCGACCCCGTTTCGACAAACGTGATGCGACTTTAACTATTCACAAAGCATTATAAACCGTGCACTTACGCCCACGCAAAGTGCAGTCCGTCCAACTTTAAATTCTCGTTTCTTTCGGCGCGCGTTATACGCAAACATAGCTAGACTCGGAGCAAAAAAATAATGCAGCTGGAAGTTAGTAAACGAGAAATTATTACCAGGAACCGAGCACAGCCACTAAAGAATACTCGCTATCCTGGCTCGCGAAAGAATAACGAAAGTTCGAGATATACGAAGGGGAGGACTGCATAAAATCTATTCACGTGCTTCAACGAGAGTGTGTAATTTTTCAAGTTCAGTCATCGCGGTACACCACCACGCCGACAAGTTATTATGCGACCGTCGGGACCACGAGTATTGAAAAATCAACGTTACATGGACGAAAGAGACCCCGGAGACATTTGAAAAAGAACAATTTTCCAAATAACGCGCGATATTACGGTAATAACCATGCTATTACCGTCACCAGGGCAAAATTAATAATGAGAATTGATCGCATCGCGTGTCTCGTGAGAAAAATTATTAAACTTATTTCAGTGACAGAAACACAGGGAATATTAACCAGTAGCCGTTAACACCTTGTATTCTTTTTCTACGTGTACTGTTGAAAATTTCGAAAATCGTGAAATCCAGGGGAACGGTTTGAACGCAAAAATTTTGAAACGAAATTACGATAACGACGAAATTAAATAATAAAATATAATATATTTCAGCTGTCTTTCAGTTCTGACTGAATTCTAACAAATAACTGTATATTTCCTTTTTATTTATAAGATCAGTAGAGATGGGGAGAATTTGATTCGAATTAAAAGTGAATAAAGCAACGTGTAACGATTTATTCGTGACTTTTCCAAATTTGATTATTCAATTTTTGTTCACCCATTGTGAAATATTTCATTCTATAATTTAAATCGTAATGTTAACTTAACTAAATTTATTACAAATGAAAGTATTACCATTATCCATTTTCTCGTTTTTAGAATCTTTTTCAATAATTTTAAGAAGATCCAGCTACAATCTTTACAGTATCCGAATGAAGACAATTTACGTAAAAACTTGGACAATTCTTACAAAAGTTTCATCGAAATCGACGATTGTCACTCGGGGATATTTCCTATTGGTCATGTCAATACTGTCGATAACGTCTGCTTTCAACAGACAAGTGAAATGCACAGACTGGCATGAATCACACGGATACAGTGGCGCGCAAAAGTTTTTCAAACTACCAACCTAACGAGTCCTTCAAAGGGAAAACATCGTTACGAATAAAAAGGACGTTTTTTTTATCAAAAACAATTTTTTCTTTTCTCACGACACGTCTCGTCGTACATTGATTCCATTATTGTCAAAAATTCGTCTGGAAATTTGTCTATTTTCCCAGTTGGATGGAAAACCAAGCTAAGTTTTAAACGATTTTGTACATCCGTAGGTTGCTGCAATCAACCAGAATTGTCGAGGATATTTCGAGGTTACGTCGAATGGTGATTTTTCGAAGAGGACCGCGAAATAGAACGCTAAATCCGCACGCGCGAGTGTGGTGATTTAACGATCGACTTATTTTCGGAAACACGCTATAGTCCGTAATTAGACAGAATCGATATCTCCGATATTTCGACGGTGGACAGATTATGACAGAGTTCGCGTGTAGAGGCGCGAAACGGCTATTTCGAAACGCGGTGTCGTGTCGGTTATTTCGTCTAGGGATATTTCGAACAGATACGATCCAGCGTAACGATTGTTCTTCGAGCGACAGCGATGAAAAATGTTTCGAATATTGCTCATCGGTGTCTCGTAATTTACGAAACAATTGGCTACGATTCACAAATATGTGAATTTATTTACGAGAAAAGATACACGAGTCGCGTGGTCAATGGTTACCCTACGAGAGGATACCCTTACACCGGAGAGGTTAGGTCGATAGAAAATGTTAATACAAAAACTTGAAAGAGAAAAACAATTGGAATACCGTCGTGTTTGGTCTCATTTTTATCGGAAGAACCTTACCAAACCATTGACAATACTCTCATGAAAATTCAATGAGAAATATAAAAATATTCAATTTCCAATAATGGCTGTCACACCTCTGTGCGATCGAGTGCTCCGTTGTACGAGACTCTTGATGTACGATAGTTTTATCATTCTTTTTCGGTCCTCAGAACTGTTTGAAGAACCAAAATCGATATTATAATTGTTTTCAATATAAATTTTATCAATATTCGAGATAACACTACATCTAGTTCACTTTCTTCTTTAAACGGTTCGTGTATAACTCCTAATCAGCTCAAAACAAAAAGAAGGTCGCTTTTAAGAACAAATTCTCTACCGTTCCTCTCAAAGAAACCCAAACACCAATATGGACGATATAAATGACAAATCCATATGTATTTTCACCAATACCCATCACAATATCTCGTTCACTCTCCTCACTAGTCCCTTTCAAGAACAAATTCGCTACCGTTCCTCCTTGAAACGTTCCTAACGTAAACAGTGCATCGTTACCTAACCCAGCAACGATCAAGACAATAATACGCGCACGTTCCATTACGCATCGCATCGATCGATCGCGTTCCATCGCGTAAAACGCATACACGTTATCGCGGGGCGTTGTGTTATCGAGCGGTTGATTTATAATTACAAGGTACGCTCGTAGGAATCGAGCGTGTCGATCTTTACGTGTACCCGTACCTAACCCAGACGCCGCGCGGGAGACAAATGTTTAACGACGACCGATCGCCGAAGCGGTAGGATTGTGCACGTCGTATTTCCGCTGGTGGATCGTTCGGTTCCGCGTGTACGTCAACGTGTTCAACATCGTGATACACGTGTCGGTTGCACGGGAATACTTACACGGATCACGGTCCCGTGGGTGTCGCCCACGAGCCGCACGGCACACCTTACCCCGAGACGAATTCGTCGAATTGATCTCGTTGAAAGCTGTATCCCATCTAAGTTTCAAGCCTGTTCAACCCCTTTCGAGCCACGATTCCGACCAGACGATCCTTGGGAGGCTGGCTCGTGCGTGTGCGTCACGACTCGCCCGCGAATGTCATGGGATTCGAAGTTTCGGAGAGCTACGTGTCCCGGTAGCTATCGAACCTACCTTCGTGGAAAGAATCTCCTCTTGATGGTGAACCGATGGCGGACCGAACTCCGACCAACTTCGAAAACTGGAATTTCGTATGTAACGAATCGAATTACCGCAAGTTGTGTAACGATCTATTATTATTCTTAGCCGCGCGAAAGTGGCTCGAGTCTTTCCAAGTGTTTTTATTCTTTTTTCTTTTTGAAAGTAAAGAATATTGGACGATATTAAGGAAAAAACCACTGTAAAGTATAGTGCCTCGCCAGTGAAGTATCGTGGACAGTACTTTAGAAGGGACGCAAAATTTGTATTTAAATTACGGGACTACGTAAAATATTGACTTTAGCGGTGTATGAATTATTAATTTCACCCCGTACAATGATTTCAAAACAAACCTACACTCCACCGCGAACCCCGAGGCAAGAAAACTATTTAAATATATTATACATACATTACACTTTGCCGGTGGTTGTTTGCATAATTATAGCTTTCTATTGCTGTAATCGAACGTGCATTGTTACCGTGGCAATACTTTCGTGATTTACCGAATACTTCCGAAATACTCGACTTGGAAGACAATACGTACACTAAAATAGAATTCTTTGGATTTTCAGGGTAACGAATAGTAGAAATTTATTACAAGGCGTCGATCGTTGAACATTCTTACGACGAACAACTGTTGGTCACGCGAGTGTTGAAAAATATTAGAATCGTAGATAGACGGATATAAATACTGCTTCTTGTTGATGAAAGGCAAATATTAGTCGATAGGCTCGAATTTATCGTAATGATAGTTTCAATGGCCTACAAACGAAAATTTATCATTTTCCTGTACTCTTATGTTACGAACGATAGTCTGATCGTACACGGACTTAAACTACTGCTTTGATCGATAACGTCGTACGCTACGTTTCAGATCATAACTCCGTTATTAATTCATTTAGTCGATTCATTAATTCAATTGGTCAAAGGAAGAAGGTAAATATCTCGAAAAGCAAAGTCTGTAAGATCTTAAATTTTTTCCAAATTGAACGGTGCATGTGCAATTAATTGCATCCTTTCTTTGAATGAAAATGCATATACTTTTGTCGCATATATAGACTTCCCTGTCGGTTCTACGTGAAAAATAATTAAGATACGATGGCAAAGAATGATTAGTTCCCGAGATATTTCCAAAGGAATGTCTTACTTTTACTTTTACCGTGCGAGTAATTCGGGAAATAATTTCGAATAAAAGTTGCTCGGGTCAAGATAAAAGTTTAAAGCTGTGCACAAATATACCGGGCAACTCTGATTAAAATTCTTAAATTACATTTCAGTTCATCCCTCCACAAAGAGGATTAAAGTTTATTTTTCTATGTAGTTCGAAGTTTGAGAAGAATTCGCGCTGGGAACCCGAGTATAAGGAAACACTCTTCGCGATACGGTTACGTGAAGTATATTTTCTAGCGATTTGCATGATTTTTTACTGTATCGACAAACGATACCAGCGATGGAGCCAGTATCTACTTAAACGATAACGATTACTTCTCGAATTGTATTAATATTTCTACAATATATCCTCTCTTTACAAGAATCAATGAAATGTTCTTTACAAATTTTAAAGAGAATTGAACCATACGTAAGAAAGTCACATAAATTAATTCCCTGTATTCTCTAAGAAAGAAAAAATTAAATAAATTTCTATCTGTTGTGTACTTAAACCATTTTTCGATGAAACTGAGATATATTCGTCTCTGTTAATTTCGAATATAAATTCACAATCGATCCACTCTGCCATCGATATCGTCCGATCGTTACGAAAGTATTGCTATCGAAAGACGATACCAGGTACCTATTTACAAACAAACCTGTCACACTGACAAAAAACATCCCCGGTGGCCCCGTTCCACCAATTAGAGAAGTTCCGGTCATTTATCATCGCGATTCGTGCACACGGCGCGTCGGTTCTCATCGAAGTGAACGTCCAGGAGAGGACATGACCGTTGCACCGTAAGTGGCAACAGCATCGATGATTCCAGCAGAAGCTACAACGACGTGTAACTCGTGGCGGTCCGCGAGCTTGGCCGTATGCATAAAACATGAGAGTTACGGTGGACTGTGCCTCGAATCGGAATTATTTACCGTGGTTAGCCAGACTCGACGGAATTACGGGCGTAACCGCAATCGACAACGGAATCGAGGAAACGTGTCCTCCTACGAGCAAAGATATGACGTTCTGCGTGCCCTTCCACGATGCACTTTGTCGCGATTCGAGATGCACTTCGTGTTTGGTGCACGGTGAGCTCACAGGAGGACTTCACGGTAACGGTTATGGCTTTCGAGACGGTCGTAGGTGTAAGTTATAGCGCATACCTGGTGTCGAAATACCTCAATGGGTTTCTTCAAAATGGACCTTCGTTTTAGAAATATTTCGATTCGAAGTACGATACCATCTAAAGTGTTAATTACTTCAATCTTTTTGAAAGAATGAGTTTTGGGTAAGTTTGTCGAGCGAATGACTTTAAAACTTATGGTAATGGAATCCTAGCTTTTTATCATTGTTATTTTGCTTTTTTTTAGTACAATTTTGAAATGCGAAAGTATGTTTGATTTCGGGCCAATAGTAAGAAAAAGCAAACATAGATATTTTGCTTGTAACTTGCGCTGAAGTATTAAGTTTATTTGGAGAAGATTTTAAAAATATGCGTAAAAAAATAGAAACATTCTATTACTTGTAGATTCGTTTTTGCATTTCAAAGTTACACTGTGAAAAAAATATATAAAACGTTGAGAAAAGTACGATAAAGCAATGTAGAATGTTGGTCGAGTTTCGGGTCAGTGTAGACCCACGTTTGGTTTCCCCCGTGATCGTCCAAAATCGTCGATATTACGAGGGTTAAGCACGCTTTCAATTTCGACGACGAAAGTAAAATCGTAGCGAATTAAATCCGATTCGTAGGTGACAGGTGAGAAGGGTGGTGTAGGGGGGATCGTTTAACGGACAATCGACTCGCGGTGCGATCGGTTTTCGCTCCATTTCGGCTAGCCGACTTTTTCAGATCGAATACGTGACCGAGCATAGTGTTTTTGTGCATTGTTCGTTGAACCTGTAGAGAATTGATTGGCCCTTGCGCCAACGTTTCAAACGTTGCGATGCTTTCGATTGATCGTAGGTGTATAACACCAGCTGCCTCGCCTGACTCGACCAACTTGAATACCTCGCTTGTTTTCGACCGTAGAAACAAACAACCAACGGAGACTATTGTTATTCGTTTCGAAAGAAAAAAATTCAGGATTAACCTTTGCTCAATTTTGAATACGTAGAGTCCAGATACGTGCGAAAAGTGACGTAATTAATGAAATAACCATGAGAGATTAGCGAAAAATATTTATTTTAATATACTTGATCTGGTACTGTGCAATGTTAACACACACGGTTCTAGTACGTTCTCTCGTATAGTTTGACAATGTGAGAGTATCGCCATAAGTGGTTACTTTAACAGCACTCCAAGCAGGTATTTCACGTGGTAAAATTTACTATATCTGAACACAGGGATTGTTTAGTACCTCTAATGGGGAAAAATAGTTCTTTACAATGCTTATAATTTGTCACAGGAAATAACAGGCGAAGTAAAAAGTTCTGAGCGTTTTTTCTCTTCGTTTCGACGATGAAATTAACAAAGTTAGAATTTTCGGATTTAGATCAAATATGAGTCGTTTTGTTCGATAACTTTTGTTCATTTTGAAGGCATTGTAAATGACAGTGTACGTAATTTGTATAAATTCAAATAAATATTGTTATCGAGTTTCGTAAAGTGTGCGATGATATTTTTCAGACATTAATCGCAGATTGAAATAACAATGAAATAATTATTCGATGTGAAATGACTCTTCGATACTGTGTCAGGTCCACATTCGATGCAAGGCAATTGCTGTGCAAGTGCACTTTTAAGTGAAACGAGTCAATATTATCCGCCACGTGTACTCCTATTGTACTCTTAAGTAGTACGAGTCTACACTCGTCAGACCATCGATTTCAAGTGTACGGTTTACTTACAGGCTCACAATAAGTACAAAATGTTGAAACATTTATGAAGAAACGTGTTGAAAATATCACTCAAAGTGCAAATTGTTTCTAATTTGTTTCACGCGTAATGTTTACGATATTTATGAACGTATGTACAACAAAATAAATTACAAACAAGCTTCATTACTTCTTCGTAAAATTTGAAATTCGTTGTCGATATCATTGTAAGATATACATTATTGACTTTTTTATTACAACAATTCTATCATAGTACGAAATAAAATAAAATAGATATGGTACGGTCTACTTATCGTTAAACAACGAACAATTAACTATTCTTTCTTTAAACTTAAACAGATCGCTACGAGACAACTTGGATAGTGTCTAATTAAAAAAATTTGAAAATGTAACACACGTAGAAGATCTTGTTAAAAAGTTCTTGATACAACACGCGCGCCGAAATCACGTAACAAATTTTGTTCCGGGAGTTGAAAATATAATAAAACACGTAACAGATGTTGCTGGAAAATTTGATAATTAATCTTTCTCCGCAAAAATCTTTAATAGATGTTGAAAAGTTTGGGAATAAGGCGCGCTACAGATGCTGTTAAGAACTTTGGAAATGGACCCCCACACCGTGATATATATAACGGATCGTGGAGACAAATTTGAAAATAAAATACGTAACAGATTTCGTGGAAAGGTTTGGCAACGAAACGTTGGAAAAATCTCCAATTCCAGCTCGATTCCGTATAGTTGGCGGGAAAATAAATAGGGTCCGATATTTTTTATCGCGTTATCGGAACGTACTTGCAAGATGCAACGTGGAACGTTTCTAATATCTATCGACGAAAAGAAATCCGATCTCCTCGGCGGCGAGTCCTCGTTTCCCAATCGTAATCGGCTTTTGAAATTACATCGCGAGCCCTCTATTTACACGGTATCCGAGCGAGGCCAGCGATCGAGCAATCGAACGTCGATTTTACTGGAAACTGACATCCTTGATTGCTCCTTAGACTTCGAAACCAAAGTAATCGCATCCGCGACTCGCTCTTTCTTTCCTCTTTCTGCTTTGTGTATCTCTCTCTTTCCTCTTTCTTTCTTTTTTTTCCCTTCTTTCTGCTTTGTGTATCTCTCTCTTTCCTCTTTCTGCTTTCTTTCTTTTTTTCCCTTCTTTCTGCTTTCTTTCTCTTTTTCCTTCTTTCTGCTTTTTCTCTCTCTTTCCCCTTTCTGCTTTCTTTCTTTTTTTCCCCTCCTTCTTGCTTTCCCTCTCTCACTTTCCTCTTTCTGCTTTCTTTCTTTTTTTCCCTCTTTCTGCTTTCCCTCTCTCACTTTCCTCTTTCTGCTATCTTTTTTTTTCCCTTCTTTCTGCTTTCCCTCTCTCACTTTCCTCTTTCTGCTTTCCTTCTTTTTTCCCCCTCCTTTCTGCTTTCCCTCTCTCTTACTTTCCTCTTTCTGCTTTCTTTCTTTTTTCCCTTCTTTCTGCTTTCTCTTTCTTTTTTCCTCTTTCTGCTTCCTCTCTCTGCCTTCTCTCTCTCTACTTTGTCTCCCTCTGCCACGAACCCCCATGGTTGTCTTTCTCCCTTCTCGAACTTCGTTTTCCCACGGTGAAGTGGAATAATGCACACTGTGCAATGCCGCAGGAAAGCGCCAAGTCAGAAGTCTCGAGTGTTTGCAAGACTCGAAAAATGGGTCGATTGAAGCTTGCGAGATCCACGCGGCTGACGAGAGCGGCACCGTGATTGTGTTCCGGGTCTTGGTCAAATAAAAATAAAAAATATTCGTCAGTTTTCTCGGCTCGATTGCCCGATAAATCGTCGAGACTCGATCGACGAATCTGAGAACCATCGTCTTGATTGGCGAATGCACATCGATATGCATCCTGGAAAACGTGGCACTGCACCGCCCGGAAAACAACGAAACATCGACGGTCGTTTAAATACGTTAATACGGATTACATTCGATGGAAACAACAATGAAAAGGGGATGAAACGAAGAATACGAAACAATGGAAACGTGTTCGTTCGCTGTACCCGATACGAACGGTTCTGTTGGTTGAATCACAAGCAGCAGTTTTTATGCTGCAATCTAATTACTCATATTTTCAAAAGCGTCGAGTAATAAATAAAAGGTGAAAAATATTGCGAAAGAGGATTAAATGAACTACACACTCAGCTGTGTGTGTATTTTTTTTTCTTTTCTTTTGCGATTTGTGTGTAATTTTAATTTACCATTTTTTAAGCGTGATCAAAGTAATTTAATTCTGGGCGTAAGGGAAGAAATGATAGAACTTTTGGAAAGTTGATTGTCCAAGTTGAGAGCAACGTGATATATAATTTCTATGAATATCAAAACTTCAGCGAACTCGTAACGACGTGAAAGTAAAAGATACATAAAAAAGAAACTCGATTCAAGTTACGTATCTGTGCAAAAGGACACAGTCGGAGTGGGCTGCCAAGTCCTGTAAGAGTGTGCTGAAAAGTTACGACGTTACTCAGAAGTATGTGGAGAAATCGTGATAAAAATTTTAAGTTGCTCGGATATTTTGAGCAACGTGTATTTCAGGGGGGGAAGAAAAATCAATCTTGGTTTAGGCACAATGTGGTACGAATAAGTAGAATGTATACATTTTCGAGTGAGATTTACTTAGTCGTAGAACCTTCGAAAGCAGACTGTAACACGTGACCAAAAAAACATCTCAATTTCTCCCAAAAGTGATCCTTCTTTCTTCAAACAGTACTGTACACGAATATACAAAAAATAATCTACGAAACAAATGTGTCTGCACTCAGAGTTTATTACTTCTCTTAAAAATGATTTTCTAAATTTTTTCAATATGGAACTACCCTCCATTCGATTTGATTTTTCGATCTTGTTTCCATCCAAGTACATTCAATAGAGGACGTATCGACGTAAGAAAATTTTATTCAAAATGAAAATAACATCACAACGAAATTGCATTAAAAGAAAATGAACCAACAGTGAAACAAGCTAACACGTTATTCCATATAGTATTTCGAATAGTATTAATTCAAAAGTCACGAATATTTTTTAGAATAATTGAACAAGAAAAGTTCTATTTAATTTTCTAGACCAGTGGTGTGGCTTGTTCATCAGATCTACCGATCAGCAACGTATACAGTTCTATTTTTCTGCCCCATGGCGTATCTAATCTACTTGTCTGACCAAGTACTAGCTCCGTTCTACTTGTCCAATCCAGAAGAACGTGTTCTAACTCTGCAATGAAGGAAGAACTTCATTCCGGTTTTCCATTCTAGAATTTACATCAATTCATTTCTGTGAGATGGAACATTCGTATTCTTTTACATTTGTAAGAATGTTAATAATTTTAAAAACGAAACCAATGGAAAGCTTCCTACATTTTTTCCCAAGTAATCACATTTTTATAAAGTAGTCATCGTTACTTTTCTATATTTTGAGTTTTCTATATACCATATTTTTTCTAGAAATATTATGTTCATTATGAACAAATAAAGAACGAAACTTAGCAAAAAAAGTTCTTTGAGTGCTCTCTAAATTCCAAAACTTATGTTTGCAGCACAGTATCGACGATAAAACAGATAACAACGAACACTTACACGTGCGTTATTATTTACCACGTTTTAATTTCGAGTAAAACTTTTATCCATATCGCGTACAATATGTTACTTTCCCTGAAAAATAATTAAACATCCACCTAGAAATTTTCCTGTATCTCTAATAATTTTGAAAAGTCTCTCGTTGACGTGAAACTTTACAAGATATTTTCATATTTTCAACTTGGATTACAATTACTGAAAAAAATACACGTTTACCATTAATTGCTCCAAAACCCTTCTAAATTTCATTAGAATCAGTGTTTGGATAATTCGCGAATATTTTTCCCAAGAACGATAGTCTGAACAAGAATTATCTTCTTTCCATTCCAGAACGAGACTGGAAATGTTAATTAAATATAATATAAAAATATATCTGGTCTCTGCATTGTAATAACTCATCACTGGCTATCTCGTTGCTTCGCTTCTCGTTTGTTTGCGCAAATTTGCACACGTACGATCTCCGTATCACAAATACGAAAGCACGGAGCGGAAGTGAGGAGATAGTTTGGCACGTCATTCACAATCAAGGAAGCGGTTTTAAGCAGCTAATTGAATTTGCGACCACTATCGTTCACGATGTTGTCGGCAATAAAGTGATTTCTAAGGCGTGACGTAACTCTACTTCTGCGAGAAATTAATATCTTCGAAACTAGTCGAGGTAGACATGTGTCGCGATGATAAATGAGAGAACGCGTTATGAAACTGCGTTGTAACCGGGAAATTGTTAATCACTTTGTATACTTAAACCGCAAAGAATACTAAGTAAGCTTCAAAACGGGATATATTCTTCTGCATCGAAGCTTAATCTCATCGAATTGACACATTTGAAGTAATTTAACTCGAAAACGTTGAAATTCTTAAAAGAGGGAAACAAGATAATTCTCTTCCGTGTTGTAAATTCTCTCGAGCGTTACTTTGAAATAAATAAATTTCGTTATCTGTGTTTCTTGAACGTTTTCTATAACCGATACGTAATTTTTGTACATTACTCGCTATTAATTAAACACACAAGTTAGTGTTACAAAAATTAAATGCACAATATAGTGCAAGTGCGAATGCAGTGTAAATAATTCACAATTGAACAATTTCTCTGCACTTTTTCGTCCACGTATGACTCAATTGGTAACCTTCTAACCAATGAACACATTAAACCCTGCTGTGCCAACAATTCGGTGTAGAACATCTGCCATTTCGTTTAAAATTGTACCAACATTGTTTCCTAATTAAACCGCGTGTAATTTGATCAAAATTGTTTCGCGCTTGAATCGTGTAATAATTTTATTAAAATTGTTTCGTACTTAAACCGCGTATAATTTAACGAAAATTGTTTCGTACCGAACATACTGGTCCATCGAAGCTAACAAAAGTTACAAAACTTTGCTCGAAGAAACATTCTTGAAACGCCAAACAATAGCCACTTTTTAACACTTTTTAACGCACGATAAAAGAACTAAGGGAAACACTAATCCGCGAGTTTCCACGGAGAAGCGTTCAACGACTCTTCCGTTCTCGCGGAGTGTACATCCGGTAACTCAGCCGTATCAATTCACGAGTTTGGTGGCAGAGTGGTGGAAAAATTCCTGCGTTCGAAAAGGAACCGGTTTCGTCGGTGGTTCACGAGCACGGGGTAACAATCACGGTGTGTTTGAACGAAAGATTTAAAACTGGAGCTCCGAAACGTCGAGGGTACTACGTGGTCGCGAAGGAATTTTTTTCTTCTTTCTTTTCTTTTCTTTTTTTTCTCGGAAATCGATTCGAACGGTTTAAATATTCGTAGTACGAGTCACGTGTAGGTTGTGCAAGGCAAAGGAGACAGACACGTAGAAATCGAGGAGCTGGAAGACTGAAGCTCGATCACGGCCGGGTACCAATGTCAATACGACGTATAACGATTTTCATATTCGAGGGAAAAAGGCGTACCAAGGAGCCAGGGACGCCTCCTCGGTATCCAGGACACGCTTTCGACAGTTCCAGCGGAATTCACGATCAGTTTTCCTTGCCCGAGACCGAGCCCACGTTGGAAAAATTTCCACCACGGAAGCAAAAGAGAAAAGATCGGACGGTGAACGATGGATTGGAACACAGACGAATAAGGGGACGGATGGACGTGCTTTATTCGCTTCTCGGCGCCTGACGCCGCTCCTGGAAGACGCAATAAGGCGTCCAGGCGCCGTAATTAGACCGAGAATTTTTAATCGCGGTTAGTTTTACTTCCACACGGGTCGTTAATATCGGCTCGTACCGTGATGCAATTTCTGAGCCGGGACCAAGGGAGAACCCGGACCGTAACCACTACCCGTGGCGTTTGTGATGAATGGTCAGCGCGAGCTTCGATTTTTCATCGTTAATCCAAGAAGCTACCGTTGAATCAATTAGAGGTTGAGGGAGGGTTCCCTTAATTGGAACGATGTTGTAATATCAGATTCCGGGGGGGATTTGTCAAAGTTTGATCGCCAACAAAAATCGTCTACAAGGGGGACGAGTTACGGTTGAGAGTCAGTTAGAGCTCGCTTGTAATATTTTTATACAATTTACTTGTGTTTTGGGGATGTTATTTAAATCGATTATATTCTTTCTTTACGTTTGTATTGTCGATAGGAGCGAGTAAGGTATTTTTAGTAGTTATGGTTGACAGTTATGGCTTGCTTGTCATCTTTTTTATCAAATTTACATGTGTTTTTAAGATATTATTTAATTCGATTATATTTCTTTCTTTTTTTTCCATTTGGATTTGCAATAGGAGTGAGTAAGGTATTTTTAATAGTTATGATTGAGAGTTATGGCTTGCTTGTCATCTTTTTTATCAAATTTATGTGTGTTTTGGGGATGTTATTTAATTCGATTATATTTCTCTTTTTTTTTTCTTTTGGATTTGCAATAGGAGCGAGTAAGGTATTTTTAGTCGTTATGGTTGACAGTTATGGCTTGCTTGTCATCTTTCTTATTCAACTTAAGTGTGTTTTGGAAATGTTATTTAATTCGATTTTATTTCTCCTTCTTTTTCGTTTGGATTTGCAATAGGAGCGAGTAAGGTATTTTTAATAGTTATGGTTGAGAGTTATGGCTTGCTTGTCATCTTTTTTATCAAATTTATGTGTATTTTTGGTATGTTATTTAATTCGATTATATTTTTTCTTTACGTTTGTATTGTGGATAAGAGTGAGTAAATTCTATGACCTTGAAGTGATTTCTAACCTTGAAATTTAGGTGAAGGTCGGTTCCTCGTGGTAGATACTGTCTTTCGAATAAATAACGTAATATTTTTGTAAAAATAAATTCCCTATTTATCAGACTCGTTCAGATCGGTAAACCGTTGATTAAAAATGACATTGGTGCCAAGTCTTCTACTCGTATCCTCGCTAAAAACAATTCTTCTTCGTAACAATTACTCGATCAGATCGTTAACAATTGTAACTTAAAAAAAAAGTGTATAATTTGTAATCGCAACTAACGAACTTTTTCCATTTCAAAGAATAGGAAACTTACGAATAGTATCCACTGACTCGCAATCTAAATACAATAATACTTTGTTCCCAGTAAGAAATCTACCAACGAAACAACAATGACTTCGTCACCGAGAACAATACAGTTCCCGTGATCCGATTTATTTCGTGAAAAACGAAAAATTTCTCTCTCACGAGAAAGCTTGCTCAGAACCTCGACTCTGACCCGAACCGATCAATTATCCGGGTTACCTAGCAATCAACTCGAACAGCAAGTGTATCACTGTTTCCAAATGCCAAATAATCCGCAACAATATTCCATCATCGATAACAAATAACAGAACCGTACTAGACACTTGTAAATTTAAAATAATAAAAGAAAAAACACACCCAGAGACACGAGCCAAAATACAGAAACATTTGAATTCGCAAACAAACGTGAGATAAATCTACCTTCAATCGCAATGTAAATAACAGTTGAGGGAAAAAGTGCAGCTTAAGGGAGACGAGAAATAGAAGCAGAGGCAGAAACTCGACGGTGCATCGTGCCATGAAAAAAAAGAAAAGAAGAAGAAGAAAAAAAGAAAAGAAAAAGAAGAAGAAAAAAAAGAAAAGAAGAAGAAGAAAAAAAAAGGAAAGAAGCAAAAGGATTTCGCCTACCGTCGCATACTGATCCCCTTTGACGTGCGACTTCCTCGCAAGATTATCCAACCCCCGACACCACCACCCCGTGATGTCGACTCGACTTGGCGAAACACTCGCGAAACTTTCGACGACTAATACCGTCCCGTAAGAGAAAAGTCGGAATTGTCGTCGGGGCGTGTCCTTTCCAATTGGTTTCTCCGAACACAAAACAGGTTCGTGCATCCAGGAACGTACGTATGTAAAAATTTCACCCAAAACTTACACGAGTTTATCGCGATTAACCACCGAAGAGAAGCAAGAAGCTCGCTCCGCAATGGAAACGTGTCTCGAAGAAAGTGTGGCGGAGCTACCCACGCTCGCCACCAGAGGGAAACTCATCGCCAATCGTTTCCCGCAGTTCCCGTACCTGCTCCGATCGGTATATATACGATCCCTTACCGATCTTCCAATGCCCCGGCGTATAAGGCAGGGCCTGCTAGGATCCCTTACTGACGAGTCCACTAACAGGCCCGGGAGAAACGCTCTCCGCAATTTTTCTATTCCTTTCTCATACATTTTCAAACTTTTACGGCCGTTTAAAAAGTTTGCTCGGGTTTGTCTATTGACGAATGCTTAGTTTCTCTCGTAGACGATATTCTTTTGTTTCCTTGGCAATGGTAACTGGAGAACGGTTATTTGGGATTATGGAATTGAACACGAGAGAAGAAGTGAATTGGATGTGTTTAAGTTAGAGATTAATATAATATAGCGGAGCATGGTTATCAACAACTGAACAGAGCGTAACGATTACGTTGGTACACTAATTGAAAAAATAGTAGGTATCGAGTGAATCTACCGTGTTTTGAGTTCTCAAGAGCTGAATGGGTCAGTGTTGTTGTTTTTTAATAGGTAATAATGCTTCGATCAAATTAAGGGGAACGAAACGAATGGAATAAACTTTATTAACGGTTCGTGACCGTTATATTATAATTAAAAGAATAAAAGAATTGAATAAAAATGAAAGTTTGAATAAAAAGAAAATTCGATGTAGGTATCGAACAAGTCGCGTTCTTTCAAAATGAACGTGTCGTTTCTGTGAGGGAAGAAAGTAGTCCTTTATGAAAATTAAGAGGAGAAATAAACTGAAAATATGAAAGAAAGTAATTAGAAAGGTAATTGTTGATTATATTCAAGTTGGACCAGAAATGGTAAACGATTGAGCAATGTATTATATTCACGAGGGAAGAAAATTGTCCTAGATGAATCAAAATAAGAAACAATATAAATGTACAAAAAGAAATAATTATAAAAGAATTTTTTTAATCGTATTACTGACTACAACGATCGTGATTACACGATAGAAAATTATTTGAGCGTATTATTGCAAAAGTGTTCTCTTAGACCTAACTCGTAGTTACTAAAATTTTATTGTAATCTTTTATTGTAAATTTTATGTAAACCTTACACGTTCAGGGGCGATCATTTACACAATACCCGTGCAATTTACATTTTTTATAAAAAAGAATTTCACCGTGTCAATAATACTCCCATATTACGACAAATGAATCTTCCGCAGATAATCTAAGAGTTATTCCATAGCATTCTTTGTATACGTCTAGACGCAGCGTTTGTCCCTACTTTCTATGAGAAATTTACATTTTGTCCGCTGCATTGTAATACCCTATATAACACCCTTGACGCGCCATCTAGCGTTTCTCTAACGAACTATTTCTCGACAAACTTGGGCGTTTTGCCGTAGATGGCGCCACTTGTGCCTTTTTGATTAATTAAATTTCGAACCAATTACATTATATTTGAATTTGTAATTCTGCACAGAATTTCGAATCAGAGATTAATAGATAACGCGTATACGATCGACCATTATTTTTCCTCGTTATTTAAGCGAAATTTATTTAACACTTCTAGCGTTTCAATCGTGAAACAAGTGTTTTATAAAATAGTATTTCTATCAATACGGATCACGATTTCTTCTTTGGATTACGAAATAGCAAGAATTCTTGCCGAACAATCGCTTTCTGATTCGCACAATGTAATTAATAATGAAATAATACAATTAATAACGAAATAATGAAATTAATAACGAAATAATGGAATGAATTATGAAATTTTGAAACTAATAATGAAATAATGCTCCGAATAAGTTGAAATAAAAGGAACGATAGAAAAACTACGTTCAGGGTTGAAGAAACTTTTTTTTTATTACAGATCTACCACTGATAACGGATTCAGTATCAACGAAATCAACGACGGCGGCAAAGCGATCGGTACCGACGGATTCGCCGATGCTGTACTACATCTTCGATGCGCACAGCACGCTGAACAAGCACCAGCATCATCACGATCATCGGTGGGGTCCTCATTTCGAGGGCGAAGGCAAGAATATGACCGTGCAAGCTGGTGGAAGCGCCATACTCGACTGCAGAATATCCTTGCTGCAAGACAAAACCGTGAGTCTCTCTTCTCTCTTGGAGAAAACTCTCTATACGATGTTTCATCTTCGAAGAATCTTCTCACCGGTGAATTAAACGGACGATAACTCACGATTAATTTTTGAATTATTCTGAACTTCGTTGGCCGGTGAACAATCCTTTATAATTTATTTTAATCAGTTTCTTTGTATTTTGATGCCTTGGTTGGTCTCCATACTGTTATCGTCGAAACGGTAACTTCTTTTCCAATTAATTTAATATTCGACCTCATTTTGTACGCTATGATCAAAAGGAGTACGTATAATAAACGTTAAACATCTTAGCATATGAATCTGGAGTACATGCCTAATTGCTCGGTTTGTGTAACCGAGTGAACACTGTGTTTAAAAAAATTTGTCTTGGATAAAACTCTCAATCCAATGTTTCATCTTTGAAGAATCTTCTCACCTGTGAATTAAACAGACGATAACTCACGATTAATCTCTAAAGTATTCTGAATTGTAAAATATATATATAATATGCAAAATATTTACCATTAAATATTTACTATTCAAGTATTTACTATTAAGTATTTACCAGGTATAGTATTTACTATACTTTACCATTAAGTATTTACTATTCAAGTATTTACTATTAAGTATTTACTAGGTATAGTATTTACTATACTTTGCCATTAAGTATTTACCATTCAAGTATTTGCTATTAAGTATTTACTAGATGTAGTATTTACTATACTTTACCATTAAGTATTTACTATTCAAGTATTTGCTATTAAGTATTTACTAGGTACAGTATTTACTATACTTTACCATTAAGTATTTACTATTCAAGTATTTGCTATTAAGTATTTACTAGATATAGTATTTACTTACATACCACTAGAACAAAATTTCTTTGCACGATAATCGAAACAAAATCAATGACAAAACACATGATTTTTAATTCAGAAAAATAGTTTGGAAATTTTATTTAAAATACTCCTGAATAATTTTTCTAAAACATGAAACTTATGACTCGAACGAGATGGCACGTATCTTACCATAAAACCACCATCGAGCGACCCAATTTATGTAAAATATTTACCATTAAGTATTTACTATACAAGATCACGATTAATTAACACTCCACTTCAAAATATCTCAATACGTATATACTTACATACCATTCGAACAAAATTTCTTTCTACAATAATCGAAAAAGATCGACGACAAAACATATGATTCTTCGTTTAGAAAAATAGTTTGGAAATTTTATTTAAAATACTTCTGAATAGTTTTTCGAAAAATAAAAATTATAGCTCGAACGAGATGGCTCGTGTCTTACCATAAAACCACCATCGAGCGACCCAATTTATGTAAAATATTTACCATTAAGTATTTACTATACAAGATCACGATTAATTAACACTCCACTTCAAAATATCTCAATACGTATATACTTACATACCACTGAAACAAAATTTCTTTGCACGATAATCGAAAGAAGATCAACGACAAAACACATGATTTTTAATTCAGAAAAATAGTTTGGAAATTTTATTTAAAATACTTCTGAATAGTTTTTCTAAAAATAAAAATTACGACTCGAAGGAGATAGCTCGTGTTTTACCATAAAACCACCATCGAGCGATATCGTCGCTGTTCATCGAGATACCCAGTTGTTGCAAACCCGTTTGTAAATTCTTTAAATTCTTACGAGGTCCTTCGTCAATGACCCTCGAGCGAATGACTTACCATCGATAAATCTGGTACTTAACGGGACTTAGCCCGGTGATGTGCAGCGTTTATGATCTTTTTAGGGAAATTTACTCGAATCGGCCCGCAACATCGAAACCTCGACCAAACTCTGCACAAACTCGTCCAATAGGAGTGACTATACTTCGAAAGCGTTGCACTTTGCTGAATCCTGGTAGCGCTCGCCTCGGCGTAATATTAAGCTATTAATGTCGTTGCTGTTGCTATTACTGTTAACGACGGTGTCGACTAATTCGATTAATTCGTGCACGATTATCTTGAAAACGCATAACCGGGCCAAAGGTAACAGTTACCGTGGTGGATTACTTAAACGAGCACGTGCCAATCCATAACATGTTTACTATTCGTGACGATTGTCAATTAGGTTCCAACAATTGATACATTGAAATTGCGTTAATCGTATGTTTGAACAATGATACCGCGTTACTTTGAAAGTTTACGCTTATTTTCAAATAAGAGATCAAATAAGAGATCAAATAAGAGATTAAAAAATTGTTTGAGTTTGCTTCTCAGATAATTACACGTTTCTAGTTTCCTTTATTTTATAATATTTTATTGCGTTTTTATTACACTGTTTTTAATATTAGATCGATAACGATATTATATATATATATATATATATATATATATATATATATATATATATAATTTTTTTTTACCAATGTAGATTCATTTTCTTCTTCTAGTTTTTTAATTTCTTTCTTTTGTTCGTTCGATACTACATTTCGTAATGTATACAAATTTGACGCAATGAAAATTTGGTATCGTTACTATTAACGTGCGAAAACATGTCAACAGTATTTTCTAATTTTATATATATACAATTTTACAAATATTCTCGGTAAATGTCACTTTGATCGTGGAACGTTTAGTTATTTTATTCAGTGGTACGTTCAGAGAAACATTGATATCCCGTAATTGAGAATATTCAAAGAAGAATATAGAAAAGAATAGAATAGAGTATAGAAAATATAAGAAAAGAATAGAATAGAATATAGAAAATATAAGAAAAGAAGAGAATAGAATATAGAAAATATAAGAAAAGAAGAGAATAGAATATAGAAAATATAAGAAAAGAAGAGAATAGAATATAGAAAATATAAGAAAAGAAGAGAATAGAATATAGAAAATATAAGAAAAGAAAAAAATATTTAAAGAAAAAAGACGCTATTCCCTTGATCGACCAAATCGAAAATCTAATTTCTTCCTTTTACCAATAAATGCACAGTGTCTAAATACTGTCTTGAAAATAAGTAGAATAAATTCCTGACATTGTACACGAATTTACAAAATGCAATTACAGGTAACGATTATACTTACGTACATAAATTTTCTTGCATCTCGCATCTGGAAAAGTATAATAGTAACAACGGTCGCGATCGATAGCGATTGCACCGCTTCGTTGATAACTGTCCATACGCGCCAATCGGTGTTGACCGGATAATAGTGGGTTGGATATCTATGTGGAAGATGTACGATATCGTGTACACTTAATGGGAATCCTGGGAAACACTATCCAATTCCAGTTACGTGGATAAACTGCGAATTTCAGACTCCTGTTTATCCTATACCGATCGATTGTTCGATTCACCGTGAATTCGAGTATAACGAGCCAACGGAGTCTACGTTTTAGCCCAGTGTTCGATGTCGCATCAGAGTACTTCCATTACTTCCAATGGTTAATAAACGTAACTCAACGATACTTTCTTCAAAGAAATCTATAGTCAACTCGTATCGTCAGAGATCGAATGATTCCGAACAATGTTTCTCAAAGGTCTCCCAAAGATCTGTGAACGTCTTCTAATTAGTGAGAGTGAACGAAATCTGAAGAAAAAATGAAGAAATAATTTTTGAATTATTTTTTATAGTACTGGAATATTCTATAGAACATATTAATACACATCGATAGTTTTAAATATTCTCTTTAAATCGAGACATTCTGCTTCTGGATCTAACAAGAAACACAATTTTGGAGATACATTGAGAATTGATAAATATATCAAAAATTGTAATTTAATTAACTCGAAATTTTGCACACACTTGCGTCAACTTTGTTTCATACTTAACGTATTCGTCGCGCTTCCGATAAAACTAAACTTTTAATCCAAATAATTCTTCTCGAATACGTTGAATAAAAGTATAAAATTGTAACGAATGAAATTAAGTTCTAGCCAAGTCAAGTCCAAAATTTCTACGATAATGTATTTACATGTACGCTTTGTACCGATTAGACCTTGTTCCTCCCGAGTAAAATCAACACAGTGTTTTTCGTTTTGCTTTCGTCGACGCGATTGCACTTCCCCGCTTAATTTTCCCCATTGCTCAAAGTCACTCGGTTCGTGGATTTTCGACACTCACGGCACGAAAACGGCAACGGAAAATGATGCGAGCCATTTGTTGACAGGTGTCCTGGGTACGAAGACAGGATAATGGCGAGAAGGTAAACCTGCTGACGGTGGGCCAACAAACGTATATAGGTGATCCACGGTACACAGTGAAGTTCCAGTACCCAGACAACTGGCGTCTACAAATTAAACCGGTGAACAGTAGCGACGAGGGCCAGTACGAGTGCCAAGTCAGCACTCATCCGCCCAAACATATTCATGTGAATCTCCACATCAACGGTGAGTACCGCACCACTCCGAGCAACTTACTTTTTCCTCTGTATACGTATCGTAAAAGCTAAATGGCGTATCGCGTACACCCGAATGCAGAAAATCGCGAACGCGGTGAGAGACACACGCTCTCGTTTCATCCGTTGCGTCACGTTCGTTTCTCTACCTTTCCTTTTCGACACAATTGCCCTTTGAGTCGTCCGTTATCTCTTTTACGCTCGACGCGTACAGTGTCGCGTGTTATTATACTTCGAAAGCTAAAGATGACTCGTTTCGAATAGGGGACTGTGTCTAACTATTGGAGCAAAGGGAAGGAACTGTTTTACATTCGACACGACTTTTTAGTTATCAAGTATATCGCAATGTTACTTCTACTTATTAAGTACTTCGAAAGCTAAAGATTGCTCTTCTCAAATAGGTAACTCTAGCTAATTATTGGAGCAAAGGAAAGGAACCATTCTACACTTGACACGACTTTTTAGTTATAAAGTATATCACAATGGTACTTGTACTTATAAAGTACAATGTATCTTTGTTTTCATCTGTATGTTACTTTCTTTTTCGCATTATTAATTTTTACTTTACGAAATATGTAAATTATTATATATTTCGAAAGCTAAAGATCGCACTTTTGAAATAGGTAACTCTAGCTAATTATTGGAGCAAAGGAAAGGAACCATTCTACACTTGACACAACTTTTTAGTTATAAAGTATATCACAATGGTACTTGTACTTATAAAGTACAATGTATCTTTGTTTTCCTCCGTATACTATTTTTTTTTTTTACATTATTAATTTTTACTTTACGAAATATGTAAATTATTACATACTTCGAAAGCTAAAGATCGCTCTTTTCAAATAGGCGACTATGTCTAATTATTGGAGTAAAGGAAAGAAATGGTTCTACATTCGACACGACTTTTTAGTTATAAAGTATATCACAATGGTACTTGTACTTATAAAGTACAATGTACCTTTGTTTTCATCTGTATATTATTTTCTTTTTCGCATTATTAATTTTTACTTTATAATGTATAATATATAAGTATATCACAATGTTACTTGTACTTATAAAGTACAATGTACCTTTGTTTTCCCCTGTACATTATTTTCTTTTTCACATTATTAATTTTTACTTCACGAAACATGTAACTCATTAACCAACCTAATTTAAGGGATCACCAAACGATCACACATCTGTTCTATATTTTTCGATGCAACGTTTCACAGAACAGAAGTCAAAATACACATTTTTTAAAGATGAAAGCTACTTCCAGATCATTTTATCGCGCGTCATTGAATTCCCATTTTTGTCTCTTTTTCGATTCAAGATCCCCACAACGCAAATCATTTTTCTTCAAATCGATACAGTCCGCGTATTTTTCACTTGAAACTCTATATAATCGAATTGATCGTACAAAACGAATAAAGAATTTCAAAATCTTACCATTGGTACGAAACGATTCGAAATTGTACTCGACGTATTCGTACATCTAACACCGATACCGTCGCGTGATATGTTTCACCTAATTGTGGATATTTGTTCGCAATTTCGTTGATCCCTTCCAGATTACGATATTTGAAATAACGGAGAATTCGCGGTGTATTCGTGGAGCCTGTCCGTGTTCTTGTACGCGTCCTAAATCCATTTCTCCCCCGTCGTAGTCTATCTCGCGCCATATTTGCCCGAAGTCACTCATTTATTCTGTCAACTTCGTTAACCGTGTTTGCAAGTCTGCTCACGCAACCATCGATGCGACTCAATTTATTTTCCTTCGCATATTAACGATCGTTCACCGTCGACGATTCTCCTCGAGGTTCCTCGTCGACAAAAACACTCGATTTCCATCCCACTTTCTACTTCGTTTTTTTTCTCTCTTTTCTTTTTTTTTTATTTTATTTTTTTTTCTGCGAGCGCCAGACGAGATGCACGGCGCGAGACCACGGTTAAAAAGGGGCTGGTTTCACCGTGCCCCGTAAATGATAACACGATGCGGGCTAAATTGAGGAGAAATAAACGGTCGTCTCGCAACAGAATTACCCTGGGAAAATGGGAATGTTGAGGGCGAAAGGAAACGGCGAGCACCAGGCAATTTTAGTAGTCGCGACGGGGCCACCGAAGGGATGCACTTGATCCTTCCAGCGTTTAAGGATGCAATCGTGGAAGTGATGCAACGATATAAATTTACACCAACGATACAGGACCGTCGCGAAGGTAACGAAACGTGTTACCTAACGATGAAAATGAAAGAATGAAAATTATGGCTCTATTGCGTTTCGATTATCGAAGTTAGAGAAGAGGAGAGTTGGACTATAAATTATACTTCAATATAGTCTTGTTGAAAATTCAAGTTTCTATCTTTTAAATATGTGTGTATACCGTTGCAAAATTTTCGTGGAAATTAATTATATCCTTCTTATGTAATATTACCAAGAGAATGTAAAGTAGAGGGATCGTTTTTAAGTGTACGTTCACTACTGTACTTTTATGTAACGTTTCGACTTTCAATGTAGCAAATTCAATAACACAATGTTGCAAAATTAATGAAACCTTCTTACTGAAGTTCGTTTGAACAGTTGTACAATCCAGATTAACATTGTTGAGATTTCAAAAAGGAGGAATAATCTCGATGCTGAATCAATTTCACAATTGATTTACTAATACTCGTAATTATAAATTCTTGGACGAATGAAATAAAAAGAGTGAAAAATCTCACGCAAACCGAAAAATTGATGTACACGATGTCTTCTTCAATTCAAGCATTTAGAACGATATTAATCGTATTCAAGTCTACTCGAGTGGAGCAATTAAAGATAACAATCTCGAAATGGGTGTGGTCAAGAGATCGTTGACCTACGGTGTAAAAACGCTGAGAAATAAAAAAAAGAGAGACTGGAGATACTCAGTGGCTACCGAAATATTTTCTACGATAACGAAGTCGTTTACGTTAGGCGACTCAGCCAAAATTAACGCGAATCGCGTTGGTTAAGGCAACAAAATTACAATACGGAAGCACCGTACCGTTTCCTTTGTTATTTATTCGCGACGAATGATGTAGCATCTCACGGGACCAGCTACGAGTAATTCAAACGATTAAAGTTACCGAAGGTACTACACAGATAGCAGTGTTGAGAGAATTGAATTTTCCCGCTGGTACCTGCAGCGGAATCCTAAACTCCAGCAGTCGATACCTAGAATCTCCTGCGAGCATCTTCGGTCGAACCACCTATTCACTGACTCCTGAATCGAATTAATCATCTTATTACCAGCTTCCGAATCAAACCGACCATTGACGCGTTAGCACTCGAAAGAAATCAATCGGTGAATTGAAATTTTTCACGCGAGTATCAAAACGATCGAGGAATTTCGCTATCAACGAAATTCTTCTTCCAACGAACATAATTTTGAGAACTTTGAATCTTTGAGAACATATATTTAGTTTCAAAAATGATGTACAATGAATGCTAAGGTTGGAATCTATTCTTGAGCCAAGTTCAATTGAAATTTTACATATTGAATAATATTTGCGTCGATATTGTTTTTTTATTGCGAATTCTTGCCAGATCAACGATAGAAAGAATTTTATTGGATGTCGTTTTCTGAAAAAGTGCTGAAATTTGAAAATACTACAAGTTTCTCGATGCAAATTGCGGAGAGGAAATTATGACTTTCACTGGGAGTGTCGCTGTATTGTCAAAGTGAAAAATTCTGTTAAATTCCAATTTCTTGAGAAGTGTCAAGAACTTGGACTCTTAGCAAGTTCTAAAGTTACTAAATTTCTAAAGTTACTATGCGTATTTTAAGTAATTATTCTAAAAATACACATTGACTCCAAACTTGAGTACAAACTGCAACTGCAACTGCACTTTTAGAAACCTGTAAAGTATACGTCCAACACTACCAGAAAATACTTTCAACGTGTACAAAATACTTGTAAAAATTTTCGAGCACTACATCGCGATACAAAACACATTCGTAAGATTTGTCAGTTCATTTGACTGTCGTATGAATTTATTTCCAACCAATAGGGAAGCTCTTCTGGAAATTTCGAAAGAGAAGAAATAGCATTCGTTTCACCACGAACGAAACCTGCAAATTCCTCGATCGCTATATTGTCAAATTGAAAAATTTCAATTTCTTGAAAAGTGTCAAGAACTTGGACTGTTAGCAAATTCTAAAGTTACTAAACTCCTAAAGCTACTATGCGTATCTTAAGTAATTATTCAAAAAATACACGTTAACTCGAAACTTGAGTACAAAATAACTGCAACTGCACTTTTAGAAACCTGTACCAGAAAATACCGGAAAGTACCAGGAAATACTTTTAACGGGTAAAAAATACTTGTTAAAATTTTCGAGCAAATACAAAACACATCCGTAAGATTCGTCAGTTCACTTGACTCTCTCGCGAATGTATCTCCAACCAATAGGAAAGCTCTTCTGGAAATTTCGAAAGAAAAGAAATAGCATTCGTTTCACCACGAACGAAACATGCAAGTTCTTCGATCACTATATTGTCAAGTTGAAAAATTCCATGAAATTCCAATTTCTTGAGACGTGTCAAGAACTTTGACTTTTAGCAAATTCTAAAGTTACTATGTGTATCTTAAGTAATTATTCAAAAAATACACGTTAACTCCAAACTTGAGTACAAAGTAACTGCAACTGCACTTTTAGAAACCTGTACCAGAAAATACCGGAAAGTACCAGGAAATACTTTTAACGGGTAAAAAATACTTGTTAAAATTTTCGAGCAAATACAAAACGCATCCGTAAGATTCGTCAGTTCACTTGACTCTCTCGCGAATGTATCTCCAACCGATAGAAAAGCTCTTCTGGAAATCTCGAAAGAAAAGAAATCGCGTTCGTTTCACCGCGAACGAAACACGCGAGCCACCGCCTCGATGCAAATTACGAAGAAACGCGAAAAACGTCGCCGGCTCCCGAGGTTAAGATTTTCTCCCGATGACGTCGAGGGAATCGTTTAAATTGGACAACGAAGGGAACGGGTACCGTGGGCGTGGACGAAGCCAAGCGTTGCGACGCCAGAACTGAGAAACAGAGAGAAACGGGAAAGAAGCACTCAGGTATTCAGCGTGAGATCGAGGAAATTGGCTACGTTCCTGGTACTTTTGTGAACTACGGTGACACGAGGCTCGCATTGGGAATCCGTCCGGGTGTACCGGCGAAATGAACCCACCGCGACAGAAACGCAAAAGAGTGGAGAGAAGTTGATTTCGGCTGATTTAACATCGACGGTACGAGTCGATGCAATTGGATGTGTACGCGTTTGCATCGGCGAAACGCTCATGTTCTTCGAGAAAACGACACGTCTTGTGCAGGAAATGTTGTTCAAGAGAACGACCTATCCGTAAGGGTGGTGTTGTTTTTAAAAATACGATGAACGTATCTACGAAGGTGATATTGTTCGAGGGAGGGACTCCGAAACGCGAAGAAACGGGTAAATTTTGCGAATTTTTTTCCAAGTTGTTACCGAATGAAAAATGTAGTCTTTTTCGGAGATTGTAAATACAACTTTCAGTTTCGTTTTAGAATTTTTCTAAAGTTAAAATCGTACAAAATGGCGAAGTTATTCGCTGTTCCTGGAACCCCTTCTGGTGAAACGTTGTTCGTTGGACGATGCAGTTGACAAGAACTGGGAAGTTTGAAATAAAAAAATATTGTCGATTCGTATACTAGAGACTATTATCTAAAATGTTGCGTAAGGTTTGTCGAAAATTTTAATAATTGTAGAAATGGTCGAAGTTTGAAGAAGAAACGATCATTTTTATCCAAACGAAACGTCTTTGAACGTTTCTAAAAGATTAAGTAACTAATATATTTAAAAAATCTTAAGCTACATTGGAGAATACTCTATGCAGAATATCTCTGTAAAATTTGAAGTAAATCGGATGTGTAGTTCCAGGTTGGAAAATATAGTACCGGAGTCATTGATTTCTGGAACTCTTCGTCCAGAGAATAACACACAGATCTTTTAATTAAAAAAAAACCTATCAGTTCACAGCCACGACTGTGTCCAAATATTTGAACATTACATCGTGAAATGAAATTTCGAAAATTACAAAATCCTCGGGATTTATTCTTCCTTCGATTATTGAACTATCGATCGTTCGTTAAAATATTCGTAACTCTTCGCGCGTTGATAGAAGCAATCGCGAATTTTTCTCGACAATTTTTCACCTCTCGTTCTTTTATTTTATTTCTTTCCTTTGGTAATATTTCCATCGCGTACGCGCGACACTGTTTTAATTGTAATATATCGATCCACAGGTTAAATAAATTCCTTTGACGAATAACTGTTCACCGATGGTCGCAACACCGTGTGTCCACGGTCCGTGCGGATTTCGCTGGTGAAAATATTTTCCTCTCGGCGACTGTAAGCTACCTCAAAGAATGTTCACAAAGGACGCGTTTCACGGTTAGCTCTTCCCGCGACGGATTCCGAACACACGCATTCGAACTGTCCGAAAGAGAACGACCGTCGAATGGTCAGCGGAGAGTAAAATACCTTGCTCGAGCAGTTCGCGCAGGACCGAGCCGATGATTTCGACGTACATCAAAGCGAACAGCGAAGAGCACTCGTCTTCGAACCGAGCTTTTCATCGTTAATGCACAGACCGAACGGACCAGAGAACCGAACACGATCCACCGATAGGAAAATAAACGACGTCGTTCGTTCTACACGGTGGATCATAATTGTCGAATTGTCCAAACCTCACCCCTACCATTCGTCGAGGAAAATCGTCTCCTACTTGGTTGAAACGTTCGATTACCCGCGATGGAAATACTCGAGACCTTCGCGCCGAACTAGGTAGCGTGTTCTTCGGAGTGCTTTCGCGAGAGAAGTTACACAATCGTGTTTACGGTAATACGGAACTTTGGGAGGGAGTGAACGATGCGCTTGGCTCGCTACGCCTTAATCGATATTAGGAGATGTCGTTGAAATTAACGAATATCGAGAAATATTTCAGTCGAGTTCGAGTAGAGTTCCGTGTATCGAGAAATATTTTGATTGAGTTCGAGTAGAGTTCCGAGTATCGAGAAATATTCCGATAGAGCTCCAGGAGAGTTCTATGTATCGAGAAATATTCCGATAGAGCTCCACGAGAGTTCCAAATGTGGAGAAATATTTCGATAAAATTCCAGGAGAGTTCCAAATATCGAGAATATTTCAATAGAACTCCAGTAGAATTCCAAATATCGAGAAATATTTCGATAGAGCTCCAATAGAATTCTAAATATCGAGAGATATTCCGATAGAGCTCCAGGAGAGTTCCAAATATAGAGAAATATTCCGATAGAGCTCTAGAGGAGTTCCAAATGTCGATAAATATTCCGAAAGAGTCCCAAGCGAGTTCCAAGAATTCTAGATATTCTTACTTACTAACCATTTTCACTTAGAGAATAAAGAATAAAAATACAGAAATATATGAAAGAGCCAAATGTCCAAACTGAAAGTAAGATGTCAAGAGTAAGATGTAATCGACAATTTTCAAACGAACGATTGTAAAAAACAGTAATCAACAATTTTCAAACGAACAATTTTTGAACACATAGAAAATACATTGCTTGAAAACGAATTCGAGGAATTTCACTTTTAGTTAAAAATGATCAACCGTTACGAGACACATCGCGAACTTGTCGAAGATTTTCTGAGAACAGTTCCGTGCAGAATGATAGCAGCCCGAGTTATCGAAGCACAATAGCAGCCAAAGCTTGAAAAAAAGATGAAATAAAACGTAAGTTTGTATAAACCTGCACCCTGCAGGAACCTTGAGGAAACATCCGTCTGAATTGCATCGAGGACGGTGTTACTCTTAGCGAGCGGTGCGATAACTGCACTCTCGGTGTTCCCGGGTACACGGTTAACACCACGGTTAGAAAATATCGGCAAGCTGACACGCCGATAGATAAAATAATAGAAAAGTATCGGGAAGGGAACGGTGAGCGAAGTTACGGTGTGAAATGGAAGCGAAACGGTGAAGAAGAAACGAACGAAAAACGAGAAACAGACTCGGGAGCATTCCGTTGGCAATCGGATAAATTGGGTTCGTTCGGTGGGTTTTTGCGGGCTGGGATCGCTTAGGAGGATAATTGAAGGTGAAGTGGCATAGTCTGAATGGATGGAAGAGCAGAGTGGCGGCCGTTCGAGAAGAAGACCCCTAGAAAAGCGGAAGACTTCATTTTGCTGGCTCGTGAAAGGCGGTGGAATCGAGATACGTGTACGTTGAGCCGTTCCCTGGAACAAAAGGTTCAGCTGGAGGGGGCAACGGAGGGGAAAGATAGAGAGATAGAGAGATATAGAGAGGTCGGGGAAGGAAAAGGGGGAGGGTGGGGCAAAAGTGGTACTTAGAGGTAGACAGGAAAATGGACAGCGTGCTCGGAAAATGTAAAACTACGGGAGGAACTTCATAAATGAAAAAAAAAAGGAAGGAGCGAGGTAAGAAGCTCGGAGGTAATAAAGCTGGAGGAGGAGAACCACCGAAGGAGGTCCCTCCTTGTTGATGTAACTTACGAAAATAAAGACGCGAAATATGACGAGAGGACGAAATATAGCGCGCAAACAACGCGGGGATACCTACGCCCTCCAGAGGGAGAAAACAATTTCTGGAACGAATGAAATCGCGTTTACGTTCATTTGCCCCTCGCTGGAGGATCGTTCCTTCTCGGTTGACGAGTTCTATCCACTTAACGCGGGAACTGTATTCTTTGTTCGCGTTTAACGTACACCGTCTACTTCTACGGAGAACTTAGCAATGTTTCGGGATACCACGAGTGCGAGCGAGTGTCGGGTACGTCCTTCAACTTGTCACCGATTCTAATTTTCGGTTCGTAAAGGAAACTTTTCGGTCGCTTCTGGAAGGTATCGTCATTGTGTTCTTGTATTCGAAGTGTTAAAGTGTCTCAGTTAGATGGTGTACAAAATACTATTGAAATAAAAAAATGTCGATTCGTATACTAGAGACTATTTTTTTCGAAAATTTTAATAATTGTAGAAATGGTCGAAGTTCGAAGAAGAAACAATCATTTTTATCATTTTTATCGGTTAGATGGTGTACAAAATACTATTACGCGGATAACGTGTTCCATTTTCCACCATTATCGATTGCAGCGCCATTTTGGTATACTCTTTTTCAGAGGCTTAACGAATGGTCGGAAGAAATTACTATATTACGGTCTTATCGCGGAATATCGAAGCAACGTGGCACTTTTAACGAGGACTCTGTAGTTATTGATTTTGGATCACCTTGAATATAATAATAACCTTAAATATGGTTTAGTTAGATTATCGAGCAAGTCCAGTATGGTCGTTTATTAGGAAATTATCCGCTCGAGATGTTTTTAGCCACTTGGGTAAAATTTGACGAGGACATGGTTCGAGTATAATACTCTTCTCAAATGTATGGACAGAATATAATAATTTTCTCAAAATTACGAACGAATATTCACGTAGAATATACATAAAACACCGTGAGACAGTGTCTAGGGAGTAATCATCAGAGTTGTACGTGAAATACGAAACGTTTGTAAAGATTTCGATAAAATTAATTACGTTAATTAACCGAGTCGAAAACTGGTGCACCAGAGTCCCAAAGAAGCCCCTACTTACAGGTATACACACTTTATTGCAAGAGTCTGGTATAAAATAGATATATATTTCAATATTTTTCGGTTAATCCTCGGTTTACCAAGGAAATTGACATAGATTCACAACTTTAACCGCAAAATTGTCAAGCTTGCGGATTCACGAGATAAGAATCGAGTGGCTTTCTTCATCCCGGTCCACTACCGACCGCTTTTCCGATAGAGGATTACGTTCTAATCTCGTACTACCATCCAGATAAGTCCGTAGAAATGATTTAGTAACCTAACGATGGTACACCCGTGGTAAATTTGCAGAGATAATTATCTATCTAATAACATTATCCCAATTAGCAATGCTGGTGAGCATCGATTGTCAAAATCAGCTGCAATCTTACATTTAAGTTAGTTCTGGAATCTGTTCGTAGGCAAACAATTTTAGATCTTAATCCTTATAAACATCCACAATCTCAAGCTTGATGTTTGTGCTAACGATAAGTCCGATAGTACTGTTTCTAAATGCTACTCAGCGTAATTATTTACAATATTACATTTGGTATTTGCGTTGGGTCTAGAATATGTCTGGTGGCAACATTTCTGTACGTTAATCGTTATAAACATCCATAATCTCATCCTTGATACTTGGGTTAGGTCCAGAAGCATCGTTTCTAGACGCTACTCAACAAAATCATTTACAATATTACATCTGACACCTGAATTAGCTCTAGAATACGTCTACTTGCGATATTTCTAAACATTAGTTGTTAAATTGTCCACCATCTCGCGTTTGATGTGCAGGTTACGTCTGGTAGCAACGTTTTTGGACGGTAGTCACCAAAACCATCCCTGTTCTCACGTTCAGTGTCCAACTTTGTCATTTTTCTCGACCGAGTTGTTGTCTGGCCTAGTTTCTAGGTTCGTAAACAACGAGTAGGAATGGCGATGAAGTTCTCGCGTAACTTGGCGTACACCTTGTAGAAATAAATTAATTCCACTGAAACCTATCGCAGCCACAATGGACAACGAAATGTTAACGCGTGTACGCATCACAATTGCAAAGAAAAAAAATAACTGGATACACATCGTTACTTTGTTTTTCTTGCACAGTACATTTAAATTGCGTAACGGTTACACGAACAATAAAACAGCGTGCACTCGCATAAAAGCTGTAAATTTGCAACTTGAGACTTTCCAATGTTTCCACTCAACTAATGGTAGGATCTGACCTCCAATGAAAATACCACACTCTGTTTTATTAATATTCGCAGAAATTGCTCGGAACATTGGACCAGCTTCTAAAAGTAATTGCGAGCACGTCATTGTACATGATTTATATGCACGGTTAAGCAAAAAAAAATTATTGTACGACATACGCGTACGATCGGCCACAAAGCAGTTTATAAATTTACAACATTATGGGAACTAAGAAACGTGTCGTGACTTCGATGCGTGATCAGGTGTGGACTGAATTAACAAATATCTTGACAATGTTGTGATGCAAATATACATGGTAGAAAGATTCTCAGTATAGAAATGAATCGAAAACGTAGAATACAATTTTAACTCAACTAAAATTCGATTTTCGTGAATCTAGCTATACCTGTCGCATTTGTGTACAATAATTATAAATTGATAATGTATAATCAAAAACACTATTATCTCCTAACGAACTCTGAACGCTTTGTTCGTAAATTGAAGAATTCCTCACCTGGTTAAACCGATGTAAAGCAATCTCTAACAATTGTACAGCATCTAGAATTTTGTAAATTGTATCAAGTTGTTCTCATTGTTTTCGATAAATGGAATTTATCGGTCACAACGTGTTTAAATTTCCTTTTCACTTCGCGTCTATACACGAACTCGTATCAATAGTCGACACCGAACCTCTTCGAAAAGAAGTGCATAAATAACGTTTATTTATCGCTGTTCTTTCGTACGAAGCAAGAGTTTTCGTGCAATACGTTACTCCGCGATCGATAAACACACGGTACACACCCTGATACCAGGAACCATGGAAAATCCGTGAAGAAACAGCGAGAGGTGTCCCAGAGAGCAAGAATTACGACAGAAGGGAACCGACAGATCCAGGACAGAATCGATAAGCATTGTACCGGCCATGAATCAGTGTCGTCGTGTCTAGACCGCCTGTGGGATTTGAGAAAAGGTCTTGCAGGATAATCTCGGTGAAACCGCAACGGGACATTGTCGTCAACGACCAACATGTGCGGAAAGAAACGATCAAAAATGGACGTTTCTTCCTGTAAACGTCACAGCGTGAGAAGAAAAAAAAAAAAAGATACGAAACGCGTAAAACGGACACCGAGAGCACCTACCGGGTAAAAGATCGCTATTTAATCCTGGAAAAGACGCGTTTCCAACGAGATAAAGTCATAGAGACTTTGGTACGTCTCTGTCCTCCAGGACCGCTACTTGTCGCCTGTCTTCTCGACTACCTTTTTCTTCTTTGAATTTTCCCACGTTCTTTATGCCCGGTTGCGAGATATCCACGTAGGTGAACTCACGAAGTGTCTACCTGAGAGTGATATATTCCGTAGACGTCCAAATTGGGGGTGAAATATCGTTTTGGGTCAGGTAGAGGGAATCACGGAACTTCCGCATCGAGGAAATTTCACTACGAGAAAATTCTAACCACCGTTTTCGTTCCAATAGATGTTTCACGAGAGGGTGTTTACGAGAGAGTTTAGGATCTTCTGGGACCAGGATCGTTCGAAGAGTCTAGAGAAACGGTGAAGGAAGTACTGGTTCGTCTCGTGAACCTACTCGCAATTGGAGAATACGTTTCACTATTTTGCCACTGGAAATTTGTTTCACCTTTAAAATCACGGTTTGTGTTTCACCTTTGAAACTCGATATTTTTTCAATTGTTCTCTGCGTTTCGTTGCTACTCGGAAATTTTAATGCAAGAAGAAGAGATCGTCCATCTGGAAATGACGATTTATATTTTGACTTTCGAAAGTCGATGTCTCTTTTCTTATTTCTAGGAAAATTTTAAGAATAAAGAAAACTACCTGTCCTTCTGGAAATCACGATTTCTATCTCACTTTCGAAACTTACTATTTTTAATATTTATTCCCTGTGTTTTGTTGTTTCAAAGAAAATTTCGATCGAAAGAGAAGTGATCGCTCGTCTTTCTGGAAATGATTTTTCATCTATGCAGGTGATCGTGTGAAAATGAAATGCATCGAAACCATGGAACAAGATTCTTTCGTACGAAGTTTTGTTTTGAAGGAAATCGATACGGAGAATTCGTTCGTCATTATTTATTACTTTTTCTCGCCACCGCCAAATCGTGCCGCATCGGACGTATACTCGACGAATTTTCCAAATCGATTTTCTCGAAAACGAAACTTCGTAAAATTTTACTCCATATTCTCGATTTATCTTCACATGAAAACTCACCTTCATACATAAATGTATTTTTAGATTGGCTAGCTGTTATCTGCAATCCGAGTTTACAACATTATTTGTAACGAAGTATATAACTTCAACGCTGGTTACTTGCTACCAAGATATTATCGTTAATATCTTAATACAAATTCCTTCGTGAAATATTAGTATCGTATTTCAAAGTAACGTAATGCATCTTTGCAAACGAGCAATGAAATCACAAAGTTAAAGGCTGTAGTTTCCAGCGTAAGTTTAATTAATTTTAATGCTCTACAAAGTCCTGTAAAGTGGAACATTTCCTCGGCATAGTTGCAAACCTCTACACTTTTACGTTGCGCTATATACATCGCAAGTTACTTTCAACAATCTGATTTTGTTATCAAATTATGATTCTGTTCTATACCTTTTCTTTATCGTCCTCCAATAGATCCAATTTATACGAAACATTTTTTCTCAATGATATCTTCTTCAAAGTTTTCCATAAATATTCAGAATAATATATGTCATCAATGACATTGTCTGGTGAAACGTATAATAACAAATAATGTTTCCTTTCGGTCCATCTTACATATTCAATAACGTTCTTCATATTTTCAAAACCAAAAAAGTTTCTTTAATTACTTAAAGTTTATTTCTAATAAACGACTCTAAATATACAACATATTTAAAATACTCGTTTCTAGATCTATATCCTAGATCCTGAAGCATTATATTTCACAGCAGTTGGTGCCCAAACGACTATAAAGGCCTTCCTATAGATTTCCTCTACCAAATTACCTAAATTGCAGTCGGAGCAAAATAAATTGGCTGCTCAAGGTCACCAAGGCTCTATCCCCACCATACGTTTCGTTTACCCCCACCACTTGGTCTCTCGTCTATTCGCCACACCGTAGACGCTTCCTTTGTCTTTAAAACAAAACAAGCCGGGTATAGAAGTAGGAGTTGTGTTTGACATGATTCACAGTCAAGAAAGAAGCTTTGAGCGTTCAACTGAGGTAATCCGACTATAGCCAGCGCTTGAACGCGGGGGAAGAAACATAATCCAAGGAAATGTGTGGAAACTGGGAAACGGAAGGGAAGAAAGAAAACCAAGAGTTAGTGCGTCGAAGGATTTGCAACGATACCGTATCCAAACCGACATTCCGGGGAATCCTCAAATATTTTTCCATTAACGTAACCGTTGTTTCGCAAAAACCCGTCGTTCGACGAAAACTCCGTGCATGCACACGGCCAGCTGCCGTACGCGTTCCTTCTGATTCCACGAGGAATTAAACCAATAAAAAGTCGGGGAAGAACGCTCGGTGCACTGGAACGTGGGGAATCCTGTATTATCCAGCGAGAGAAGTGAAAAGTTGCTGCAGAAGAACATTTTTCGACGAGTATTCATGAGGTCGAATGCCACTGCAACGATCTGTGCGAGTTGTTTCAAGGACCAGTGACAGTGTTCGAAAATACAACCGTACACCATGACAGGATAAATAAATATATAATGCGAAGACAGGTCTTTTTCATTTCACAAATCACATTGGTCGAGGATTCGAGGGAACGAATCTAGAAATTTCAGATAAAATGGTCGATTTTCCTTTTGTTGTATTTTTATACAGGTCTTAAAGCCTTATCTTGAAAAGATTGTAATGGAATTCGACAAATTGGCACTGTTAATATTGTCCAATTATTATTATAAATTTCGCCAAAAGTTTCTTCAAAAGTTTCAAACACCCATTGGATTTTACACAACGTTGTCGTTATTAAAATGTTTCAAAAGATTAGTCTCTCGTCTGGCATAGAAACTGGAGCATTAGTGCCGTACTTGCACAACGTAGCAGTCTACGTATTACATTACATTTAAAGACATCAAGACCAAGGATTGATATCTATAAATCCCTACTTTAGGAGCGCCCTATACATTCGAAACATTTCTCTCCTTCGCATCTCTTTACGGCCAGCGAGCACGCATTTCTCCGAGGTAACTACACTTTCAGAACTGGAATCGGTCCAAAGACTGAAGGAGGAAATTTTGAATCGAACCTCGGTTGTTAGACACACGTACGAACCACCGATGATGCATCATCCATATTTATTGCCTCTGGGAAATGAAATTCATTATAGGGAAAAAAATGTCTGAAGAAAATCGATAGTCAATTAGTCGATTAATATATTGTTCCAAATCGAATGAACAGTACATCGCAATTTAAAATTTTTTGCACTTTCTTTCGTATTAATGTCAGACGGTTGAATAAAGTACAATATTTTCATTTCCATAAGTTTAATTACAGATACTTTATACAATAATTAGAATAATCCCTAAAAACAGCTCTTTTATTAGGTCTTTTTTACTTTTCCACGTATTTGCTATACAATACTACCAACGATGGATAAGTTACTCTTGGAATTCCATAGAAAAGGCTCACTTTAATCTGTCACGAAAGAACTCCACCCTTTATCTCGTCAACCAAGTCTTGACACGGTTTGATCGAACCGTAAAGTAGCTCCGTTGTATCGAAGGTTATTGCCTATACCTATATATATTCCTACATGTACCACTGTATATACTACTGCATATACTCCCTTGAGTCTCAGATTTGGTATACACCCAATTAACGCTTCCGCGCAGAGCACGAACCACCAGTATGACACCGAACTACAAGCTCCATGTACCCATGCTAGTTGGTTCGAAGCCTTTCTAAACCTCTACTGTCTCGCTAAACAGCGCAGGAGTTGATTAACCGCAGTTGACGCACCAAGCTGAAACTCTACTTCGAGATATGGTGATACCACTATTGCTATCACGATCCAACCTTACCGGTTGGAACTGGAAACTGAGGACTAACCGTTTAGCCACCTTGGACAGAAATAGTCTAAGGTACTAAAAGATTGACAGGGCTCGAACAAACTGTTTCTTAGCCTTTCTACCATGGTCCAATTTTGTAGGTTTGCTCTGGAGACTGAGAACTAAGCACTCTGTCAACTTGGACAGAAAGAATCTAAGGAACAGGGCTCGAACAAACTATTTCTTAGCCTCTCTACCATGGTTCAATTTTGTGGGTTTGGGTTAGATCTGGGTTAGACATATTATTATTAACAACGAAATTACTCTGTATAAAGTTTCTACACTACTCAATACTATCCTTTACCCACTCTACCTAGTCCACAAACCTCGTTATTCGATTCGTGTGCTTCGCTATTTCCATCAGCGTCTGTAAAAGTGTATTCGTGCTGTCAATCGACTAACCGTCGTATTCTTTCAAGCGTTGTAAATACCTCGGTGTAAAATCCGTACTACGCGAACGAATTACGTGTTTCTACCAACCCAATGTACACGCGTGTACACAATTAACAATCGTACATCACTCCCATTATTTCGAAACGTTAATATTCGATCCGTCCATGTTTCGAGCTTCCTTCGCCATATTCCCTTCGTGAAAATCTCACATTTCATCCGTTGGAACCCCAACGAAGCGATCCATAAATATGTGGTCCGTTGTTCGGCGATAAAACCAATAAGACCGTGCACCGTGGTGATTTATCGCATTATTCGGCATTATTAAACGGTGCCATTTGTATTCGTCTCGCAGTCCATAGTTGGTGCGCCCGGAAAATGTACCGAACTCGACCGCCATCGTTCCACACCTGCCACTCGAGATTTCGTTCGGTGCTTGAGCGTTCTCGGGTCACGGGGGACGCGCGATAAACTTGGCATTGGAAATGGTCCAGAAAGATGCCGGATAAAAGATCGCATCTGAATTGTGCCTCGTGATCGTTAGATGCACTTACGCGTGAACAACGACGTATTGTCAATATTTATCGGCCCTGTGAAATACTAGGTGCGGAGCCTCGACGTGATCTCGTTCGACCTCGTATCCGATCCGAGTTCACCGACGATAAGGAGATTACTTTTGTACGCAAATCCGCGAAATTGGCCGAAATTTGTGAAATTTTACAAATTTCACGTACAGGGAAAATTAACGAGGTTTCGGTCAATTTTACGCCACAAATTTTCAGGTAATTCGTTTAATAAATTTGCGTAATATTACGTTGTGTAATTTTACACGAAGTAGCATTTGATTATTTAATGCGCGTTGCAAGTGCCCGGTGAATTTTAACATCGTGGGGACGAATGTTAACAGCGTTTGGTGTTTCATTTCCAATTAAATTGTTCTTGAAAAAGTTCAATACATCTCTCATAAATTTAACGTTCGACACGATTTATGATCCACCTGATGTCTCGTAATCAAATTTCAGCGCCGTCCGTCCAAATAGTGGACGCCCTGGGTGAACCCTTGAGGGACAAGTATTATGAGGCAGACAGCACCATTGAGCTATTGTGCGTTGTGCGTCATATAGCGATGCAGGTGCAATACAGCGTCGTCCAGTGGCTCCACGGCAACCGAGTTCTGAACTACGACACGACGAGGGGCGGTATCAGGTGACTAAAATGTTTATATATTAATAAAGTCTTTTCCTTTAACTTTCACCGTTAGAAATATCGCGCAGAGAATTCACGAGAGAAAGAAACCTTTCAAATTGTTTCTTCGATCCGGAACATTTTATAATTACTCAAGTATCACCGCTACATTCTTCGCGAACTAAAACGAAACGAATGTCAATTTTAAATTGGAAGTTTTTTTCTATGTAAGTTTTATAGAGAAATTACGTATTTTGTTGCTTTATTGAGAAACTCGGTGAAATTCTTCTTGGATGCAATTAACCTTCGAAACCTTTTTTGGAGAAAAATATTGTCGAATGAGAAAACGTCAAAGGATTGAAAAATTGTAAATGTGAAGGAATTAGATATTAATGCAAGAAAAATGTACAAGGTCTGATTGAAAGATGAACTGTTAACCTAAATAATCGTACTAAACGTATACGCAACAGTAGCTGTCAGAATGTTAAGTGCATTCAATCGATTTTGACAATGTGTCGTGTTTCTGGAGCGTTTCATATATCACAACTTGAATGTGCAAGAACGTTCTTACAATTGTTCGTTGTCTATCTTGCAAATTGAAGAGAGAATCGTCAGAAAAGTGTAACACTTTTGTTCTCTGTCATGCTTTCAAGTGTCATTGAACATCATAGATGGAACAATTTTAAACATTCCGAATCGAATCGATAGATCTGAAAATAAATTTTATTTGCTATTACAGAAACACACAGTACGGATAAAACGAATGGATTACGTCCATTGGTTTACAGTCAAAGCTTTGTGGAGTTATCCTTCAGACTTTTAAATATTCCAAATAGGGAAAATGAAAATGACAAATGTAGCTACGAATAATTTCGATGCAAATTTTCCTAAAAATAAATTCAGCGAATTGCAGTCGTTTGTCGTTCGAGATCGCATGGTTACAAAAAACCGTCGCCAACGAATATATTTTCTTCGTTGAAGAAGCTCAAGTCGCTGCAGTTTCTTCTCTTTCTTGCACATCATTGAGTAAGACTGAGACATATGAGAATTCGTTATCCGTTTCGTATAACTTAAAACGCTCGCCAATTATTCAACCCCGTCCCTCACCTCCCAACCGTGGCGAGAAAAACGCATTTAAATCGAAAGGGAAGTGCACTCGCTTTATAAATTTAAATTAAAAATCTAAACGAATTAAAAACCAGTCGCCAAGAAATCGAGAAAAAGAACACAATTCGAGAGAATCTGACCACGATTGTAAAACAAAAAACCATTCTCGAATATTAATCGATCGATGAATAACAATAATTATCTCTTGTAGTTTCTGATTGATTTCGATATACAGGTCTTTGTTATTTGTAAAAATTTGAAAAATGTTTCGAATACATTTCAAAGACAATTAAATTCTAGGTAAAAAAATGTCACGAACTCCATTTTCTCTAACGAAGAAAAAATGAAATGAAATTTTACTCGTTACAAAAGGAGACAGAGTCATAATTTCCCCCTCATCGGTCCAATTTCATTCCATACCCAACTATTGTGCAACTCGTTGTTTCCTCAGTCACGGTTGATCATCCCGAATTGCCACAGACTCGTCGTAAATCATGCACGACCTGCGACTGAATGCAAAATGCCCGACAATCTGATAGCAGGGGTACTAGAAGAGGGTACTAGAGATCGTTACGGTGCGTCTACCGGGCGGAAACCGGATCGAGTTACGCTCGTTACACCGAAGTTATAATCCAATGTCAACAATTCGGGGACTGCCTTTACGCCGAAACCCAGGGAACGAGTTGATCCACCTCGTGTAAACTGCTCGCCTTGAAATCGCGCCCTCGGGTCGGGGGGTAGGGACGCACACGGAAACGCGGAACTGCTCCGATCGCCGAGACGAGCGTGAGACGCGCGAGTGGGGAGAAGACGGGTCACGAGACGCGAGAGTGGGAGTAGGGAGGTCGTGAGACGCGCGAGTGGGAGTAGGCAGGTCGTGAGACGCGTGAGTGGGAGTAGGCAGGTCGTGAGACGCGGGAGCGGGAGTAGGGAGGTAGTGAGACGCGAGAGTAGGGAAAGTGGGTCGTGAGACACGAGAGTGGGTCGCGAGAGCGGTGTCGGTGGCACCCGGCAGAGAGTGGGGAGCGAAGGGCAGAATTAGACGGCGGTAAATGGAATTAGTTTGCGCTGTGAGCGTCGTACATACCGGCGCGTGTACGTAGGCGTTGGTCCTCCTCGTTCGCGGAGCATCCTCACCCTACGACCACTTCAACCTGCCGACAGTCCACGTGGCCTGTGGAAACCGCAAACCGTAAACACGTCGCTGCAGGAAGCGCCCGTTTTGCCGCTCGTTATTTTTCTCCGCGATATAACCATCCGCCGACCGGCGAAATGCAAAGCGGCAAGTTATTATCGCCGTGGTTGCCTCACGGCGAGTTTTAATTAACTCTGCCCGGGGGAATGTTCGGCGGCCATCTGACCGGATATCGAGCTCCGTGATCTTGCCAGGGAACACACTCGATCGTTGTTCGACAAACAGGGACGTCGATGAATCCACAATGGAATAAAAATCTTAAAAACTTTGAGGAAACATTGAAAATATGAAATTTTCCATTTTTATAATCGCGAACCTTCCGCAGGTGTACATACACCCGCGTTCGCGTTTCGGGGCGAAGGTTTTTTTAAATTTTCTATTACATATTATGTATTTTCTATCGCATAATTATTATAAATTTAACGAGCTCCAGTGTTCGCGAAATGGAAGAAAGCAGCCGTATGAAAGACGTGACGAAATCTAAAATAAGCTGAATTAATTTCATTTTATAACGTGTAAATTTTCCCCTTAAAATTACCCGACGACGAGATAACAAAGACCGGTGTTAAAAAATAACACCTCTTTTCATTGCATCGGCTTTACCTCGCGTTCAATACTGCGCTCTGTAATGAATCAATCTTAATTCATCAACGCGCTAGACTTAATTTGACATAATCTTCGTGTAACAGAGAACGTATTACTTGCGTAAACGTAATGATTAATTTCTTGTTCGTTCCTCTTGTCGACGAAAAAATGCGATCCATTAAGCAGCTACAAGAGATTTATTGAAGACGACACACGACTTTACATTTTCGACTTATTTTCAGAACGTTCTTATCCAGTTTAAAAATTAAACGACCAGTGAAAGATAATAGACTTTTTATCGGTTCTTCGTCGAATAAATGTAAAAATTCTGATCGTGAAATAAAATAACACCATTTTGAACGAATAGAAATTTTCTCGAATAATTGTTCGATCCAATATAGGTCACGAGTAAATACATTACTCTTATTCACCTTCTATTAGCAAAATAATATTGTATCTACCTCTGCGATGCAACATGTATTTTCTCTCTCTATCTGTCTCGAAGTTTGATTCGACTATCTCATGAAATTACTGGAACCGACCGATTTGTTAGATTAGGAAATTCTCTGGGGAATTAAGATAACCCATTATCGATAACGCAGAAATGAACACGCTACGCAAATGTAAAATAAACCAAACACTTGTAGACAAAAATAGTACAATAATTACCATTTTAATTTCTACGTATCCAATGAATCGCGTTAACGATTTTACAATTACATAATTGAATTAAATTTGCTGAAAGAACTTCACGAAACAATCAAAATTTAATTTCATAACAATTTTTCTCACCATTGTCACACATTAAAAAACGTTCTCTGATCTATATTTAATAACAGTCTAATCTTACGTAGAAACAAAACAAAAAGCAGTTTACACAATTGAATTCGTGCCTTGGAAACGTACAATTTTGCAACTCGTAACTATTTTTCTAGACTCAGTAATTTTCTAAATAGTCTCTCAACTCCAACTTTGACTCCAGCTTAACTAATAAAAAAAAAAACAAATAAAACACTTAATGTATTTCGTTGTTCTACAAATCCGTTAAGCTTCCATCAAGATTAACGATGGTAGGTAGTTTGGAAAGAAAAATGGTACTTTTGAGTCCCTTTTCGTCCATCTTCCCCGAACAGAACGATACTCTACCACCGAAAGAAATGACCCACGACCAATCTCGCGATCGAAATCTCCAACGTTCGAATCAATTAATCACACAAACACGCTCGACGAATCATGAATCGAAACAATGGTCGTCGTGATTAAATCATTCGTACGTCCAGTTACGCGCTAACAGGACAGCAATTCAATCTCGTTTATTATACATTCCCGGGTGCGCTCGCCGAGGCCATTTTTCACGGCATTAAAATTACAGAACTCGCGTCGTGGTCAAATTTACACACCCGTGGAATGTTAATTCCATTACCCGAACGGTATGCATTCTCCGTTCCACGGTCCGCGATGCAATTAACAAGGTGGTAAAAGAACGTTTGGACGAAGGGAAATGGCACCCGGTAAGAAAGAGCACCGTCTGCCGGTTCATTAACGCGATACTGAAAGAAACCAGGCAAAGATCGAGGTTCCTTAACACCGTGGATCAACGAGCAATCGTCCTGGAGTTGCAGCCGAGCAGAGATAACGAACGGATAAATTGCAGCCGTGGAAACTTTTTCAATTAAACGCCACCTCGCTCGTCCCATCTGCCTCGCGTAAAATGGACCGTAATATAGGCTACACCGTTTCCCGTCAACTTTGAATAAAACAGCGTATCATTTCCTTTATACAGGATGAATTAGATCGTCCCCGTATGTAATGGGTTTTTACCGTGGATCGTGTAATCTGTGGGCCAAGGTTGCCTAAATTTCCACCATTTTCAACGCTTTCGAAAAAACGAATCGAAAATATTTTCGTCTGGTTTTGGTAGACTATACGTGTGAAAAAGATTATTTTGGACAGATTTTAATTATTGTTCGTTTGAGGACACTGCGAGAATCTTAGTGCAGAGAGGTTAACAATATAATCTAAGGAAGATGTTTCGATTATTGTAATTCTGATAACACAAATGTGTGCAACATTTTCGCGAATTAAATTTAGAAAATTTTGTGTTGTATATATATTTTCGATAGAATTGGTAATAATTAATATATAAATACTACTGCAAGTAAACGTCTTCCATCGATATTAATTATTTAATTAATACATATCGTGTCCAATCTACCCAAAGTACTCTACTATCGACACCTAAATTTATAAAATATTACTAAATACGCGAGATGGCTACTTTCTAATAATCTTTTCCTTCATTTACAACAAACTTCTCTTATCAACCAATTTCACATCTTTAAAAGAATATCCAATCCCAACCTAATTTCACATAAAAATTCCTCCAATACAAACACTCAAGGTACTCCAGCATCGATTAAACGATACACGTAATAAAGATTTACAAACGGTGGGAAGCAATCGAGGTCGAAACGAGTATCAAAGAAACGGTGCTGGGAAACCAGAAAAGGGAATAACTTCAGCCAGCGATGTAATCCGGGCAATTAATAACAATAAAGAAAGAGAGATGAAAAAGCGGACGAGATCGGAGAGCAGCGGTTATTCTCGGATGAACCTTCTCATTCCCTTGCACCACTCCCTTCGAAACTCCGTATCTTTTCCCGAACGGAGCGCGACTCGAAAATTGTTCGTAATTCCGCTTCGTGTTTGAAAACGGCTCGAAGACCCGAGCCGAGAAAGAAACAAAAGAGAAACGAGAACGTCCATTTCGTCGCGCGTGTCATCCGAACCGTTGTCGAGTATTAAGCGTATAATGAAGAGAGACGGTGAGGGGGACAGCATCCGAGAATAAAAATTTGTTAGTCAATCTCTCAAAAAATTTCGTACACGTGTGCGTTTTCGTTGGTGTTCCATCGGTGTGGAAAAAAATAAAAGAGGATCCGTTCGTTGAAAATTGAAATTTCAACGCGAACCGTACCATGTGTTTCCAGCGTGAAAACTGACCTAATGGAAGAGGGGGCCAATTCGACTCTCAGCATAGCGAGGGTGGGACCAGCTGACAGCGGAAACTACACGTGCCATCTCACCACCATGCCTGATCAACCCGCCACAGTTCACGTGCACGTGCTGAACGGTGAGAACGCTAATTATTCGTCGCGTGAAATCTCCAAGAGTAGAAGCAGAAACTGTTAGAAGCGGAGCGTAGGGTTAATCTTCTTGGAGACATCAACGCGTTTTCTAACACGGGAGTAATTATTGTACCGGCGCGTTTCTTGAATATGGAAACAACGATTGTATCGGTGCGTTTGTTAAGTATTGAAGTAACGAATACACAGGTACGTTTGATTATAGTGAACTTATATCGAGGTCGTTCCAAGGTCAGTATATACTGAGTTATTTTAGATAATTTATATATATTTGTCTAGTTGAGAATCTTGAAATTTCATATATTTCGTAACCATTAAAAGCAATATACTATATTGAGGTAACTTTTGTTATTTGTAATCAATTTTAATAGCCACTGTTGTCTACTTTCCAGGCAGCCAATTATTATTATTATTATATATATGGTAGAAATGACTCTTCTGGGGAGTATCTGTAAGAAATAAATAATAATTTGTAAAAGAGCAGAGAACTATAATTAGTTTTTCGAAAAGTTCTATTTACACGCGTTTACGCGTTCTTTTCCAAAGGGAGACCTTTGAAAAAAAATCTTCGCACTGCTCTGACTCGTGTCTATTATGATTTCCTTTGTAGAGAAACACGTGACATTCCCGCGAACCAAGTGCAAATTAAAGTTATAATTAGTCAAAGGTTTTCCATGTGACGTGTATGTATGTTCCTTCACGTGGAAGCTTAATAAGTCCCTTGGCTTCACTTCGACCGTCCCAACTATCTGTGCAACGGTGCTTTAATTAAAAGTTCCAAATTCTTTTGTTTACCTCTGTTTAATCTAAAGTTTCGCGCTGCACTTAGTCGCGCTAAACATGTGAAACAATTTAAAAAAATCATTTAAATGTAAAATAACGAGTAACTTACTCGCGTGTTCAACGTCGTATAAAAAATTCGCTTGATAAATGATCGTGAGAATGTTATTTTTACTTCTAAATTTATTTTTCTTCTGCTCTATTTACCTACTATCAGTATACACTGTATACATTGGAGTTTATTCTTTGTAAAGTTTTTTATTTGGTGCTGCTTCAACAGCAGATTTGAGAGTAAAAAATTTACTAAGAATTCAACAATTCAGAAAAACAATATTCTTTAACTCTTAACTTTAACTTTAACTCTTCCACGAAAGTACTGAACAGTTTTCCACGAACACAATTTTCCTACATATTTTAAATTAAATATGTTTCCAAACTGGCCAAATTGTTTTGGCAATTATTCGATGAAATCTTCTTTAAAATTTTGGCCAGAATAATGTCAAACGGACACGAGAAGCATTCACCTGCAATCTTTATAACGTTGCTAGAATGAATATCACGTGGTTTCATTAAATATCGTGTAATATTTATGTATATTGCGCTTAATTACAGGTATGCGTGACGAAAGAAGTAAGCAAAGTACCAGAGAACGTAGCTTTCATGACGTTGCTCCGAAATTATAACAATCTTAAGTGCAATGCATAACAAAACTGATAAGATAAAAGAAAACTTATCGTAGCGAATAAAAAACTGCAACGTAAATATAAAGTCTCGTGCAGCCAGTATACCGAAATGTTTATCGGCGATCCAATAAACCAGGTGTTTAAAAATAAAATTCACCGGCATCGAAAAGTGAGCAAAGATAATCTTTTCGCAACAATTTTAAATCTCTTCGTATATTTGAAACGATTATATTTTTAAATGCAACTACCGTGCTGAAATTAATTTTTCCAAGGACCTTCGAAACAAACGAACAATTTAAAGACAAAATTTTATTAAACAAATATGAATTCTAAATCAAATTAATCTATTTTTGAAAAGTTATTCAAAAGTTGGAAAACTCCAGCTTTAGTCTAAAATGAGTTTTGGACTCATTAAATATACATGTACATATAAATGGATATATCGTTGTATTTTCTGTTTATTGGTAGTGTTTTTCGCTTTTGAAAAAGTTCGATTCGAAAGAAAAATTTGAAATAACCGATTAATACAAATGAATCAATTCCAACGTCACGTGGTTCTTTTCAACTCCGTTTCCATTATTTACACTGTATCGTAGCTATTACTGTTAACAAAAAAATCAATTCTACAGGTATTTGCGAATCCAGATTCTATGGGAACCGACAATTCACACTTTCTATTGACCGAGAAAACGAACATGCCATTCGTTCTTTCGGTCTATAGTTGTGCTAAATACGAGCCAGGATTGCGCGGGAAAAAGATTTCTCGAATGCATAGCTACCCTTACAAAATTAGAACCTACAGTTTCGCAACAGTGGTCCTCACATTTTCCACAGCATTGCAATGTTAAAAGTCCCCTCTTTTAATTATATTTGACACTTTTCCACCATGTTTTTTGAACATTACGTTTGGAAAATTATTAGAAAGAGAAAGAATACTATGTGTGCAAAAAGTGTTCTGTGATTTCGTGATACATCACAGTGAATCGAAATTGTGCATTAAATGTTATTCGTATTTTTTAATATAATTTTCACGGCAGAATCATTTCGAAATTTCATTACGTGCATAGATTCCAATTTCAATGCATCGACAGAAGCATGATTACTATATTCCAGGTAATGTTACAATGGGGAGAACACGCAGTATAGAAGCTGGGAAATATTACAAATTATTACATACAATATCTCCAATTCCACAATTTGATATGATACGAGTTGCATAGCATTACTCTTATAAAATATTCAATTTATTCATCAGAACCAAATAGGTTTCGCTCATTTTTCAAAAATACTTCAATTATTTATGACCCAATTTTGCGCAATATCGAAACCTTGCAGATTAACATATAGAATGTATAATGATTTTAATCAATCACTTTCCTAGCATGAATTTTATCATCGACATTTCTTCAATTATTTTGACAAATTATTTAGTCAAAGTGTTAGAAATTTAATTGATCCTATGAAAACGGTTAATAAAAATTAACAAACGTTAATTACTCAGAGAAGTATATGAATTGTTCGTTATATATAAAATATAGATTAGAAGAAATATAGTGGTAACGAGCATAGTTTACATATTTCTTTAAACGTTCTGACCATTATATTTTTCAATAATTTGTTCATACATCCCGAGATAATTAAGTTTTTTAGATTAACTATACTAATTAAGTTTTCAAACACCTCGACTAGATAAACACTCTCGAAACACTACAGTCGCCTACTAAATTGTAAATAGAGACAGTTTGTTTCAAAATAGCACTTAAATACGGTTCTGAAATAGCTAGTCTGGTTATTGATCGAATTCGTCTCGACTTATTTTATTTTTATCCCATCCGAGCATATACTCTAAAAATGTATATCAGGCTCTTGCATACTTCCTACACAGAGACAAACAATGTTAAAGTCAGCAAACGCGACGAACACACGATACTCACCCACCTCCCTGCCTCGAGAGAATATCATTTCCTCAACAAAACGCCAAGCATCCTTATACTCATCGAGCAAACCCAAATCTTCGAGCTAGGACTATAACCACCATTCAAATTTATATCTATTCAAATATTCGAATACTCTGGCGATTAAAATATTCGCCAAATATAATTCAAATGTTATTCGAATATTCGAATGCTCAAAAATAATTCAAATACTCAAGTATTCAAAGATAATTTGAGTATTCAAAGATAATACTTGAGAACACAAATATATTCTGTGTGCTGATTGAGTATATAAATATTCATAGAATACGAATGTGGTCTACTCATTGAGCAAATCCAAACTTTTGAACTAGGGCTATAACTACCTTTCAAATTTATATGTATTCGAATATTCGAATACTCCGACGATTAAAATATTCGCCAAATATAATTCAAATACTATTCGAATATTCGAACGCTCAAAAATAATTCAAATACTCAAGTATTCAAAAATAATTTGAGTATTCAAAGATAATACTTGACTACACTCTCTCAATTTTCCGAACCTTATATTTTCCAGTCCCCTTGATTCTCTAAACCCTTCGATTTTCCGACCACCTAAATTTTCCAGCTCCCTCAATTTTCCAAACCACTATATTTTCCGGTCCGGTTGATATTCCGAACCCTACGATTTTTTGAACTCCTCAATTTTCCGACCTACATTTCCCAACTTCCACCATTTTCAGAACCCCTATATTTTCCGGTTCCCTCGATTTCCTAAACTCCTCGATTCTCCAACCTCCTAAATTTTCCAACTACCTCAATTTTCCGCTCCCCGGAGCAACCAACCAACCCTTCCCCGTATCGCATAAACAAAAGATAACTCTAGACAAACATTCAAAGTTCCTTCGTCAATTCGAATATTAAATCCCTCGAACAGTCCCCAGCCGTAGCGTATAAGAGCTGGTAGACAGTACACTGGAAAGTCTGCGGTGTTTGAGTGTAGGTACCGGTGTTTCAGGAGAAAGCTTAGCCGAGCTGCATCACGGAAGCGCAGAGGGCGTTGGTACGGGCGGTGGAGCCATCGGATCGCTGCTTCTCCTTCTGTCCGTTCTCCTCGACCGGATACAACAGGTGCTCAGATGAAGGCCCGACGAGGTTCGTTGCGTCCCGGAAAGGCGCGAAACGAGCACGGCGACGCTTCGTCACGACATCGGACACCGTCGTGACACAGCGTCGCGACACAATACGGACTTTTATATTATCGCTGAAGAATGGACCTAGCGGAGTGTGTGCGCGAACAAGAGAGCAACAACAACAACAAAAAAATGAAAGAAAGAAAGAAAAAAAGAAGAATAATAATGGACGAACGTGAAGAGAGTCCAAAGCGGTGGAGAGGGGGGCTAGGGAGGAGAAAGTGAAAAGGGGGTTGAAGCGTTGCGAGAGAATGGGGCTGTGCACGCCGGGGAGAGGTTGGCAACGCCTCGTTCAGCATTGTTCTTGCCCCGATTGAAAGTGACTCCTTCCGCCTCGCAGCGCGACAGTGTTTTCTGTTTCACCGGGCGATTATTCCTGTTCGAGTCGGGCTCGCAAAGTACGCCAACTTTGCACCTTTGTCTTTCCAGGTGTTTCACCTCGCGTACCCACCTGTGTTGGGAGGCGACCACTCACCCGCGCGACTACCAAGCGGAAGCTGCTGGTATCAACGAATCGTTCGAATCGGTGGACTAAAGGAGGAAGGATTCACGGTTGATCCGGACGATGGAAGATTCGAACGAGAATCTCGATCTTCGAAAACAGTCGGTCGATTTTTCTTCCCACGAACGTCCACTTTTGGCGCGCGTTTTAATTTGGAATTTTTTATTTTCACACATTGGTCGACGTTCGTCAGGGTGAGACGTTTAAACGTCACCTGGCTTGATCTTGGAGATTGAAGAGACATTTTAGGTAGGTACTGTTTCGTTTCGTGGTGCCATTTTGGTTCTGAATACTTCGAGGTAATTGTTCTTTTTTTGAAATTGTGTATTTTTATTTTTTATACATCTGGTTGGAATCTCGATCTTGGAAAACAGTCGGTCGACTTTTGTTCTCCCAAATGTCTACTTTTGGCGCGCGTTTTACTTTGGAATTTTTAATTTTCACACATTGGTCAACATTCATCAGGATAAGTCATTTGCCTTGATCTTGGAGATAGAAGATATATTTTAGGTATGTACTGTTTCATTTCGTGGTGCCATTTTGGTTCTTAATTATTTGGAAATTGTTCTTTTTTTTGAAATTATGTATTTTTATTGTTTGTATGTCTGATTGGAATCTCGATCTTAGAAAACAATTGGTCGACTTTTGTTCCCTCCATTTGCAAACGTCTGCTTTTGGCGCGCGTTTTAATTTCGAATTTTTAATTTTCACACATTGGTCGACATTTATCAGGGTGAGACGTTTAAATGTTATCTTGATCTTGAAGATAGAAATATTTTAGATAGGTACTGTTTCGTTTCGTGGTGCCATTTTGGTTCTAAATATAATACTTCGAGGTAATTATTCTTTTTTTGAAACTGTGTATTTTTATTGTTTATCCTCCGATCGGAACTTTCAGGATGAGTTAAACAAACTATGGACCAAAACTCATCCAAGGTAATTGATGTGTATACTAAAATACGCAGGTAAGTATTACCTGACGATTATTGAAATTGACGATCTTGAGTGGTAGATTTTTTTTACGATTCGATATGGGAGATGTTATATTTTGAATTTTATTTTACGTACTCATTTTTTATTTATTCCATCTTTTGAAGAATTCTACTTTCGACCCGATTGAAACGATCAATAGTTTACTCGCGAAAGAAAGTGAGGTTATGTAAAATTGAGTACTTCGTTATGAACTCATCGATGAAAAATCTAATAACTCTAACTTAAACGCGATTAAGTTAATATTAATCGCTATCCAATGACATTGATAGTAATTTGTGGTCTTATTTGTTTAAAAATGTGTTGTTTTCGTTTTTCGAACAATATTTCTGTTTAAAATACTTTCTCGTGTTTCTGGAGATAAAAGAGATTTAAGTGGCTCGTCCTTTATTTATAGCTGTGGGTGGCAATCAGTGAGAATAATAAATTTAGGAAAAAAGAATCTGTTGAGCACCCTGATGCCAAACGCTATGAAAAATCCACACCTCTATGTTTAGTTATCTTATTGTTCCACGACTCGAGCTTTGCGTATTGTCGAAAACGATTTCACACTGGTCAAACTGTAAGCAATAACTGTTAGAAGGACTAGACTTTAATACTACAAATTCGTCGACAGACTCGATAACTCCTTCAATTGGAATAAACAAATGAAAGATCCTGATTCGAGTCTCGGTTCAGTGAACTCATTAGCATTTTCTTTTTCTCTCGACACTTTTTACGTTAAAAAACTCTTCTTTGTGTCTTTTAATTATCATTTGCTTTAAATTCTCAGTTCAGCGTGTATTCGCGACAGTAACCTTTGTCAGGATGAACAAACTGTAAACATTTTGAATATTAAATACAAAGAGGGAATTATCAGCTCAGTTGGTTAAAGCAATTATCCGATAAATAAGCAATCTGGATTTGAATCCAAGTTTTTACAAAAACCGTGTAACCAATTACCTTCCTCCTTATAATTAAAAAATTTCTATACACGAGCATTCTTTGGTAAGTGAAATCCGTGCAGAGAGAATTAGGTATTACATTTTTTTTTTATCTACTTTTTCCTCACATTTTAAACCTACGTGTACATATTTTTCTTTATTTTTCCTTTCAAGTTTCTTTGTTATTAATCTACGTGCACTTACAGTTCACAGGAAACAAATTAAAATATAATTTCTTCGCGACCCGTTATTTTGTTCGTTACTTTAATCACTCGGTATTCTTCGTTACAAGATCCAAAAAATCGTGTTCGGTCCAAAATCTGCTCATATCACTAACTAATTTAAATTATTTTAAATGCCGGTGAAACAGAGTGGTTAAAATAACGAAAAGGTTTACGAGACACGAAGAAACTGTATTTTAACACGCTTCCCTTAAATTGGAAATACACAATGCGCGCGAATTAATTAAAAGTTGTGCAATTTGAAGAGAAAAATAAAATAAGGTCGTATTAAATCTAATACACTTGGAATTAATGCATCTCCGACTTGCATCTCCTTCCAGAAATAATTTTTCTTTCTCCCTTGAATACATTTGGTTCAAAGACTTAATTCAAATAAAATACATTCTCACATAATTCTTTATGAAAAGAAATAAAGAAAAATTCGAAATTTGATTTAACACCAATACCCTTTCCAGAAATGATTTTTCTTTCTCCCTTGAATACATTTGGTTCAAAGACTTAATTCAAATAAAATACATTCTCACATAATTCTTTATGAAAAGAAATAAAGAAAAATTCGAAATTTGATTTAACACCAATACCCTTTCCAGAAATGATTTTTCTTTCTCCCTTGAATACATTTGGTTCAAAGACTTAATTCAAATAAAATACATTCTCACATAATTCTTTATGAAAAGAAATAAAGAAAAATTCAAAATTTGATTTAACACCGATACCCTTTCCAGAAATGATTTTTCTTTCTCCCTTGAATACATTCGGTTCAAATACTTAATTCAAATAAAATACATTCTCACATACTTCTTTATGAAAAGAACTAAACAAAAATTCGAAATCTGATTTAACATCAATACCCTTTCCAGAAATGATTTTTCTTTCTCCCTTGAATACATTCGGTTCAAAGACTAGATTAAAATTAAACACATTTCTACGTTCTCTTTCACGGCGAAGAAATAATTAAATTCGAGAAAACTCCATTTAATATCTACCTGAAGAAACACTCGCGTACGAACCACGTACAAAGGTAACGAAACAGTAGTAGCCATAATCCCGTATCTACGAATCAACGTAACTCGATAACTCGCTGTACGGTTCTCCCGTTACGAAAGAATACTCGCTCCGTCGAGTTTCAGCTCGATGCTAATTAAAGGTAGAAAAATCGGCAGGAAAATATGAATGGGAAAAAATTCCACTCGCGTTCCTCGCGTTCGTTTTCGCGGGGCGCGATACAATTGAAAAATAAAAGTTTCCGCTCCGGTCCGTCGCGCGAGACGCTCGCTCGCGGAAAATCGGTACACGCTCGAGCGAGAGACACGCCGCGTCCGCAAATATCCGCCTCGCGCACTGACGCATTACGATACATAAATACGGGGCCGCGAGGACACAGTTAACGCGCGTGGACAAGCTCTCGCCACTGATTTTCCGCGCGACGTTTTACAACCGAACACCGCACAGTCGCCTGTTACGAAACTACAGTTCACCCCGTACATTTTCTTCACGCCGTTCACTGCCGCCCCGACATTTTAACATCCGCTATCACGGGGTACGAACATCCTTCCAGCGAGTGCATACGGTGTTCCCGTTTTCCACGCGAGAAACACGATACGAGTGGATTCAGGATATTGGAACTAGAAAAATAGTTAACGTAGGTCTTACTTAACCTGGTTTACAAATTACAGCGTATTTTGTGCGGTACGATCATTTTACTGACACTTAACCCTTTGGACTCGAGAGGAGATCCTCGGTGGGGACCTAATTCGGTGTACTGTTTTCGATTTGGGAAAACTTGGTGGTTTGGGATTCAAATTGGAATTTAAATATTATTTTCTTGTAGAGTGTAAACGCGTGTACGAGAAGTGTGTAAAAATGTTCCATTCCAGATGAATTTTACGACTTAAAGAATTTTTTTCGAGGCGTCGGTTTCTGGTAGCAAAGAAGCCTCGAGTGCAAAGGGTTAATGTACCGTTCGTTCGCGAGAAGAAGGCTGACGAGTGTTTACGTACCTACTCTAGTTTCACGTCTATTCCCCCTACTCTAACGCACGCACTGTCGCTATTGGCGGAGGTCGATGACGAATCAGAGGCCAGTTCTGACTGTGCGTACGATGGAGGGGAGCGAGTAGACAAGAGTGGGGATGTAGACACTCGTTAGCCTTCTCTTCGTAGACGAACAGTAGACACTATGCAATTTGTTCACCGTTGTTTCGTACTATTTGAGTACGAATATTGAATTTATAACATTGTAGAGCAATTAGTATGTCACTATCGATAAAGTGGAATATTCAAAGCTCTTATAGCGTTATATTGTGCAAGTCCGTACGTATAATTTATATTGGTCGTTTTATTGTCGGAATAACCCGTATTTATTATTAAATACAAACATTAACTAATATCAAATTGCGTTTTGTGTGAATACACAAGGTACTCTATAATTTGCAAACAATGTCAAATAGGACGTATGTAAAAATACACAAGGTACTTTATAATTTGCAAACAAGGTCGAATAGTACACACGTTCGTACGAACTTTTTTTTTTTATTTCAATGTTTCGAATCTACCACTGTCTTAGTTTCCGCGCGAAACGGAACACCGTGTACATCCTTGGGGGCTGTGTTGCGCGCTCGATGACAACGCGGACGAAACAACGGCGAGTACGTGTCAAACACGCTCGTTTTGGCAGCTCGAGTCCAGGCTGACGGACTCGATGGAACTCGAGTCGCGACTTCTCTCCCGCGAGGGCTGTTCAAAATTCACGAGGGCCATGGTTCGATGCCATGGATCGAGGAACGATCCTCGTACTGGTTCCGATCTTACGGCGGTGTGAAATTATAATCGATCGATGTTGCACATTTGAGAAATATTTCGGGGCTTGCAAGATTGAATTTCGTGAAAAGATTAACGGTACAGGTCGAGAACGAATCGTGACGTTAGAACCGATTTACACGGTTTCGATGATGCGAGTGAAAAATTAAGTAAAAATTTTATCAGTCGGATTACCAACCTTTTGAAATATTCCTGGATCGATATTGCAAAATTATAGTACAATAATAATTAATCGTGATGGTAACTGGATAAAATTGTTAGTTACATTTCTTTCTTTTCCAACATGGTATAACTTATACTCGAAGAAACAAGTCACTGGTATTATCGAAACGAAAAGTTGCTTCTAACCGACTGGATTGATTTTTCGACCTCTATCGACTGTCAATTTTTTTACTCAATTTGGCGAGAAGCATAAGCCCCAAACCTTGTTTTTAACGTCCTGTACAAGGTGATCCAGTAACCGATACTGTCGTAATTATTTTCGAAATTGTGGCAGATGGGAAATAATTTATCGAAATGGGTGACAACGTCTTGAACGAAGTCTCTTTTGAAAGGTACGAAAATCGTCTCTGTAGCTTCGATGAAAAGATATAGTTTGCGTGTATTGTATAAAAGCGTCTATCGGTATGAATTCAACGACAAGTAACACAATAATGTTGAAGATCGTATAGGATCGATATCGAAATCGTGTAAAGAGGATCTAGCACGTATTGGAAGTGAGCTTCCAAGGGAACTCTAAGATGCCACGTAATCTCCCTTTCAGCGTGATCAAGGTACTCGTTACGTATTTCGTTTCTAATCTTCTGTGAAATTTAATATTATCGTGTCACGTGTCGCTAAATTTGCCTCGCGAGCTGCGTATACAAACACCTTTCGATACTGAAAAGAAAATAAAGAACAACGTTCGTTTGACGAAACGACAAAGTTTCCAGAAATGAAACTCGTTTTTTCGAGTGATTATAAATAATGCAATGCATATTCGTACACACGTTCTTGATTCAGAGCTGTAAAACGACACACGAGAAACATATTTCAATCCAATGATGCACGAATATAACAGATTGCTGGATAAATTTTCTTCTGATAATAAATAGAGCTATTCGTTGTTTTATTTTTCTAAAAATGGTACTACTATTCGATAAACGTCTGTGAAATTTCAAGTAAATCTGTCGACTCGTTCTTATATTTACTGTTGTTCAAACGTTCAAGTGTCATAGTATTTTTTTTCACAATGAAAGGAACGACGAAACTTACTGAACAACTTATTGACTTTGCTGGTAAAAGAGACGTTGTCGTTATAAAATAATAATAATTTTCATGCGACGCTTGGTAAATTCTCGTTTAAATGCTTCGATCGTTCCGATACGTTAGAAGAAGTTGCTAATAGTTGCTGGATCATCTTGTACATTAATACGCAATTGTACGGTGGTTCGTGGTAATAAACGATCGAAACGTAATATAAAAGTATTGTCAATCGAGGCGTTGTGTTTAAGAAAAATTTTATTAAACGAACTGTTACAATTAAATATAAATTCTATTACCGGGATCATACTACATATTTAAGCGTTGTACAGAATGGCTCCTGGTTGAAAAGTGACGGACGCCCGTACAAATAGCAACAAACGGATACTGGATTCGAAAATTCCGTGACTGTCGTCATTGTCTGTGATTAAGTAGTCTCATTTGCGGTCCGAACATTTACCCTTAGCACGGAAGATCATCTCCGAGAAAATTGTAAAGAAGTTCTACGATCGTGAGTCCCAAGAATATTCCTCGTGCTCGATCATTTTCTATTTCGTGATTGTTCTCGTTAATTTTATTTATTGCACCGAAGGAATTTACCAAAATTCTTTATCATTTAATTTATATACATATAATCTACGTTAGTGTCTAATCGATTTAATCTACCTGCAGGAGCGAACAAAGTAATCCTTAACGCGATTAATATTGTTTGGAACTGCGAACGAAGTGGTCGTTGGCAACGTTAATTTCGTCTACGATTTCAAAATAATTACAAATTATATTAATTGTATCGACAGCTGCGATCCAAACGACCGTTAACAATCTCGTTCGCAACGGCGCGCGAAACGATCGCGAATGTTATTAATACGATAAATCGTAGACAAAGAGAACTGGATATCCTTACTCTCGAATCGATTAATTTTCAGCGGCCGCAAATGTAGAATATCCTGTAACGAAATTACATTTCGTGTATCGGATTTCTTTTTCTCCTTTGAGTGCTGTTGTGAAATCATCCAACGAAAAATCGTTTTGATCGACGTTGCGAGTACTACGCGTATGAAACAGTCCGAGGTACGCCATCTTTTCGAACAAACATGGCGAACGAACATTCGAACGAACTCGGTTCAAAATTGAACGAAATATCATCAGCTTAAAGTAGAACCACCCTCGCGAAAAAAGAGCTGCGGACGAATATTCGATACGGACCACACGAGCGAGGCTCGAATTATCAGTATTATCTAGGTTTGTAAAGAAAACCGTGTTTAAACGAGGCGTGATGGGAACCGGAAGTCATCGCCGAGCGCTCGAAGTCGATGACACCGACCGTTCGACCAAAACGATATCACTCCATCGTCCGTGACACGATAAACGATGGCAGATCAATTGTTATAAAGTTGTATTCTCGTAAAAAAAAAACGCCAGTTATATAAAGAAAAAAACGTTCGACTCGACTCTCGGCGAATGTCGAGGAACGGACGTGGATGTGTGTGCGTGGAACTGGTACTTGATGTTGTTCACTGAAACGAGTGTTGTCTGTTTAATGCGTGACATCGACTACTTGATCTCGCCAATATATCGAGGCTCTTCGTGTGTTTTGAACTCCCGTTTCGTACGGTGGAAAATACAGGTGTCGGGGATTTTCACGAAAGATGTCACCACCAGTTACGAATTTCTCGTATACGTAAAAACACAATTGTGAAAAATCGATCGAAACCGAATTATGAACTTTTTCCCGCGCGACGGTTCGTTTTCGAGGAAATTGAATTTTTTTAACAATACCACCGACCCGAGATATTGGATTATTGTACTCGGAGATAAATAAAAATCTACAATTCCTTCCGAAGAAGATCGTTAGCGTTGACTTACGATGTTTCGAAGAGAAACTTACATTTTTAAGTAGTATTGACCGTTCTACACAGACCATATGGCTCGAAGTTAAGAGGATCAATGATCGGACTTGGAATCACTTCGTGTTTCTTTAATTTGAAGAAATTTCTAAATTCGAGTCGAGGGACCGGTCAAATGCGCTTAAATTAATCTGCAAAGTTTAAAAAAAAAGTTAGATTACTTTCGGACGAACACAAATTGAAATAATAAGTTACGAATGGCACGGTTGAAGACACGAATTTCTCAAACACATTTTCTGGAAAAGCTCGTATGGAGATATTTTATTTCGTATTTTCGACTGGTGTTTTACAGTGACCTCCTTTTCGATTTTACCACAAATTACACAGTCCTTGTATAAAGCTGCGTCAGCTGCAATTTCTACATTGCAATGGAAATCAAGCCGAGTAAGCGAATTGGTCCTCGGGGATAACCATGGACACAACCGATGTTGCATTCTTCCATAACCGAACAACTCTGATTACGAAATGTTTTTTTTTCATTAGGTATTAATACCTGAGCCGTACGATGCACCGCGAACGAATAATTAATTTCTATCATCGAGAAGAAAAAATGAAAAATATTCCCCAATATTTATCTCTCAACAGAGGAATATATTCTCTTACCAGAGACTGTGAATTAGCGAATGTTTTTTAAGAGCGAGACGAACGAGAGTCGTTGTCACGGATTAATGGTTTAAACATTTGTAAAGCGTTGTCGCGCGATTCGAACGACTTGTAAATCGTGACAAGCGAAACGATATTAGACGGAACGAGTTATCAACTGCCAACCTGATCCCGAGCTCGTTAATTAGTGATATCGCAGCGAAGTTTTAAGCGAAGGCAGAACGACACGAACGCCACGCATTTTACATAAAGTAATTTTCTTTTCGTTTTTTCATCCGCCGACGTTCGTTAATGCAACATTCGAACGATCGAAGATGCAGAGCAACTGGAATGTCTCCTTGTCGGGGCAGATCGCACAGTAATACTTGAATTCGACATAAACTCAAAGTTTTCTCCAATGGCGAGATTATAAAATATATGATATGCGTTTTACAAGTCACGGTTCCATTCCTTTCGTCGCCATTTTCTCAATTTCCGTCCTCGTTCCTTCGATACATCGTAAGCGGTGTTATTTTTCAGCGATTATTCGTTTATTTTGTCAAACACCCCATTCTAGCGTTTTATTTATTAACGAAACGAGAATCAGGGCTAGAAGAATGCATTTTTATTCAAAGTGAACTGAGATTTTGCGTCACGGGGTCCGAAGAGACCCACGCTAGGCACAGTAATGGTTAAGAAATACTTGGTTTTTAAGTAGGTGAGAATCCGAAATAGAAATGCATTTTTATTTGATCTGAACTCAGATTTTACGTCACATCAAATTGTTTAACAAATACCTCGTTTCGGTTGTAACTGGATACTTGCTTTCAATATGAATGGGATTGAACGTAAAAATTTGGAGGTTATGTCGACAAGATGTTGATATAGACGTACACGTACAACGACGAAACATTGATACAAACTTACCTTATAACGGCGAGTTACCTTATATCGACGAAACGTTAATAAAATTCTTTTGTAAAATAAATATAGAAAAATATTTTTTGAAATTGAACAGATCCCCCCGTATTTATCTTCTTTTCGACGCCAGATGGTAATCTGATCTGAATTCAAATAAATTTTGAATTTAGAAACGAATGGTGTGAAACTTGTACGCTTTTTTCATTCAGAGACTGAACTCACTGTTTAATTGGGTCACCATCGACCCATTTATCTCGAAAGCAAGAAACTGTATAGCCACTCCCGAAAGGGGTGTTTTTTAAACAACTTGTAGGAACCTACTTCGAGTCCATTCCTTTGAATCTTGTTGTAAGTATATGCAGAGAATTTAAAAAAAGATACGTCTTAATAAACGTATGTCCTATAAACGCAACGAAACATATCTGCATTTATTTTCTATACGTTGTGTTCAAAAGTAGTCTATTAAATAGGCAAAATTCGTTCGCGAAAACATTTTTTTTTAATCTGAGTTTAATATCGACAAAAAAATGTTTGTCCAAATATCCTCCAAATCGAGCAGACGCACGTTTATCAAGATTTTTACTTGTTTATTGAACCTTATAAATTTTGATCTTTTTAACGCGAAAAAGTTGGTAAGTTAATAACACTTCGTAAAAGTTCCATCTATCGTTGTGAAATTCTAAGGATATTTTCTGTTTGTTATTTTTTATCACCATTTTTAATTTTACTTTTAGATATTAACCGCAAAGTGTTAACTATACGAGTTTACCTCCAACAACGTACGCTGATCACACAGGTAAGTGAAACCATTTGAATTACTCTTCGATAATTACACATTTAATTTACCAAAAAAAAAGAGCATCGATGCTTTGAATTTTTAAAGCTACCACACAGTTCGTGTGTACCTACGCGGATAAATGTTTGATTGTTTAAATACAAACGTGTAACCTGCTTTTTTCAAATATTCATCAAAATATAGAAATCGCGATTCGAAATCAATCTCTCGTATGTGAAACGTAAATAAATTCTATATAAACTGTGGGCACATCAATTGTTTTTTGACTTTCGAATAATTACTTGGACAGTTTACTAAAATCGATCTGCAAACTTTATCACAATAAACACATGGTATCTTTTCCATTAATTCTCCAAAATCTCATGCTTCTTCCCTAAGCAAAAGGACTACGTAATCGTCCTGTGTGTCTACATTCCTTAAAATTTCTGTAAAATTTAAAAAATTCACAACACTCGTATAAACATTGCTCGTACCGTAGAACCTGGCGAACTTGAAAGAGAGATATTTCTCGTAGCGTGAGATAAAATGTTCTCGAAACGTATACCAACGAAATCTCCTCCATTGGCTCTCTCGGCCGAATATCGCGAAATAAATCTCCAATCTTGAATCCCTCTTCCGCAATCTAGTCACCGTCATTGCACCACCGGAATCGCAAGAAAAATATTTCGCGTGTCGATCTTCCACCGGTGGCTCCACGGTTCCTGGCGGACCTCTTTCGCTCCGCTGGCTCACAGAAATACGTCGCCCTAAACTTACTCACACTCAAGACAAGATTGCCTCTTTCCCATCGGAAATGTCCATTCCTGCTAGCCGGCTGGACAAACTGGCCGCCGCAACGAACGAGTTCCACCAAAATCCAGGTAGCCGGAGATTGAAGTTCCACGAGGACACCATCCACGCGCAAACTACCTACGTGCTGTGCTCACAGCCCTACTGTACATAAGAGAGTCCAAGGGAATGCACGGGAAGTTGCCCGACGCTCCGACAGATTGGACGTGGCTCCATCGATCCTCGTTGATTCTCCAGGAACTCTATTTATCCGTCGGTAGACACGGAACACTTCCGTAACGGATTCCACAGTGACGACTCCCCACCTCTGTGTTTTCGCATCCGATGTTGCTACCAGGAGAGACGTCGTTCAATGGAGAAGCTTCAACCACGCGTTACGTTTTACATTAACGCGTGATTCGTTCAGAACAACCGTTTTACGATGATGGAATTCGTACAGTGACGTACTTGTTACGTGGTAAAGATACGTAGCAATTTTCCAGTTGTGTGTTGGAGAATCGAAGAGATAGAAAAATTAGGTTCAAATGGAATTTTACAGGTAAGATGTATCCTAGGGAGAGTGAAAGATCAAACTCTAATCTTTTACGTTACCATGTGTTTCGTTGAAAATAACCGTTTGACAATGGAATTCGTACAGTGACGTACTTGTTACATGGTACAGATACGTATCAATTTTCCAGAAGTGTGTTCAAGTATCGAACAGATAGAAAAATTACGTTTAAATGAAATTTTACAGCTAGGATGTATTCTAGGGAGAGCGAGAGATCAAACCCTGACGTTTAATCACGAGTAAAAGAAATACCAACAATGTGAAAATTTTCTCTCCTTTTGGAATACATTTGGTGTACATTTTAAGTTTCAAAAGTTTATTAAAATTCTCCTTTAAAGAAAAGAAAACTTTCATTCGATATCTATTATAAATACACACTATTTATTTTTCGTAAATCGAAAAATCATTGTACCTAGAATAGCTGGTACAGACCTTTGATTTCTTTACTTCTCGATGTCCACGAGATTTCTTTTTTTACACATTGTTCGATCTTTCGTCATGATTTTCTCTTTATATATATTCATTTACGATTGATAATTTTCTCTTTGTGCACGTATACATTCATTTACGATTATTTATCTTTTTTTAAGCGTACACCGTGCCCCGGTGCACACGATCGAATAATTTCCTTAGATTTCCGGCAAACGGATTGCTGAATTCGTCGTTCAAGGCGAGCGAAGACCGTTTGATTGGCGTTTAGGCGATTTCAATTCGAGAATAGCTTGGGGCGATCTCAGGTGATCTAACTAGTTTTCGGACGATCGCGTGCCCGTCGATCTTTTCTGCCATCCGTTGAGTTCCATGCAGCGTAAAATCGATCGTGAACTGCCGCATGAACAGACAAGAGGCTGATTAGACGACCCCTCGAAGTAATTCTACGAAGAAGCTTATCCTATCTGGGTCAACTTCTTAAATCTTTCATCGAGGTAACGTTCCAGTGAAGTGCATTTGTAATCACTTGATACTAACCGTGAAGAAGATATCGAAGAATTTAAAATGGACTGCCTGGACGGAATTAATCGAGGCTGGTAAATTTGCATCAATTTCGTACCGAGTTCGCTCGTTTCTAAATTTGGGAAACTTCGTTTGAGATACGTTTCCAACATCCGGAAGAATTTGAATCCTCAAACGGGAACTTCTTGATACCTGCCCTTTTCATAAATCCGTGAACGACGAAACTTATCGAACAACCTGGTATACACTGGTTCGAACATACGCGCGTCGAAAGATTTCCATTTCGATCGAGAGGGACGATTTCGTTCCTCGTTGCGATATTTTCGTATCTTTGAGGTCGAAATCTCACATCGTGAGTGTAACGTTACTCCCTGCGATTGCTTTCGTACTTTCACGATCGAAACCTCTCGATAAGTGGCTCTCGAAACGTTACCCGGTATCAAATTCAAAGAGTTATGATACGTTTGAATGCACTTCGAGGCAACTGTTTCAAAGATGCATAAAAGACCTCCCCGGTGGACGGTATCGTGATCGTCTAACACGAACAAAACGATAACAAAGAGAACGACAAGAATCCTTGAGCAAAATACTCGTTCGTTGGCAGTACGCGCGAAACGAGAACGACAGAGGAGCATTCTTCCCTCTAGTGTGCTACGCTTTCAACGGATACAACTCTTATCTTTATCTCGGGTTTATCTTCACGGGCGATATAACTGGATCGGTTCTCCCTCGCGGGCGAAATTTTAAGCGAGTCGGAACTGGTAAAATTGAAAAGGAACTCGGACGAGACGCAATTTATAGAAGCCAGCAATTGCTAAGGAACCAATAAGAGCGTTACGATTCATCTAGGGACCTGTAACTTCGAAGCTTCGTCTGTATCTCCTCTCTTAGTGGATCAAGAACGCCTGCGTGTACACGTACACCTCCTCGCTATGAAAGTTATCGCTTCGGAAAGATATTCCACGATTGAACGAAACTTATCTAATTTTTCTCCGATAACCGTTTAATCGTTTTTTACGGTTCGAGTAATTTCACGGAAGATTTTTAGCAAAGACAATTTACAAAAATTACAAAAATGCCTATCTTTTCTTAAAATATGTTTTAAATACATTCTCTCATAAATATTCAAACTATTACACGGGGTTCCAGAGACCTCACCGTATCGTACAGTGACAAAATAACTACCATACCAGTTAAGAATTAATCTAAATTAATTTTATCACACATACGGTGAAAGACAAAAAGAAGATCATTAATTTACACAAAATAACCACCGTACAAGTGGTTACTACTTAATCTAAATTTATTTAATCACACATACGACGAAAGGAAAGAAATAAATTTACACAAAATGGTCACAGTACTTGTTCAGAGTTAATCCAAATAATTACCAAACTTTCAACGTACGAATCTTTAACACAGTCCTCGTGAAATAGCGTGTTACACGCTCCGTTGAGCCACGCGTACTCTCATTGTCCCCGAGGAACTTCGACGATGCAATTTCCACTCATACGTAACGTCTACGAGGGTGGTAAAAAATACGAGAGGAGAGGCGAAAAACGCGGAAGGAGACGAGGAGGACACATACTGGGATAAAATTCTTGTTTGTTCGCATTTAGACGTCTCCGCGAGGGACAAGCGTTCCGTGCCGCGGAGCGGAACATTTCTCGTCTGGTCCAAGGTTTCGCGGTGACACGGTTGTTACGTTGTTCGTTCCGTCTTCGCCTTCACGGACTACGCTTTCCGATTGTTTCACTCTGCCTCGCGTCTTCGCCGTCCACCTGGAAGGATACTCCGGGAAATTAAAGTAAAAGAGTGGATAAAACGAAACTCGCGTGCAACGACTGCCTACCAGCGCGCGATACCAGCTAAAAATTGTGAAGATAAGACGAGCAGCGTCTTGAATCGACATCTTGAATACGTGTGATTGGTGACACTCTCCTTACCACCTATAACCGAAAACTGTATACAGAGATACTTTCGATGAACAGTACTCGTTGACATTTCGATCTGAACATTATTCTTACTGGTCGCGCAAAACTCGCGACGAAACCGCGAGAATCTCGACAGAGGTTACATATAATCTAATAAACGAACCTTTCTTTCGTTTGTGACGAAAAAATTAAAATACCGGTGCGTAAAGAATTAACAATAGCTTCGTCGTTTGTCCTGGGACCCACGTCCTTATTAGACGATCGTACGTAGATTTAACACGGTGAAATTGTTATCGAAAATTTTTGTTTCCGATCGTGACCGTGTTCCTAATGCCGGCATCGCCTCGATACCGGCTGTAAACGAATGCTTTTTATTGCTCGACTTTTATTCGATACGGGGATAACGCGACTGAAATATCATTTCTCGAAATTTTACGATTATTCGTGAGAACTGGTCGCGAATATTGAAACCGTATCGTGGACTTTGTTGGGTCTTGGTTTTGGTTTGTTAACTTTTAAAAATTCTAGCTACGTTGGTAAAAAATGCAAGATTCGGATTGGAAGTGACAATACATACTTCCCTGAACAATTTCGAATCGAATAAATTATTTTCGTAAATTATATTCGATATCGTATAAAAGATACACAATTCTACGAGAATCCTTCCAAATTTTATATCTTTCGTAACGTTGCAATCTTTTTTAAATTCTTTGTTCCACATTTCATTTTTGATACAATTTTCTCACGATCTTGTACACTTTACAAATGTAACACTGTTTGTCGTATTTCTTTTCAGTTTCGGATTAATGGAATGATATTGTAAACTCAACGTTTATTTAACCGTTCGTTTTATCGCGTGGAATTTAATACTTGTATAAAAATAACTTTATTTGCCCTAGCTACTTAAATAAAAAGAAAAATTGGTGAAATTCTTCTCGATCGTCATAGTTTTCTTCCATTCCTGGAAAGTAAAAAGGAGTCTTCGGGATTCGATCGGTACGCGCGCAATGTTCACCGGAAGCTTTGTCCAGAGTACTCTGGGCTGTTTCTTGAATTGATAATTTCCAACATTCCCCGAATCGTCGTGCTGGTCGTATCGTTGCAGCTGGTCTTATCGATACCGTATCAAGCACGTGAAAAGTACGTGACCTAAACTCGGTGTAAAATTTTATTCGAACGAAACCAATGCACTTTGCAATTCTCTTGTCAATTGCGCGGTACGATTCATTAAATAATCAATAATTAATAGCTTTGAGAATAGCTATATAACGGTACGTAACGACTCCTTTTTCAACACCTCTGGATTCAACTCTTCTCGATTCAACACTGTCTTTCCTTTCGAAAAATAAAATGCACTCATCGTCTTGAAGCTAGGTTCTTCTAAACCTAATCTGTCTTAAAATCACGACACAATTGTTTCATGAAATTCACATTCGTTCGACACGTGGATGTATTTGATTCTCCGATTTAAAATTCTAATTCCTCGTTCTCGTTTATCTTCTATTCCACGTTCGAAACTTTTACGCAAATACAAATTATCTCCGCGTACGCGTAACCGGGTTCCGTGGGCAGTGCGATCTCGCGAGCGTAACATTTCTAATCTGAATGCATTATCATTTAATGGGAGACTTTCAACGTTTTTGCGTTATCCCGGGCTCGGGGACACGCGAAAGGTGAAAAACGCGCGGCCGAGAATGCGGCGAAGAAGCACAGGGACGTTGTACGTGCGACGTGTGTGAAACATTACGTTATCTCCGAGTTACCTTAAACTCGTGTACCTCGCGAGCAGCGGAGCACGCAATATCGGATGCGTGTCACGTTCCGCGGAATAAGACGAAATAGAGATCGCGTTCAGTTCTCGTGGACGACACTGTGCCATAGAAACAGAGAAAATCAGAGAAAAATTTAAAATATCGTAGTAAATTTAGCTTAGTAAGTTTAGCTTAGGATAAGTTTAAAAAAATTCAAAATATCGTAGTATATTTAGCTGAGTAATTTTAGCTTAGGGTAAGTTTAGAAAAATTTAAAATATCGTTGTATATTTAGCTTAGTAAATTTAGCTTAGGATAAGTTTAGAAAAATTCAAAATATCGTTGTATATTTAGCTTAGTAAATTTAGCTTAGGATAAGTTTAGAAAAATTCAAAATATCGTTGTATATTTAGCTTAGTAAATTTAGCTTAGTGTAAGTTTAGAAAAATTAAAAATATCGTTGTATATTTAGCTTAGTGTAAGTTTAGAAAAATTCAAAATATCATTGTATAATATATTTAGCTTAGTAACTTTAGCTTAGGATAAGTTTGAAAAAATTCAAAATATCGTAGTATATTTAGCTCCCTTTAAGGTAGTAAGGGTCTTTCCTTTTTCGAAAGGAACAAGTGTTGAACCGAGCAGAGTTGAGTGAAGAGTCGTGAAGCATTGTAGAGAGTTGTCACGGTTGTATTATTTACTGTTATCCAGATATTGTCAAAGTACGAATAACCAGGCGCTACAGTACTCCCTCCACATAATTGGTAATTCGGTGGAGGGGATACAGAGGTACCAAGTTTCTGTATACTTAGAGTTACCATAGGTTTGGCGTCTCTGGGGATTTTCTGAATTTCGCAGTGAAACTTTCGTTGCTGACGATAAGTGCATCTGACGGTGTAAAGTTTTCGGCTCGTGTGCATTCGTGGAATTTAACCCGAGGAACCGTTACAGTCTCCAAGAGGTCATCGAGCAAGCTACGTTGATCGTTGCAATTTTATTACGTGGACTATTGTCTGCGAGGGAAATGCCCAACAAAGGGGTATACCGAACAAATGTTTCGAGGATTGATCTACCATATTTTTGGAATAAATACTACGGAACTTTTAGCGATAAATTATAGCAATGGATTTATAGCAAGAGTTCTCTTGAATTTTAAATTCGAAACGTGACACTATTAGTGCACAATGTACACGTAAAAGGAGTCTCGCATTTTTAGAGCATTCTTGCGCTCTTACATTAGTTATGTTTAACATTTTGTCGAATATAGTTGTCATAGGCCATTGTAAATCATTCTGTGGGTGCTGAATTTAACCCGTGCCAAGTGTGAAAAGGTTAAAGATCAAACTTGATCGATTTCAATGATTTTGAATTTCAGCTTATGTGGTCGATTCTATAGTATTATTATAGAATACTAAAACTTGTTATTCTACAGTATTATTATAGAATATAGAACTTGTTATTTTATAACATTACTATAGAATATAGAACTTGGTACTCTATACTATTACAAACTTTATTTAAAATTTCACAAGTACGAGAGTTCGTTCCTTGTGATCCCTCTAGAGAAACGTTTGAAATTTCGATCGCCGGTCACCAGTGACCACCGTAACGTTCAACGCGTTAATGGAAACGGGGACCTCGTTAAACGTCTCGCAAATCGATGACACGTAAATATATTGGGCCCTGCGAATAATTCACCGGCCAATCCCACCACCTGTGGAAGGTATCGTATAATAAAAAGGATTTACGCGCGAGCAGCTCGGACGGTAAGTGATAAACTGCGATCCGATATTCAACGCAATATCCCGCGTCTGTCGTGTCCACGGGATCGGGTAAACGACTAGCAAAGACTCGATCCTCGATATAATATCGCCAACAGGGTGGAAAACGCAACGATAAGATAACAGGAGGGAAATGCATGGTAATGGGAAAAAAAGAAGACTCGAGGCCGGGAAAACAGAGAACAAGGTGCGGCACGAAATCGAAGAAACTAACACCTTATCGACGGAGCGCTGCGTACGTATTTACGTAAGATATTGGAAACGGATATATATATATATGTGTACATAGAAATGCGCCATAAATGTTCCCTACCGGCCAACCTTCTTCCTTTTAGGGACCACCGCGATTCCAACGTCAACTCTTGCATTGTACAGCGACAGTGTGTTGTATAAACGAGAGGAAAATGCGATACATCGACTTGGAAATGATTTATCCAAGAGTCGTAAGAAATATATTTAATATTAATAAAACGATAACGAACTTGTTATTAGGTACAACGTGGAATTAAGTCTACGATTCTTAGCGATCGGTATCGATGCAAAGTACCGTTTCAATGAATCGATAATTCCATTCACCCTGATAAAAGGAAATCGATAGGAAATTCGTGCGGGTAATAAATTCAATTTTTAAACCACGTCGGGTATCGACATGCCGACATTTTCAAACGATATATTAGTAATGACCAGAAAGTTACATCGATCATTAATGGAAGCTACATCGATCGCTGCCATCTCGAGTAACACAGTCCTTTTAAAGGATTTTATTTTATCCTATACCGAGCTAAGTTCCTTAATGTTTCACTGGAGAATGTCTCGGTAATTCACGAGAAGAGATAATTATTAATCTTCTGTACCAAATACCTTAATAATTCTTTTTTCCTGTGTTCAATACTCTTTCCAACGAACTGTGTCGATTTCTTTAATATCACTCTGTCGTTGTTCAAAACTTCGTGTATCTTTATATACTCAGTACTCATCGTTCGAATTAATTTTTGTACATTCACTCGATATATTTACCGTCTGGAACTTTATATTACTTCTTGTTGTACCTTTGTTACAAAAGAACTTACAAACGTCAATGATTGATCAACTTTCGTACGAAAGACTTTTTTGTAGAAATATTTTACAAGTCAATTCACATGATTCGATTAACTCACTCCGAGTGACGTATCGGCTAGACAAGATGAAGAAACCTGGATCGATTGGGTGAACGTGTAATTGTGTATAATTGTGTAATTATGTAATATAATCGGTGCAACCACGATACTCTGCGGAACCGTGGTATCAATAATTACCGATTAAAAAACTTCTCCCGTTAATGCCGGTACGTATTTCACGATTCAAAGTTCCGATGTTGTTCCGCGTTAACTCAAGTATTCGCGGCAACGCGCATTGAAGTTTCCTCGGTGGTGGAAGTTTCCCGCCAGTTACCGCTTTTCTTTCTAATTTCACCGCAGAAAGTTGCACGATCGATTCTCCGTTATCACCGATCGGAAATTGTTGCGAATCTCGAGACCGATCTGCGCTTCGATGACACTAGAATCTTTGGGATACGTTTTACAAAACAACGTTACAGAGAAATAAAATTTAACGACTAATTCGATTAGGTGTCGACGATACTCGAGTAATTCGATAAAGATCAAATTGCGGGGAAAGATACAAGACTGTTGCAATGCGTTCTAAAATGTACAAATATTGTTTCAGAGAAGAATGTTAAGACCAAAAGATAATTAACACTTTTTCAATTAAGATTGTACCAAATTTGAACGTACAAACTTACGAGCTGAAGAACTGAATATTTCAAAAAATATTGGTTCGTGTTTGATGAGAATTTTTTTTTATCTTAACTATATTTTAAAAGCACTCTATAGAAGTTATAATAAGAGATCGATAACAATATTCGAAACACATTTTTCAGACACAGAGAGTGTCTCTGAAAAATATGTACAAGTATCAGGTAATTACTTGTAAGAAAAAGAAAATATGGAATAATCTTTTTGAGTACAAATAACACAAACATTCAAGTAAACGTCGTTTCTAAACACCCTGTATAGAAGCAAGGGAACAAATTATGTAAATAAATTTAATATAAATAAATACTGAAGTTCCATAAACGAATGATAATATTTCCCCAAGATTTCATTGCTTTTCGTAATGGAGCGAAGGAATCTATATAATTATGGCTTCGAGTGGGCTTATTTATGAAAATTCATACTGTAAATAAACACGGGTGAACGCAAGCCGTAAACACAAGAAAAACACTTCCATTTCCCTTGATCGAATATTAAATTAGAATTTCGAAGTTTGACTATTACGTGCACAGACTGTGATGAACTTCAACGATGTTCACCAAAGAGTTAGGGGGAAGTTTCTAAGCGAGGGAAGGCGTTCGCGGCTATGCGCTCTGACACGAACTTCGTCGCATGTTACATGTGATTCCGCGATACTTGCACGATGCACATGTAAATGCAATGCAAACAATGAACTCGGTTCGTATCGGTACGCAGGAGCGGTGAAATAGCTGCCGTAATTTCAACACCTCGAAATCATTACGATTACTAAATTATCAGACCCTCTGTGTAATGTTGTCTCTAGTCTCGACACGAAGAAATTAGCGCACAGTATGCGTGTATAGTAAAATTGTACTATGATATTATACGTCGAATAAGCTTCATCCCTGAATAATTATTAAATCTGGAATTTTATATATTTTTAAAGTATGCTGATATTAAATACCCACGAGGATAACCATGTGAATAATAATGTCGTGAACTGTTAAATAATGTCAATAATAATACGTGTCATGAACCGTTAGACAATTATTAAAAATTGTAAAATACTAGGTGAAGATTTTTCTTTCGTACTTGGATCGATATTTGCAAGAATTGCTTACGAATGAAAATTGGAATAATTGTTCCGTTGCATCGTTGGTATACTTTCCATATTTTTAATAATTAAGTAACAATTAATAGACGATTCGATAAGTACATCCCTTGGTAAAAAATACAACGTTAATATGCAATATACAGCACTTTTTAATATACCTACCGTGTCTGCTAACTCGTACACTTTTATCTAGTTCCATTTTGTGGATTTTTGCCACCATTTTGAGCCTAGTTACCTCATTTGGTCGACCACTGGGATCGGTACTTTCTCCCAAACAAATACTAAACAACGTAGCCTCGTCAAGCTTCGAACTTGAGCTTTACAAGGTCGATACTTTCTCCCAAACAAATACTAAACAACGTAGCCTCGTCAAGCTTCGAACTTGAGCTTTACAAGGTCGATACTTTCTCCCAAACAAATACTAAACAACGTACCCTCGTCAAGCTTCGAACTTGAGCTTTACAAGGTCGATACTTTCTCCCAAACAAATACTAAACAACGTAGCCTCGTCAAGCTTCGAACTTGAGCTTTACAAGGTCGATACTTTCTCCCAAACAAATACTAAACAACGTACCCTCGTCAAGCTTCGAACTTGAGCTTTACAAGGTCGATACTTTCTCCCAAACAAATACTAAACAACGTAGCCTCGTCAAGCTTCGAACTTGAGCTTTACAAGGTCGATACTTTCTCCCAAACAAATACTAAACAACGTAGCCTCGTCAAGCTTCGAACTTGAGCTTTACAAGGTCGATACTTTCTCCCAAATAAATACTAAACAACGTAGCCTCGTCAACCTTCGAACTTGAGCTTTACAAGGTCGATACTTTCTCCTATAGTAATTCTTTTCGAACAACCAACGCCATCTATACTTCTGAGACTACCCTCGTATCCGATCCAACTTCGTCTTCGTTTCCAAGCGTTCGGTCCAAACGTTTCGTGTGTTTCGTCCACTTGCCAAGCCACAAATCGTGAATCGAACATCTTACTGGCCCGACACCCGTTGCACAGACACGGAAATTAGATTGTTCCCGAAACGACGTCGTATTTCACATATCGTTTCGTAGCCAAACGCGAAGAGTAACGGTGCAAGATGCTCGTAACGTGTACCTCTAAATACTGATCGATGAACGACGAAGTCTTGCACTGTCCAATAGTAGAGATTTATTTATTTTCTACATAGTAATAAGATTAATTTTGTTCGTAGAAATTTGAGTATCTCTACATCTTTGTATCTACAGAATTGTAGAGTATCTCTGCATAATTTTGAATACATCGTACATATATTAGGTTGTTCCAAAAAAGTAATTTCGTATTTCTTGGTGAAAATGAAACACAATTTTTTTAAAGTGTACAAACATTTTATTAAGTTACATACTCTCCATTTTGAAAAACGAAACGACTTCCCTGAGCAACCTAATACTTTCGATGCCCGGTCAAATCACCGTTTTAAAATTTGATTTAAAGTTCTGCATTAATTGTTAGTTCTCTCGATCGTTTAACTCTATGTGAATCCTCGCATTTCATTCGAAAAGAAACGATCTTCGTTTCATAATTTTTGACCGATTGTTAATTGATCAGTGTTAAAGATCTTTGGTACAGAACATCGACCATCTTGGAACACCGAGAGTTCAAATCGCCGATAAATCCCTGTGACTCGCGTGAACCACGGGCAAGCTAATTCTCGCGCGAATTCGCTACCTGTGAAATTATTTTTCCATTGGAACGAATCCGAGAAACAATCGTGCAAATAGACGTTAATGAAAACGGTGTTATTTCACACGGGCGCAAGTTCATCGCGTGGCGCTTCGTCAATTGGATTACGATTCCCTTGAAAACCTGACCAAAAATCGTAACTTTTTAATTACTCGATCCGGCACTTGCACCGGACGGACAGATAACTATCGATTCCTGCGGACGCATACGTCGGTGCTTCCCGTTCGGTAATTGGATTGCGGTGAAACGTGAAACTGGCCGAAATTTTTTCCTCCACCGATCGATTCTCGTCCGGCTTTTTCCCGTCGATGTCATAATTCAAAGCGTTTTCCCGCGCTTTCTCCAAGGCTGGCCAGCTTTCGAAACAATCGCGTTCGTGGAACAACCGCGAAATGTAATACCACGCGGTAAATAATGATCGCGACGCGACAGCCCGGTTTCCCTCTCGTTATTTACGATCGCGGGTAGGGAGCCTCGATATATCGCTGGTAATTAATAATCGAACAATAAACGAACCGCAATTGCAACCGGGAGAAAAGTGGCCGTTTTCTACCGTTCCCCATTGGTGCCTCTTGTCGATATTTCGTTATGCGTTTCGCCAGTTTTTATTCGGGTAACTCTCTTTTTATTTATTTTTCTTTTTTTGTCACAAGCTTCCGCGCGACTTTATTTTTTCTTGTTTTTCTTTCTGCTACGTCTACCGCGTTGAATACTCGTTAATCCCCTTCTGCTTTATACCCGTCGTCTCCTCGAATTCATTCAATGTGCTGATCTTCGTGTCACTTGTTTTTTTGTTTTTTTTTTTTTTGTTCTTTTTAATCGACGAAGGCTTTACGACGAAGTATATAATGTCCTGAGTATCGTTAAATTGTATTTTAACCTGAAACTCGAATAATGTAGAAATGATTGAATATTCGAGAATGTCATCACTGATGTTAATTATAATCGTAATTATCAAATCGGAGGGTGTGTAGTTCTCAATTAATAAGACAAACAAAAATATTTCTGCATTCAATTTACTATGCGGATTGCAATTTATCATGGTCGTGGATGTCCCAACCAAATGTCATGAAAGAAGAACCCATGGACACCAAAATGTAGAAAATCTGTAGAAAATATCACGAAACGTTGCAATCTTTTTTCAAAGTTACAAAATGGTTTTAATTTAAATAGAGAAATATCACATTCTCCAACCAAACGAAAACTTTATATAAGATTACCAAGAAATTGATAATACACATTGAAACAAACAGCTTTGAAAAGTATTTCACGTTCCATCTATCCTGTCAGTCTCGGATAATATTTAATCATAAATTGCAGCATTTTCACAGCTATGTTAAAGTATTGGTGAAAATGAAACACGGATTTTTTTCAGAGTGTATAAACATTTCATCAAATTACATACTCTCCATTCTAAAAAACGAAATGACTTTCCGAACGAGCCGATAGAAACGAACGAAACTTAAAATCTGTACGATCTTGATCCACAAACCGACACATACGAAACATCGTAAGTTGCATCGTACGAAAACTTTCGTCCCAAGATATACTCCCATCCATTATTGAACGGATCCACGGTCCGTGGTGTTCGAATGTAAACCAGCACGCAGCGTACGTATAAATGTGTACCGAAGAAGAAGAACGAAACGAGCCTCGTAGGACATTTTTACGAGATGGATAACATTTTACGGGAGGTCGAACGAGCAAAGATATTTTATCAGAAAGCCTGTTATCGATGAAGTAAAAGCACCCTCGAAGCTTCGCGACACCCTGTACGATGTGCCTGAAGATTTAGAAGGGAGAGCTTGGGCGTCGACGAAACGAACGCCTGGATTTTTACTTACTTTCATTGCGAATGATCCCTGCATCGTTGCAAATTCACGAATCAATCACTCCACGTGAGATTAAACTGTACAATATACGCGACACGATGTTTTACAGTAACTCGAGCTTCGTGAAATTTGTGGTACATTTATTTCGCTGTTGAACGGTGCTTCGTTCGAAGTGACTCAAAGTTACGTGTACGAAGATGCGGTGTGTACAGTGTACACAGATACGTGTGCAATTATTTTGGCACGTTTCGTTGTTCGAATCGTAAAGAACAGGTTTTTACTGGATCCACTTACAACGAGTGGAAGAATCAATTTTAAGACCGCGTGGACAAAGGATACGACCATACGTGACACGGTATTTTATCGAAGGGGCTTGAGGGGTTTACGATACGTACAGTGTAGTTAAAAACGAACGATGATTGAATTTATTCGATAACTTATTCCGCGCGAGTACGGTCTTCGGGATTTTCGGTCCGAAAGTGGTGAAAATAAATTAATTCGATAAAGGTAAGAACAAGAGTCGAGAAATATATTATATATACAAGGGAAGTGTAGTGTTATTTGTAAGATTTAGAAAGTAAAAAATTTATATACAGAAAAACGTTACAGACCTTACTTACACGAACTAAGTTATCGAATAAATATTACGCAAATTTTGCAGTAAATATTATTACTCTGGAATCCAAGTTTGGTGAGTTTGACGAGTGGACTAATTTTCTCGAAACGCTTTATTTGTTTTCATATTATTCGAATACCTAACGCGTGAGTAAATTTTTTTTTAATAGTCTCTTCGTATTGAAACAGTACATTTTGTACTATACGTCAATGATTAGCTTTGTGCTTAAGCGAAGTATCGGTAATAATATTGGAGAATCGACGACACCTAAGTGTGTAACCCTTCCAAAGTTCCATGTATCACGATCGAAGGTCATCAAAGGGCAGCTTTGATAATTATTCGAAAGGGCGTTCATTGAACTCCAAACTGGCAGAGCAAAATGTAGATCGAGAAAACTTTGCCTCGAAACGTTCGATCGCTATGAATTTTAATTCCACGTTAATATTTATTTTGTTAAAAGATCGATTATAACCATCGAAAGCGAGAACACACGCTTATTGTGTCACGTGAACTCGCGTTGTATCTCGAAAACAGTGAATTCACTTATAAACCCAAGTGTGTACCGCTTCACGTTTCGCGAAAGAGTGTCTCGCTGGAAAATGAGAAACGCGTGAGCTAATCTGCATGGAAACGTGACGTCACGTAACGCCAGGATAGCGAATTTTGTGCATTTATGACGTCTGCGACTGTGAGAAACAGATATCAAACGTGCGTTGCATATAAGCGTTTAAGTAAAACGAATTATTAATATAACATTATTCTATCGATTTATAAAATATATTTTGCCTCTGCGTCTAAAAAGTAAAGAGTTTCTTGATTTAAAAATAATATTCGAAATTTGTGGTACTTTTGTTCATTTTCTTTATATACATGTATAAACTTATATCGAAGTTTATAGTTAGTACGTACCTAAAGAGAGCACTATCGTTCTAATAAATCATCGTACACACCTTTTAATTACTCTAAAATAAAAAAAAAATGGAATAGTTACACTTTGTCCCAAATTGTACACTTTTCGAGGGTCAATTTTTAACAAGTACATAATCATTGTTATCGAGTCAAGCTCGTCGTATAATTACTTCCTAACCAGGACTTCCATTTTAATTTTACATATTCAATTTACCAAGAGCAGTAGGTAAAGTTTTCTACTTTCATTTTGTCATACCTTTGAAAAAAGAAGTAAAAGTCACGACGGTTAATTTTTTGCAACTCCATAGACATTTTTATCGAGCTCTTCGTATAATTAACTCGAATCTGTCAACCACAATTACAGGTGTTCGTAATTGACCTTGACTCGATCAAGGTAATGTCCATGAGGAGCTCATCGTTCTGAAACGAAACGATAATAGTTAAATCGAAGGAATGGTGTGTTCTGGACGTATGGTGAAATAGCAGGTCGATAAATTTTGTCATAAGTTCTTAGTTTTATATAGCTCGTTAGGAAGTTCTACCAGTTACCTCCGGTAATGTCGCAGTACTGCTAATTGTGACAGGGGAATTTATCACGGGATTCGGTACATAAAGCACACGATAAATGTTACTCCTACTTCGAAGAGACGAGTGACGTTCGCGCGAATTTCCGTACGTCGATTCAAATTCAGAGCTGGATATTACGTTCTGGCTGTCTGAGTAGATCATGGAGATTATGTGGCCACAACTTTGTGATACTTTGCCCATCGGTGGCGAATCTACTCACAGGGACACCTAAATGATAGCCTAGGGACAACGAACAACCCGAAGCTTTTGGCTAGAATAAAGTTTTGGCTGGAAGAGTTTGTTACAAACTTTTGTAAATCGTAGAAATTATTTCCACTGTTATACATACATTGCTCTTTTATTTTTTAATTAATAAAACAGGATAGAAATATTCTGTTCAATAAATTATCTTCACCGAGTATATCTCGTCTAGTGTGATGTCTGTTTAGTGGTTGAAACTGTACCGAAAATAATTGTTTTAAACTGTGGTATATTGCTTCTGATCGTAACAGTTATGAAAACCGAAAGAGTGTAACTGTTACAGATACGGTTACGGTTCTATATTGATTCTATAACTATTATTTTTCAGTTCTGGTACGGTTCGACTCTACACAATGATATTCTATACAATAGTATTTTAACTGGTTCTAAAATGCATTCAAACACCTGAAGTTTTCCATGTAAAGTTTCTTTAATATCTTTGAGAGCAACATCGGCCAAATTTTAATACATTGTTTCGTCTCGTGTTGAGAATCTACTTCAGAAGTATATTTCTCAATTGAAATATTTCTATATCAACGCTGACATTACGATCATATTTACTGTACAGTCGATTCTAGCGAATCCTACCTTGAACGCGGCGATTAATCTTTGACCAAACCCACCGAGTCGTGTTGACAGACATTTTAGTCAGACTCTGTCCACACTCTCCTCGTTCGTGGTCCCATATTCCACTTGATCCAACCAGATGTTTGATCCTTTAAGCGTTATCCGGTCTCCACTGAGAAAACACGCGACGATGGTCCCAATTCAAGTTTCTCTTAGAACGTTCTCCGTATCTAAAAGTCAGAAACATTCTACCTCTCTTATATGTCTCTTGGTAGCACAAACGTAATAGTTATTACATTGTACGTTGCACGTAACCAGTAGCAGATTTAGCTGATATTTCTGACTAAGCTGCTCTTCGTTGAAAGTTGTCGATTCCGTTATAAAAATACAGTCCCACAGACTGTAACACCTGCAACGTTCGTAAAATAAATCACTGTTCGCGATCGATACGCGCATCGTTCGTTCCCCATTGCTATTCCAAAGCGTACCGGTGATCCCCGGAAGCTTAAGAACCGTTGATTGAAAATGATGGGGGATCGAGATAGGTACGTTCTCAAGCTCTCTCGTACGCAACGAGACTCGCCCTCGGAGTTTACACGCTCCTGGATCCACGCGTGGAATTAAGGATCGTTACTCTCGACTCGTGATACACTCTCGGGACCCTCCCGATGATAGACACAATCATCACGGAATCGGGATTCGACCGAAAACTGAAGTCTCCGTCGGTCCAAAGACTCGAAAGGATGTTCGTTGTACCGTGTGGTCTTTTTTATCAATTTTCAAGAATCGTGTCTATCTTGTGGATGAAATCGTCTCCATCAGGTTCTCACGCTTCTTCTTTGTAGACTCTTGTAGACTCGAAAGGACGTTCCTTGTACCATGTGTCCGTCGTTTCTTTTTTTATCAATTTCCACGAATCGTTACCATCTTGTGGATGAAATCTTCTCCATCGTGTTCTCCTGGAATAAGCTTCTTCTTTGTAGACTCGAAAGGACGTTCGTTGTACCGTGTGTCCTTTTTTATCAATTTCCAAGAATCGTCTCCATCTTCTGGATGAAATCTTCTCCATCGTGTTCTTATGGAACACACTTCTTCTTCGTAGACTCGAAAAGACGTTCATTGTACCATGTGTCCTTTTTTATTAATTTCCAAAAATCGTCTCCATCTTGTGGATGAAATCTTCTCCATTGTGTTCTCCTGGAACACGTTTCTTCTTTGTAGACTCGAAAGGACATTCGTTGTACCGTGTGTCCTTTCTTATCAATTTCCAAGAATCGTCTCCATCTTGTGGATGAAATCATCTCCATCGTGTTCTCCTGGAACACCCTTCATCTCCGTAGACACCAAGAATCGCGATTTCGTCCTCACGTGGGCCTCTCTTGCAACCTCCACGATAGGAATAATCCTCGAGAAGAATTAGATCACCGGTGGAGAGAATCGCCGCGATGAGAGTGGTGTCGCGATCACGGTGACGTGCGAGGGAACAACAAGGATCCTCCCGAGGACGTTGAGAAATGAGAAAAGTGGTCAGCGACCGGGAGAATATCCCACGTTGGCTCACGGGGGCCACGCCATCGCTCGAACCGGCTGGAAATCAGCTGACGAAACTCATGGTTTAAACATCGAACGGTGCTTTAATGCGAACGAAAGCATAAAAGGCTGTTGCCCGGGGAAACCGTGCTGAGAGAGGTCTTCTGGACCGATCCGGGTAGAGAGAACAGACTGATTCTAAGACGATGGCACATTTCTGGAAACAACGAACAGGAAAAGCTGTCGCTTGATGAACTTGCCGACTGATTGGCCAGGACCTCTTCGAATAGAGTCGAAGCCACGATGAAGCGATTCGTTGGAAGATTTAGAAACAGTGAATTCGTTCTTTGTTTCTTAACACTTTGACTATCAAATTTTCTGAACTTGAGGATGTCTACGATATTTGTTCCAACTGTAGTGTAAGAAGTAGAAATATTCGATAATTTGTCGAGGTGCTTTTTATTTTGTAATATTACTAACGAGAATAATGTTATTTGAAAGTTTGCAAGTATTAGAGTTCGTGTCTTGTGAGCACTTTAAATATCTGTTGTAACTTTGGAACGACGATCACTAGTGTTCAATGTTCGACGTGTTAACGATTGGTGTAACCACGCCTGGGTCTGAGAAGACCCGGACAAACTTGTACAAAATTGCATCGTCAGTACGAGTTTTCTTTCAAACGAAGAAAATACGTTAAAATAGTAGAATCTACGTGCGAAATATGTTTTTATTATTTTAATAATTATTGTTTAGAGGTGTTATCGTAATAGTTTAATCGATATACTGATTTGTATACTAATTACATCCGTTCTAAACGATACTGCTGACTGATTAACAGTTTTTGTTCCAAAGATGTGTAAGCGTTATAAAAAATATATACTTCAATCTTTAGAACAAAAAACGTGAATCAACTTTTATGAATTCATTATGTAACTCAAGGTTCTGATATTTCATCGTTTATGCACTTTACTGGACTTACGTAGAAGAACAGTATCTCTGCAAAATAACAGAGTCGGTAATCAATTTATTGTTAATTTTTATAGCACGTACTGTTTAAGATATTCTCGTAAAAATAAAACATGTCATCAAAGAATAGGAACATTTTAATCGAATCTATCTATAATTAAAGTATTGTGGAAATTAAATAATCAAATCGTTAGAAATTAAATCGTTTTTCTTTGCTCTTGAATAAGTTACTGCATTAATATCTATACGGTCGAAAGTTTTTGTTCAAAAGTTGTCTCGAGCGTAACTAGTAATTCGATTAGTGAAAAACTTTTTTTCATATAACGTATACTGAAACCAACTTTAAATTTTTTATTTGAAATAAATTACAGGTGTCAGATTTATTTTTACGATTAATTGGAAATTATTCTGAAATATCTTCTGCAATATTTTAACTGCGAACGAAGTTCTACGATTTTAAATTTTATCGCAATGTAAAAAATCTTAATTTCATATTAAACAGTTTTCTCTTTTCGTAAATACTTTTTTAAACATTTACTTTAAAATATTCCGTTTAATTTAATTTTCTTCATTGGCCTTTCCACGTTACCTACACTGCTTTCACTTCGCACGCGGAAAAGTTTTCCAAGAAATGTTTGAAGCGAAATGCATAATTCCAAAAAAAGAATTCTTTTTAAACCAGCCAGAAGTAATTAATGATTTCGCGACGAGGTACGATAAGACGACACGGTTACGACATTAACACATAAAAGCCCGTTTAAAAAAAAATATCCACATCTAAAATACCGTACAAGTAATCTCTTATTAATTTACAATCGATCGATTATTCTACGACAGTTTTACAATTAAATTTCTCTCGGCAAAGTATTCTCTCCGAGACGATTCGAAACTTCAATGATACTACAAAGTACTTTCAATGATATTTCACTTACTATTTTCTTTCGTTATTCATTTTTCACTTCTAAATAATTATAGTTTCGCTACAAATTGCAAAAGGTGAAAAAGTGTAGAACAGAAATTTGAATGCGGAATGTTCTCAACGATACGAAAATTCGAAAAAATGTTACCAAGTATATTTTTCGAAAATTCGAATAAAAGAACATTCGAACGATGTATATTAACAATCAAATATTCATTTGTATTAGTGATTTCGTAATGACATTTCGTAGTGATCCCAGTCAATACTTTTTCTTATTTTTCCATCTAGGTATTATCCGTCCACGAAAAGAAGGCACAGCTTGTTTACATTCTCCTTTCGCTAATAGTCTCTTCCCACTCCTATGATCGATGATGTAAACACGCTGTGCCTTCTTTTCGTGGACGAATCATACTATACAAAGTATTAAAAAAAAGAGTTTACAAACAAGAGTTTACAGTCAATTTACAAACAAGTGAGTTTAAAGTCGCGTTAAACTCACTTGTAATATTCACAAAAAAAAATAACTAACGTCCAATCAATATAGGTCTTAAAGAAAATAAGTCGACTTATTGCCTGCGAGTATTTAATATCGAGAATGTGTTTCATCGCGACACATTGAATAGAAATAGAGAAATTAATTCAGAAGTTCGTTCAAGGTTCTCGGCGCAAGATTATGAGTAATATCGGCGATTATTATTTCATAGATGTAAATTCAATACAAACCTCTTTGTTACAATAAGTATTCAGTGTCTCTCCTCTGTTGCTCGTAATTCATATACATTATTTATGGATAGTAGGCTATTATTTGTAAGTGTCCTCGCAAAAAGAAACGTAAGGGTTTCAAATTATACGATCGAGGAAACCATTCTACCGAGTAATAAAAATTGATTATTTGTCGAGAGGATTGGTTTTAACACCCATAGACATTTTTTTACTTCTTTTCATGAGTTTTGTAAGTTACCAAACTCTTCTTTTTTTAATACCTTATATAATGTACATCAATGTAACGCAAAATAAGTAATAAATTCTACTTTTTAAGATTCTCAGCTCAGAACACTGTTGCAATTACTGTCACATTTATGAAATAAATAAAAAAATTGATTTTTTAATTTTTCTATAATCCTTTATTAGTTTAACGAAACGAACGAAAGTACTTTTTTTATACAAAATTTCCACTTAATCGATGCCACACGTATTCCCTCCCCTAAATGCAAACTATATAAAACTATTTCTTTGTCTACATTTATACACACCTTTGTAGCTTAAATATAAAACGACTAGATAATAAGTAAACTAGATACAACCAAAGAAAATTAATTATCAACGACTCTCGATTATGATTCAAATGCATAGCGATCGTCTGAATAATATCAACTATTGTCTAGAAATAGTTACAGATCGACTCTACAATAGTATTCAAAGTTTGTATTTACAATAGCTCCTGCAATTCTTCTTACTTTGCTTAATAAAAAAAATCGTGAACCTAACATAAACGTGGATAATTTCATATGAAAAGACCCCATACCGAAAAGTCTCATAATTTTTTCGAAAAAAATCAAAAAGTCGCTGTTTCTCGACCATGTTACCAAAAGTCACAATACAATGGATTAACAATCATACATTATAATGCAAAATCGAATATGAAACACTACATTGAACGAACCGTGTCGTAGTTAGGGGAATCCAAGAATCTGCAAATTCGTGCGTACTTTTCCTCGTAAATCCATCATCGGTGATAATGAGCCACTTAACTATTTACGAACATTGAAATCGCTCGCATTGGTCAAGAGAGAGAGAGAGAGAGAGAGAGAGAGAGAGAGAGAGAGAGAGAGAGAGGAGGGAGAGAGAGAAAGAGCAACGAGACTCAAGAAAGCGGTGAAAAAAAAACTGACATACACTGTCGATGTTGTTTTCCGCTCGACTCATCGTCAGTCGATTTCCACGCCGCGAACGAGTTTGCCACATCGAAACAACGCTCGAACACGGGGATCGATCCAATCTACCTTGTTATTGTACACACAATCCGTCGAATTTTTCAAAAAGGAACCGTTACCTACATTTTCGAAATTACGCTCCTCGCTACGCTAAACCTCGAGGGAGCTACGGTTACGTGAAACAAAAAAGAAAAATAGTGTGCTTAAAATGTGGACCGACGTAACGAAACAATGAACTCGATAAACAGAGTCAAACGATCTCGAACGTGAACAATGTTGATTTCGATTCGTATCGATCGTCACTGGCAACGCCCCGCGATAACAAAGTTACTTTACTAGTTCGACGATCGAATGCGTTTTGCGATCGAATGCCTAATTAAACGGTAAGGAGACTCGTGTCGGAGAATTGGTTCTCATCCGTGAAGAAACATCCACTTGGAAACTTGAAAACTGTTCCGAGAACCGATCGTTTCGATTTCGAGAGGAGGCGACTTTCGATGCAGCGACATTTTCTTCGGTGAGGTGGTGGCACATGTCGCACGACTAATCGTTCAACGCGATATAACGAGGCAAAGGTGAATCGGAGAACCCTGGAAATTTGTTTCTCTTCTACTGGAATGTCCGACAGAGGCAGGCAAATTTTTTCTACTAGTTGAAATTTTCAAAAAACATGAACAAATATTTGTTCGATTGTCTGAGAGAAAACGGGAACGAAATATCAATCGGCTGGGGAGATTTTTGTTCTTTTTGGAAAATTTACAACAATTAAGGTTCAATCGATAGGTGAAAAGGATCAAGGTGTACAGGAAAATTCTTCCATTGTCCATGAACAAGTTATTGGTATTTTTTCGTTGTCATCTTGACACGATTATAAATTAAATTGTACTGTAGGTAAAATTGCATTTAGAAATTTACTACGTGTCGATCTAATCTTAATTGTTGTAAATGTTCTTCTATTTTCAATGCTTTTCTTTATTCCGGTGAGTCACATAAGTATTTCTTCTTTTAGAGTTTATCAGGGATATCCAGTAAAATAATTAAGAATCTATGAAAAACTTTTTTTTTTATAGAAATAGACACTACATTATCGTTAAAGTGTACATTGTTATTTGTGCACCAACACTGATTTTGTGTTATCGAAGTTGATATACTTTCGTGAAAATTCTGTTTCTTGAAAAATAAATTGTTAAAGTTATCTACGAGTCTTCTCCTTAGAAACGATACTAAATTCAAAAATTAAAATAGATGGGAAAACGAACATTTTAACTGTCTTTAATGTTATGCACGACTACTATTCTAAGATAAGGTAAAATGTACGCATGACCTTTATTTAAACTTTTCCTGAGAAATTCTGCGTGTACATTGCATATTTAACAAGTACAAGTTATATCAGCATACTTGGCATATTCAAAATTATATTTTAAAAACAGCATTTTAGCTGCAATACAGGGTGAATCATTTATCTGTATCAGTTGAATTCACTTGCAAACTATTTATTGTATAAAATAATGTTTCGAACAAAAGTTATTTGATATCAAGAGGAGAATAAAATATGATTTCTTGCTATTTTTCTTTTTTATCAAGATACGATCTTTTATCAAGATAAGTCGAAAGAATATCGAATGTGGAGAAAACAATTATTAAAGTGCACAGAATAAAAGTGAATAATCATCGAAACATTTTTCAAACGTTTGTCTTCTCGATACAGAAATTATATGTTTATCTAGATAAAAGAAAAATAAATAGCAAGTAACTAAGTCTGTCATATTTTACATTACTGTTAATGCTGAATAACTTTCGTTCGAAACATTTTCTTGTACAAATCATTTACAAGTCAATTCAACTGATACAAATAAACAACTCATTCTATATACTTCTTCTTTTATCTCGAAACGTGTACTGAATTGTCTGAGTACTTAGGGTGAAAATATAAATCTTATGGGATTTAAAGGGGACATTTGAATCTCGTACAAAATCTAGGGATTAAGATGCAACAAATTTCGAAATTTGTATTACACGAATATATGTCAAACTATAATTCTTAATCGAAAACCAAAATAAGCACAAGTTAATCTTTTTACACAGTTAACAACAAATTATTCGATAAATTCAATATATACCGCAGAAAGGAGGAAATCTAGCAACTCTATCGCGATCGAAATAAAATAAATAAAACGAATCACTATCACTAATTACAAATGTAGCTATTAAATCTAAATATTTTAAAATAACAGTGAAAACATTAATATTTAAAATATAGAAATAAGGTTTGACCATAACAATTGAGATGTACCTTACTGTTGTCAAAATTCAAGTTCTGTAAAATAAACGGTTCTTATTTGTAAGAACAATATTTTGGTTGTTTTTAATACTCAATACTTATTATTCCTCGTTCAACGATACTCGATTATCATTTTTAAAGTAATCCGAATCTGGACAAAATTTTATTTCAAAGACATTCGAATTTCCATCTACATTGAAATCGGTTATTACTCATTATTTATATACACGGTACACTAATTAACTTGTCATTTTTATCGTCACCATTTCAATTTTTTCTACAACTTATTTCCATTCTCTTACTAAAATTTCTATCGTTTTTCGTTATTTCCGATCGTCGAACAACAACAACGGTACATTATTTATCGCGTCAGAGTTCGCATACGATATTTAACTAAGACCAAAACACGCTAAAAACAATTTAAACTCACAGAAGTAAATATAAATACTCATTTACGAGCTGGTGTTGTTAATCTGGCCTCGAACTTTGCGCATTAAGTGTACGAGCTTAAACCGGGACACCGTATGGTTAAACAAATAAGATAAATTTTAAAGTTTCAACTCGCGGTTAAGTTAGAAAACATATATTGCATTCCAATTGTCAAGGTGCAAAAGAGGCGGCACGGTAGATTACTTCGTTCACGAGGTCGGTCTCTTTTTGCGCCAACAACTATAAATCGAATAAAAAAAACAAAAATGGAGAACACACGTATTGTGTCATTGTCGCTGAATTGACGCGGCGCTTGCATTTAATGTTAAAATGAGATTCTTTGCCGTGGATTTGACGCATGCCCGCCCGATTAATTAATATACCGACGATTATGGTTCTTCCAACGTTCGTGTTCCTTTCCACTTTTCTCATTTTATCTTATAAACTTTGTTTTTTCCACAACATTGCACAAACTCTACACATTTCTCGTTTCCGTGAAGACACATCCACGAAGTCGTTTCTTTTCATTTGTCGATGATTTTCATCATCGATTCTCGTAGTCGACGATCGTTTTCAGAATTATAAAAATTAATACACACAAATCGTTCGCGATTTTGTCGCGACGACAATTCTAAATACAATGTACAAGACTCTTAATATGCATTTCGAGAATTAAATTGTGTTTAAAATGTAACTTGAAAGAATCTTACAATTGAAGAATATTTTCAAATGTTAAGTATCTTCTGCGTTGCCACTAGATTAATTTTACACCGAGAACATTAAATTTTTAACGTGACCGAAGTTTACAACTACCGTTGAAATTAGTTCGCGTTACAGTTAAGCATCTCGACTGTTTTAATGGACGTATGAAAATGAAAAAGTCTGGTCGAAAAAAAAATATATTTGAAATGTAAAATGAACCGCCTCGTTAGATGCATATAATTGATGTATAATTTTCCATAAATTTGCTACACTTGAAACTTCATCTACAGGTGAAAAATTCAATCCGAACTCGCCGTTTTGTTCTCTTTGCGCGACACAGGTGTAAAAAAGAAAAAAAAAGAAACGCACAATGTTGTTGGTATTGATGAAGCTCACGTTCGTGAAAACAGAGAAGCATGCGCGGATATTTTGAATCGCAAATTGAGAACGATGTGTAACCGTTTATTCGCATTTTCAAGAAAGCGAGAGGAAGTTGTCCAATACCGGTTGACCTAACTTCCGTTCGATGATTTATTCGCTCGATACAAACGAAATTGCCTTCGATAACAAAAAATAACAAGTCGAGTAATACCCAGTAATTAAGACGATCGTTCTATCGAACGTGCATCTACAACGGAAGTGAATTCTGCTCAATACGTAACGTACATATCATTAAAATATCCGACGATATAAGTTTTTAGTCCTTTACATTTTTATCGTGCTTAGAAACCTTCGATGTCGTTTACCAGTGTTCGGTACGAGGAGCGAGTGTATAATAGTTCTTGTGTAACAATAAACGTTAGTGGATTAAATACTCGTTGGGATCCAAAGACGAAAGCAAACTTTGAGAGCATCGTTTAACGACTCGAAATATACAAATTTAAACGAACAAGAGGCACGTATCATTTATCGAACTTTTTACTTCCATTGTAATAAGAATAGTGTACAGTTACACGTAACGATTAACAAAGGAAAAATATATAAAAAGTGTACACGTAACGATACCGCGACCGGTACGTCGTTTCAAATTCGAGTAGAAATCTTTCTGCAAGTTGAAGCTTTAAAATTCGATAATAATTTGTTTTTTTTAGCATTCAACCATTTATCAATAATATTCTCAACCGGTAGAAACTTTATTTTCTTCAACGGTTGCAATTCTTTGTAAAAATAGAATCCTCTATTAGATGATAAATCGCAAGAAAAATATATCGTTATAAAAATAGCAGTTCTGATCCATATCGATTATTACATCGGTTTTATATTGATTCTATAACTGTTATTTATCGGTTATGTATCAATTATTCAATTCTATACAATATTAGTACATTTTTATACCTGAATTTATAAAAACGTTAATATCTATCAAACTTTTTGAATAAAGTATTAAATATTCCCAAGGAATTTATTTCTAAAACTTTATTCTCACAAATTGTCTTTAGACAGTTGAATTATTCACGATTTTGTTACAAATTACTCTTACAATTAATATATCGTTAATATTGCGACAATATTGTCGTCAAATTGAATTGTCTGTTTCGCATAAGAATATATATATATACAAATATCACATAGAACCGAACTATAATCGACACAGAACCGAAAAATACTAATTCTAGAACCGATATAATGTCTACAGAACGTTTTCTGAAGAACTATACAATTTAAATAAACCGAAATCGTTGTATCCGTAACAGTTGTAACATTTTATCAATTGTCGTAACTGTTTCGAGGAGCTGAATTGATAGAATGGTTCTCGACCGTTGATCGAGAGCTCTGTACAAAGAAATTTGAATTCGATTTCGTGGAGAAAAATAACGACACGATGAAAGAGGAACTGTAACGTTCGCGAAGGCAAAACGTTCAGCAAATGGCGCGGAACGCGTAAACGAAACGGCGAAACAGAGCTGGTCGTTTTGGTGCATCTGAAAGTCAAGTGGTTGTGTTGAACAAATACGAGGGAGCGAAATTGTGGCGCCAACGAGACCTTGTAACTTATCTCGATTGAATCGCGCCGGTTTAATGCGAAACCGGTGTCCGCGCGCTATCGTTTGGCGAAACGTGGAAACTCGTGGAATACCCCTCGTTATCAGAAAAATCGAAGATCGGGGGTGAACGGATAACAGTCAGCGTGAGCGAACGAGTAATTGTTATAATTGCCCTACGAAGGGAGGAACGCCAACGTGACCACCTCGTGGACTGTTTTGTGAAGTAACAAATTATTCGTAATAATATTCCTAAGATTGGGTATGGAGAAATAATTGAAAAAATTTGTGCGAATTTATTGTAAGGACTGCTTTGTGAAGTAACAAATTATTCGTAATAATATTCCTAACATGGTGAATTCGAGACGGAGGAATCTGTAAAAAAGTCGATGTAAATGCATTGTATCTCATTTGACTTTATACGCGACTAACAAGCGTTTTTCTAATGTTTCGACAATGTACGTTGCAAACTAAGCTAATACACACGACCGAATCCCTATTTATATGGATATTTTCACCCGACGCCTCAGATCTCACGTACGATCTTACCGCCTATTTGTAAACGCTATTGTCGCGCGCCAAGTATCGCTTCAGTACCAGCTTTAGGAATATGCAACACGTGCAAGTGCTCGAGGCGTTGCATATTAGGCGAGCGTCGAAAGTGCCTGCAATTTCTTATTACAAGAAGGTTTAGAGCACACCGTTACTTGCTCGATTTTAGACCTCGGAAAGTCTTCAATAAGCGAACGAATATATTAAGAAACTATCTATTCCTTCTTTGTTCAATTTTAATTTTTTATTCACGAACTCTGAAATATGACATTGAGTGTACCAATTTGTTTAGAAATAACACACGGTTCGGTACGACAATCCGAAGAAGCACTGATTTCGTTACGTAATCACGAGTTTATTATGCATACATAACGATCACATAATACGATTCGTAATCATCATTGAGATCTCGATATTCAGAGATTTAGATTTTAATAATTCGAGTGAAACTTCTGTTTGTGTCGAAATTAAAAGAATTAATCGTATAAAATAATTCGTATTTAATTTATGCTTGACAAAGTTTTTTTCTACTACTCCCTTTACTATAATTGCGATCTGTCTCTTGACAGTAAATAATTATTTTTGACCTATTTGTTCTGGATGTAAACAAAGAAGACACTGAGAAATCGATAAACCTCGAAACAGACAAATTGCAATGTATATTGAAACATTTTAACGTATATTCGAATATTATAGTAAACACATATATTGACTTCGATAACCGCTATAACAAACAACAATAACTCATAGGAGTCTATTTCAATACTTATTTTTACTTTCACAAACGAAGGTTGCATTCTGGAATATTAATCGACTTAAAAAAATTTGTTTTCAATAGGGCAAGCTGGTTATGACGACGACGATAGGTTTGAACTTGTTTTCATGCCAACCAATGTACAAAAAGTTTTCCTTGTACTTGTAAACATTTTCCTATCCCTCGTCTCATGCTTCTACGAACTGCAATTAAGATTTCTCGTATAACGTTAGGTTTCTGCGTAAGTTCTGTACAAACAAATTGTCGATTTTAAAAGATCTTTTCGTTAGTGTTTCGGTGATCGGGCATTCAGAACGATATTTATAAACGATTCAAACGATTAGTTATTCCAAGACATGCTCTACGAGTTTGAACTTGGTCACGGTGCAACGAATACGACAAAAAAAAACATTTATTTTGCGCTTAGTAAACGAGATGCAATTATTCAAACTTGTCGTCGATGATTCGCAAAGTATAAAATAATTCGTACTTAATTTACGTTCTTACATTTTTCATTAATTCCACCTTACAGGCTGCGAAAAATTCAACAAGTTCTATATGTTTAAAAGAGGCATAACGCAACTTTCACATAAATGGGAATTTGTAATTAATAGAAGCCCTGAACAATTCAGTAAGTTCTTCCTTTAACGATAGATTGGAAAATTTTTACAAAATGGGCATAAAGCAAGTTTCACATAAATGAAAATTTGTAATTAATAAAAGCCCTAAAAAATTCAGTAAATTCTTTCTTTAACGGTAGATTGGAAAATTTGTATAAAAGAGGTATAATGCAGCTTTCACATAAATGGGAATTTGTAATTAATAGAAGCCCTGAAAAATTCAGCAAGTTTTTCCTTTATCGACAAATGGGAAAATTTGTATAAAAGAGGCATAAGCTTTTTGCACTTCTTTGCAAAATTCGTATTAAAATTCAGTCTAGACGAGTGCAAATTAGTTACCGGTAACTCGTACGACATGCACATCACGATAGTGCATTTATCTATTTCCCTATGCATGTATAGATTCGTAGTTTCATTTTCGTTTAGCAAAATATGGTGCACGAATATATATATTCTATTGGCAATTTACATAAAATATCTACGCAGAGATTTCATGTTTTTTATTTTGTTTCTTATTTTTCAAAAAAAAATTTACCATAAATGCGAAATTTATCGACGATCTGGACGGTAATACACGGGAAAATGATTATTAAAATACAGGAATTAGATTATTGGAACGTAATACCGAACAAGTTTGTTGGAGAACGATTAATCGACGACCGTTGATATTAGAACGATGACGGTGTAAATTTTAATGGTACGAGAACATTATAACGCGAAACATGTACAGGATTTACATGCAGAATATATTTTAAAACAGAACCAATATGTCATCCTTACTCGGTGATCGCTGAAAATAAAAATTCCTCACCGTGTTTATACATTGTTCATAAAATGTTGCCATTTTGCCAAGTCTCGAAAATTGTTCATTTCTACCGCTTCGAGTTATAACCGTACTCGTACAGATTAATAATTTATAGAATTCTCTTTGTTCGGTCCAATGGAAATTGTGTCAACTGCAACATACTTTTATCTGGAAATAATCGTGGGAACAACTTATGTCATTAAAACTATTCCATACTTTTTTATGAAAAAATTTACCTCACTTAATAAGATAATATAAATGACAGACATAAAGTTTCAAACTAATATCCTGCATGAATTTCACAGTACAAAATTCCAAACAATGCTACCAATTTTCCATGTCCACTCTAGAATTGTACCCCCTTAACTGCACCTCAATGTCGTCCATGCTTACAACTCATCTGAATCTTCGCAAACCGGTAGCTAGCTGAACGGAGAAGACCATCCAGGAAGACGATGAGCGAGGAGGACGAGCCAGCACAACATAGAAAATGACAGTGTTCCCTGAATCATCAGGTGACCCTCCCGTGACCGCGTTGATGCCCTGCGACAACCTGACGAACTTCGGTGGTCACTCCCGTGGACTTGACCTTGCCGTTGACGCCGGACCATGGTACAACACGAGCGATCAGCTGCTTCGTCTCGATACACTGCAGAACGTCACGTGCCTGGAACACGCCCCTCGGTTGACGAACGTCATGTTCTTCAAAGTGATCGTTCTGAGCGTCATGGCGATCCTCAGCTTCGGAGGAAACGTGGCGACCATCTACTCAATCGCGAAGAATCGTCGAAAGCAACAAACATGGTCCACGGTCTACGCTCTGATTCTTCACCTGGCTGTGGCCGATCTCTTGGTCACGGTGTTTTGCATAGGTGGAGAGGCGATATGGAGCTACACCGTAGCGTGGATATGGGGGAACGTAGCGTGCAAACTGTTCAAGTTCCTACAGATGTTCAGCCTGTACCTGAGCACGTTCGTGTTGGTGCTGATCGGTGTGGACCGATTCGTCGCCGTACGGTATCCAATGAAAGGATTGCACAATGGTCACAGGTGTCTGAAGTTCGTTGGCCTGGCATGGGTATTATCCTTCGTCCTGGCGAGTCCTCAGGTAAGATTATATAGGGGTTTTGCTCTTTAGATGGTCGATTTTAGAGCAACTCCTCGTTAAAACGTCGCGTTTGTCCCTCGATAAAAGCAATCTTCACCGATGTCTACATTCTTCGACCAACAGAATTTGTAAATATTCTACCCAATGTGCTTCGCGTATAGACAACTGACTCTCATAATTTTCGAACATTAAGCGAGACACTAGTGTACACCAAGAGTGAACACTGAACTTCGAAGCGACACTACTCGCGTATAGGTATGATAGTCATTAGTAGAGAGTAGAAACTTTTATGTTTGTTATTATATTATCGTGAAAGTATTATCAATGAATTAGCGAGATTCTCTCAATGTAAATGAGACCAAACAAGATCAAATTTGGAATATTTTTACTTACACGCGATTAAAAGTTTCTTTCAGAAACAATTCGCGTAACGTAAAGTGAAAAGTGGTCGTGTTTGGTGTCATTTTCATCGGGAGAATCTTACCAGTCCATTGACGATGATCTCGCGATCGTGCAATGAGAAATATAAAAATTTTTCGTTCGCGTCGATGTATAAAAAGTGAATTCCAGAAAGAAATTCACCACCATCCCTCGAAATTAAGAACCGATGGTTACATCGATGAAACAAACCGATCGAGTGGTACTTTTGCGATTAAAAACTGATCCAAAGTGGCTGACATTTGGTCGCCACTTAAATTCCGTTAAAAGTGTAGAAGGAGCACCCGTGAACGAGATGATACTGCACGAAATTAAAAATAATTTTCGCGTAGCCGTCACGTAAATAGCAAATGGGTTACGTCGAATCGATAACCACGAAAAATTTATCTAATTCAATCATATCCGGATAAGTGGCAAAAAAAAAAAAAAAAATAATCACGGAAACCAGTTCGCCGCTATGTACTTCCTTTCGTGGCAATCTCGCATTTATCGAGCTCAATTAAGGCTCAATTAAACGATGCGATGCAAATTTAAAATTCTTCGCGAAATCTCACAAAAAATTGTACGCAATACTTAGTACTTACTCCTCGATCGAAACGATGATCAATTTAATAGAATTTAAAATCGAATAAAGTGTTTCAACGTGAAAATGTTGCAAGGAATAGAACCATTTCTAATTGTTGTAAATGAGATTCGATAGTATGATATTTTCTACAGTACGTCCAAGACTTTCTTTTTAAGAGATACAATTGACGAGGTAAAATAAAGTACAAGACGTAACACTACATGTTGAAAATACTGCTACACTGCTATAAATTGAAAACGTGAACTTAATAGGATATCAGTAATAAATAAAAGCTTCTTTATCTTTCGTTCGTTGTTCGCGATTTTTCTGCAAAGCCATTCTAATTTTTTAATTCGGTCTTACCTTCTCAATCTCCTGTTCGAAAGAATCATATTTTTTACCCTGCCTTGTGTATCATCGTCGTCGTTTTTGAAAGTCGTAAGATGTAACAATTAACGTCAAGCGTGGAGAAATTTCGACAGAGGCTTGAATGGTCCAGTCATCGTACAGATAGTCGTCCATTACCATAGATTACCCATTTCTCGTCACAAATCACTGTCCGATCCAAGAACAGCTCGATAAAATTGCACCGAAACGTTGGACTGCACCCGTCATATCGCCGATTCTTCGAATTCCCATCGAATTCACGAGAAACTCACTTTTCAACCTTTTCGATCCCACCAATTTCTCTCCACTGCTTGAAGAATCCCATAACTCTGAATCCAAGTCATCCAGCGTGTTCCTTGATATTTTGAATCTACGCTTTACTGGACATTCGAAACAAAATTAAACAAATAAATGAACATTTTATATATTTCCATTAAATACATTTCAGAATTCTCCCTCGTCGATTTGCAACCACATCGAATTATCCACATTAAAATGATTCTTATCGAATCTATTTATTTTTCAAATTGTAAAGTATCCTCTAATAACACATTTCGATGCTCCTCCTCGATTTCATTGATTTCCAGTCATCTTGTTCATTCCAGAACGCATTAACAACGCTAAAATGATTTTAAGTCTATTCTCTTTCAAGTTGAACTGTATCCGTGTAATACCAACGGACGTTTGTTGATGTTATCGAACAATTGTCGTTGAACTAGTATTTTAATTAATTATTAACAACATTTCGTGTATTTCTCAATGAAGCGAAATTTGGTGATTATTTTCGAATCGGTATTACTATGAAACGTTCGAAGGTGGGTAAGCAGGAAAGAGAATCGTTCCACGATCAAACGACCCTGAGTAATAATAATTAAAACTTATCGTTGAACAGTTAAAGTCTACTAAATGCAATTACTTGGTCGCGGTGCGAATTACTAAGGGACGCAATTTGGTGAATTGAGTACTCTCCACGGAAACGGAAGATTTAATCCTCGATGTGTCTCTCTTTTTCGTGAGAACGGAGCTACCGTATTCATTACCACCGCGACAGTTTTTCGTTGCCGTAATTAATGACCGTAATTAATACGGTTGTTCGGGATCTCCGATTAATATATAAGAGGATTACAGAAGAGGTTCGACGACGTCAATTAGGATCCCATTTTCTTTTGCAGTCTGTTAGCTGTTTAAACGCTTGTTGTTTTTTTTTCCTACCTCCACTCGATCCGATTTCAGACAATTCCTTTAATTTACCTCGAAACGGAGAATTCGTCATGGTCGAACACGGAACAGAGAGAACGGACGAGTTGTAAAATACAGGGAAAAAAAAGAAGAAGAAAAGAAAAAAAAAAAAACACATACAAAATTGGTAACCGAAGCGATTACGGAACAACGAGTGTTGTGCGATTTTTGTGGTAAAAGAGAAACAGAAATTCATCGAGGTGCAAAATAATTCCATCCCCGTCGGGAAATATTCGAATATTCATGTAAATTTGAGATACAATAAAAGCGAAACGGAATTAAATTGCTACATTCGTTCGGGCGATGAATGTTTTTTTTTTCTCCTTTTTTATTTGTTTTTTTTTTTTTTTTTGTAACAGCGAGAGAAAAAATGAAAGAAGCAATTGAAACGAAATTAGCTCCGAACTCGATTGTAACGTCCCGCGTAAATTTTATAAATATTCTTTTCTAAAAAGCTATCCCAATCGACGGGCGTTTTTAACGACTCTACGATTGTAAATTGATTGAACGCGCGTGCTTCGTAAATATCGGGTTTTGCAATGCCCCGCTATCGATTACAAATACGGTCGATTGATATCGAAATAATGATTAAACTTGGTTATCAAATTCAGCTTCATTCTTTCGGCAAAATGCTGTTATTACTCACGGTATATAAGTAACTAAACGATTCGAGAGGGATTATTAAAGGATTAGGAAATAAATTATTTTTATATTATAGGCGATCGATTTATGAACTATAATCGAAAACAAAGAGGAGAAACAAAAGTCTTTGCAAAGAAAAAATCTTTGTAAAGTCTTGTAAAATTTTAACAAAGAGAAAAAGGAAGAATAAAGTTATAGATTTTTTAATACTGGATACATCTAACATCGAATCGAACCGATGGAACTAAAAATACAATTTAACAGTGTAATTTGTCTACTTTTATTCTCAAAAATACTGTTACAAAATTGTTTTCATGTAATATGCGGACGAGACACGCGCGAGAATTATAACTGTCATTTGTTATATTACAGTTCACATGCACAAAGGAATACTATTAAGTGGAAATAGTGGAAAATTTCAATGTATAATGGATATATTAGCAATATTAATTTTGATAAAAGTGTCGATCTTCCGGTAAACATATTTACCAAAACGGATATTGTTCTATCGATCTTCCATGTTGACGCCACTGACGATTTAACAAGTGTTTCTCTAAATGATTCTATAAGGACTCTTGCATAGCTGAAAAAATATCGATCCATTGAAAAATAATATTTTTGCGGTGTACACGTAACTAAGATTACGCACTATTCGATAAAAATTTCTATAGAAAACAAAAAACTATCGAAAAAAAATAAAACACAGAAGAAATAATGACTGTCTGTAAAAATTATTGGTAAAGAACGCTAGAAAAAAGAATAATTCTAAGAATATAGTATACTTGTTCAGACTGTATATGCTACAATATTTATTTCAATGATTCACGACGAGCAAAATATGCAAAATGATTCAGAAATACAAATCTATAATTCAGGAAATGAATCTACACACTAAAGTGAGTAAGAAATGCCCCACGAACATACATTCTATACATCTTGGTTCTCGAGTTACGGACAATCGTAGAAAATGAATCATGAATCAAAATGATTGATCATTCCCAACTTGAAAACTAAGGTATACAGGACATATGTACGTTCATAAGACATTTTTCATTCATCTTGGTCTGTAAATTCACCCCCTGAAATATAAGAAATTTCCAAATCACCCTGTATACTAGTACGTATAATATATTGCTCGATAAATGTTGTCGTTCGATAAGAAATGTAATTATTATTTTTCTAAAGAAAGTACTACATATAAAGTACAACATATATAAATTTTCATGCAACTCTATCGACTCGTTAGTAGATTTACAGTTGTTCAAAGTTCAAGTGTCATAATATTCCTTTACAATAGAAAAAACGACAAAGCTTCAAGTGTCATAATATTCCTTTACAATAGAAAAAACGACAAAACTTATCGAACAAACCTATTTCACCGATTACCCACAGAGAGGATCATTCCTCCAGGAACAAACTACTAAACAAATTTAACTACCTCTTCGAGTTCAGCCTTGTATCTCCATAGAGTGAACGTGTTGTCAAGATACACCGAAAGGGATTGCTCGATAACTGTCACGTTTTCGAATCACGTTGTCAATGTTCCGTCAGACCTCTTCCAGACTTCCCAACACGAGTCAAGGATCCAGAATACGCAACATTGTATCAACGATCACGTTTAATTGACTCTCGAGGAGACCGTGGACAGAGAGCTGCACTGACTGGCCGCTGAATCATTGTTCTCTGTTTCCGGTTCGAATGATTTCTTATCGTTCGGTTGTTCGTTCGTTTTCAACGTCTCCGTAGCCCTCTTCATTCGATGATCTTGTCTATTGAACAGACCACGGCATCGACACTTCTTCCTGCGTCTCTTCACGCAACTCCTGCTCCTGCTCCTTGTTTTCGACCTCCTCCTCCTGGACCTCGACCTCCTGCCGCACCTCCTCCTACTCCTGGACCTTCTCTTCGACCTTCTTCTGGACTTTCTTCTGCTGCTGCACCTTCTTCTCGATCTTCTTCTGGATCGTCGTCTGGATCTTGATCTCTTCCTACTCTTGCACTTGCATCTCTTCCTGCGTTTCCTTCTTGCCCTACGACGCCTCCTCTTCTTACAATGACAACAAGCGCTCTGTTCAACGGATCTGCGACAATGATCCAGCAGACATAGCTCCTGGTTAGCGACCTCCTGACACTTGGTCTTGCTATTGATCGGCAGAACGTAATTGTGACCGTTCTTCTTCAGGATACCGTACGACACGCCGCGTTTCAGGGCTGTTTTCATCTGTTACCGAGAAACGACACAACGTTTTGCGACATGTTAACCACGCGCACGATGTTTCTTACGGCTGATCGTGAACCGTTCAAACAATTTCGATCAAGTGGTATTCGAAGATAACACGTTGAATATATAGTCGACTCTTCCTAATTTTCACGTTACGGGGCTGTCGATTTTTCGTCGAAGTTAGAGAGGTATGACCAGTGTAGAAGAATAAACTGAATCACGTGTATAAGGAGTAGAGAAAAGCAAAATGATAGAATGGGAGAAGGCAACATGATAGAGTGGGAGAAGTAACGAGTGTTCCTATTGTAACATAGTTAGGTATACTATTATATCTTGTACTTGGGATACACCTGTTACTTCTCCAACTCCACCTACTTTTAGTAATAAGTGTTCATATTATATTGTAGATGAGCACATCTTTATACCTGGTATACAAATACAATAGATACACTCGGAGGAGAAGTCTCAATTATAAAGAGAGTAAATTAGGGAGAGTTGACACTAATACAGACACGAGTATCAATAACAGTACACCGGTTATTTAATCTAAGAAGTTAACATCATCGAGTCGTAAAAAACATCGTACTCGCATTACAGCTACGTTCTCCCCTTGTCGTCATACTGATTCTAAAAGTTAACATCGGGTGTCAGACTTTATTTAAATTTCAAAGAAATCTCAACAAACTCGATTATCCTTAAAAAAGCGAGGTTGACATTTATCAACGAGGCAATTGTTCCAACAAAATGAAAAATGACAACTCTGAAAATAGTCAAAGGCGTTCAAGCTGCAGTGTTGTAACCAGATGAAATTTGTTTCTATCAGAGGGAATGATTTTCTCTTGTTTATTTCTACGAACTGTTCTTTTAAAAGTATTTTATATATTTTGACAAATAATTGAATACATTTTTTTAATTCTTTCATAGGAGGGGAAGATTTGCTCCAACATTCTGGTTTCGTTACTGTACGACATTAACGTTTTCGCATTAATTAACTACTTAAGATAAGAAATGGCGGACCAACCTGACGGCGCACCACTTGCGTTGGTATGTCGTAGACCGACGATAAATAATTCAAAATCTCTCGTGACGAGGAGCCCTTTACATCGCGAAGATTTTTTATGGCCGTAATCACCAACGCGAGAGTTCTTGCGGATTCGTTCACCATGGTTGCAAAGTTTTCGAACTGTAGAAGAATCGAAGAATCGTTAGAGCTGAAAATCATTCTTCTAGTAACATCGATGGTCTTTCGACGACAAAAATCGATCGATTTCTTAGCAACTCGTTTCACACGAGTGGAAGAACCGTGAAGTTTCCTACGTGCTCAAAATTATATGTTTAAACAATAGAAAACTACGTAACCTAAGATTTATTACGGTAAATAGTATATTTTCAAACCCATCGAATAAGATTCCAAATTTATTTTCTTTAATATCTCGCGTTGAGAATTCATTTCCTAGGTTCTAGAACTTCGTGTTTATATTTTGAACAACGTGGCATTTAATTTATTAAAAATCATACGAAAAAAACAATTTAATGGAAATTTCGAGCGTTTTGTTATTTCCAGTGACAATTTATCCTCTCAAGAATACCCGAACCAAGTTCTTTCACTCGTCGATGCATAAAGATTACGTTTCAAATGATAATTTTTATGCAAGTCATCAGGATGCTTGACCTAATAATGCAGTTGGTGCATCATACATTTCTTAACCGAGTATGGTACAATGTGACGATTAAACGTTCAAAGAATTACTCTATTCGCGTACGTCGATTATTCATTGATATGCGATCGTACTTTGTATTTAAATAAACAAAGTACATACATACATATATATATATTCATAAATTTCTAAAGACTAGTTGTTTGCATCTTTGGAAGAGAATTTAGAAATGTATCGTTATTCACACAATTGTCAACTCTAAACCAAGATACTTTTAAGTTTGTCTCTAATTTGTCCCTGTAACGATAGCAAGCTGCCAATAACCCCAATAAGTGTTTTACAGCTTAGTAAAAAAAAAAAACAACTCAAAGACTCGATATACGATCGAATCTTAGGAGTTTTGCGAATTTCTTAGAAATCTTTCTTACAATTTTTATACATTTTCTGAGCCCTCCCAGAGGCCGAGTACCACGATACGTGTACCAATAATTACAAAAAAAAAAACTTTACCTATTCATAAATACTTTTTGAAGCAAATTCAGAAAATATAAAATCCGAAAGAAATTCTACAATTAATTTTAGTCAGGGTCGTCCGGAAGCTCTCGATCCTTCCAGACAAAAGTTGGAAAATATTCGATCGCAAGGCTTCGAGGAAACATTTTTGCGAAATTCGTCGCGAAAGATAATATTCCAGTAGCAAAAAGGGTCGACGAATGCAAAAGAATGAAAATTTCACGGGGAAACGTACGTATACCTTAACAACGAAGATAAATTGGCTCGCAGATAGTCTGCGGAACTCGTTCTTCCAAGAAACTTATTCATGGAGACACAATGTACAATCCATGATTCGGTGGTCTTGATTATTTTAAAGAGAAATACGATAAATTTTCTATTGAAACGACGAGCCGAAAATTCCTTGCGTCACATTGCTGGCGAAGAACAATCAACGAACGAGCATCAACGTTTACAAATGAACGATGACGATACGTCGAGCGCCCTCCATACCGATTTCTCGAAACGCGATTATGAAATTTTTCCATCGAGCTGAATGGAACGCGCGCAAAAGAAAAAAGAAAAAAAACATTTCGAATGTAACGAGACTGAAAAGATTGCACATCGATGCGCGAACATGTTGATATAATCGGATCGCTCTCGTAAAAACTACCTCGCCGTGAAACTTATAATTGTAAATTGACGCAATTAATCATAGCATCGACGACTGCTTTTCATCGGGCACCCGTTGTTTACCGCGTATTTTACACGCAATACGAAAATTCATTTTCAGTCGAAAGTTGCGAAACATTTCGATGTAAAAACAATTGCAGTTCGTTCGAAAAATCACAATTCATATATAATGGTTAATTTTACTGTCAACGATGTAAACGATTCGATGAGAAAGATTCTAAGGGAGATTTAAGTACAGTGAATAATAATCTCTGGAAACTGGAAATCATCGAATCGTCGTAAATACCGTAAGAATGATACTGATACGAGTATTGAGGCTATTTTCATAACGCCATTGCGTTACTAGGAGCCACAAATGAGCATTATTTCGTAACCTTTTATCAATTTTATTTTCGTTTTACCTAGATCGATCACGCAACCAACGAGGAACAAAGAAACAAAGGGAAGGTTTTATTAAAAATCTAAAAAATGTATTTCATTATTTAATTTCTTCTTTTGTATTTTAATATTCTGATAAAGTTCTGAATATATTGGCAAGAAAAAAACAAAAAAGATTAGATTTAACACTATTGATCCCTCCTCCCTTATATACAATTTCTGGTTGTAAATGAGTATTCTTTATTAGCAATGATCCTTGGTGACGAACAAAATTTTCTTTAAATGAAAGTTTTATCCGAATAAAGAACTCACGAATGAAATGTTACTCGTTGTTAATTGATATTAAAATATAATATACCATTGATATTACAATAAATTGAAATAAAAATTATCCACTATATTGTATTCAAATAAAAACACATTTAACTTTTGTTTGCAGATAATTATATTCCATGTGGCTCAGGGTCCATTCATTGAAAAATTTATCCAATGTGTAACATATGGATCTTACACGAAACCCTGGCAGGAGTATCTTTATATGTCTCTCAGTGTGATTTTCATGTTCCTGTTACCTTTAATCATTCTTGTCGTCACTTATGTTTCTACGGTGATCACAATCTCTCGTAAGTATATTTCCAATATAAAGGAAAATATTGAAAAACAATCATTTTTTAATCCAGCTGAAAATGAAAAATTCAAGCAAGAGTTCTAAGAATGTTTTCTAAGGAACAAAAAATGTTTAATTGATTGTTTTCCTGAAAGACGATGGAAAAGTTGTTAAAAATGTGTCTAAATGTATAAATGTGTATGTTTCATTTTCTTCTCCTAATAGAATATTGAATTATGTAGAAACATTTGATCATTTCTACGATCTTTGCAAATTTGTCATTGTGAGAAAAAAAATTTGAATTATATTAGTTACTCAGTGAAAGGTAATACATTATTATTATCGGTCATTGATTATATAAATTATAATACAAATTACATTGTGTTTTGTGTTATCTTAAACAGAAAAAATTGTATATTATTTTTATCATTACTAATGATATTATTATCGTCACTACTATTTATACCTTATTTATGTTGTTTCATGTTAATGAAAGTTCCATAAAAAAAAAAAAATACAAAAAACGTTTTATCACTACATTAGACATTACTTAATATTGTTTACCATGAAATTCTGACTATATCGACAGTCGATCACAAATACTATATTAAGGATGAACCAAGAAAACTCGAAAAATATTTAAATATTAATTTTACGAGACCAGGACAAAGAAAATTTTCGTAATTAATGATTGATCGTAATTGATCATCCAATCGACGAAATTAATATAAAATTCTATTTTAATCGTCGATCCATTCGATGATCGAATTCCTAATTCAATCGTCAATCGCAATTATACATTAAATATCCACTTTATTCGTTAATTGCAACTGACGATTAAATATAATCGTTGGTCTCGTTCGATTGACATTTAAAAAGAAAATGAAAAAATTATTTCAGGTAACGAGAGGATGTTCAAATTAGAATTGTCTAATAATAATGTGTACCGCGTGAACGGGAACATAAACCGAAGAAGATTGATGCATCAGGCGAAAATAAAATCATTGAGAATCAGCGTGGTCATCGTGGTTGTCTTTATCCTTTGGTGGACGCCATATTACGCGATGATGATAATCCTCATGTTCCTTAATCCTGATAAACGCGTAAGTACATTGCTCTGTTACTAACAACGTTAACTTTCTTTCATATTTATGCACGGAAACTTGTGCAATTGTGCACCATGAAGAAAAAAGAGCTTGTACAACAGCATTTATAAAAATTAAAATTATTCATTCCGGATTTGAAACACAGATTTTAAAATAATTAGAAAAAATAATCAGTGTTTGCTTTTAAATACGTGGTAAATGTTACTATATTCGTATCCGAAGTAAGTGTATTTTAAACTATAATACAATTTATTACCAAAATCGTACAAAAATCACATGGAACGTTTTTAAAATATTCTTCGAACAAACCAATGAAATTGGAATAAAATTCTCCAAAAGATTTTTTCAATCAATTCCTTCAAAATTAATTCAAATATTGTACGAACTTAGAATAAAATTTTTATACGAATGGCTATTTTCTCGTGAAACAGAATAATCGTATTTGTCATCAACAGAGTGTCGACGTCATTAATTACACATTATATGTGTATAGAAATCGGTTTACAATCGCGTTACGCGCAATCGAAACGATGATTTAACAAGCCCTTGATATTTCCAGCTTAGCCAGGAATTACAGAGCGGAATCTTCTTCTTCGGCATGAGCAACAGTTTAATAAATCCTCTGATATACGGCGCGTTTCACCTATGGCCTAGGAAGAAACCTAAAAATTCGTATCAAAGGTAAACTATAAGAAATAATTCTTTCGTTGCTCGTGTTACGTCTTCGTGAAATACGTGTATTCCTCTCTGAATAACAATTTGTTTTTCTACTCACCATTGTACACTTTCCTTTCGTAAAGTCGTACGAGACTAAAACTAAATTAAAAATAAATCATCAACTGTTCAAAGTACAAGAAAAAAGGTTCACTTTGTAATGTGTAGCTCGAAACTTTACATTTTCGTTTCGAAACCTGTGTTCACGTGAATTGATTAAATTGTTACAACCGGTATATTATCCGACTATTTGTTTTGTGATTTTCAGGGAATTGTCTACTACGCAAAGACGACTCACACCATCGTACAACGACAGCAATTGCAAACGAGAAACACGAGAGACGAGAATACCATTCTTATTAAAAAGTAACTCAAAGACTGGTGTTTAAAGAAGATGAAATACGAAGATCAAGTTAAATTTTCATTGGAGAGGAAAGCTATCGTAACGAAACGAAACATTTTCCATTAAACTTTCAGGAATGTCAAACAAAAGGATAGACGTCTGTACATATCGTTATTATAGAATGACTATAATAATAAAAATGGTTATAAACTCTGCATTACTTTATCGGAATGTAATACAGAAATTTGAAAGTTACGTTACTTCGCACAGTGAGTTCTATGATAACGAGTGTAAAACACTTTTCGTGTATATTAAATATTGCTTAGTATCGTTAAACTTATATTTCCAATTTTTTTATAAATTCTTGCACTTACAGAAAAAGTATCGATCGATGGTAAGATTATTATTCGATTCGAATAATAAATGATTTAGAAAAAGTTGAGTTCTGTAATGAATTCTTGCAATTTGAAATGGTCTAAAAATATTGATTTCGTTAAATCATAATATAAGCAATAATTGAACGAATATAAAATATAAGGATATTAGAATAAATAATTTAATACATACTGAACATAATTTAGTAACAAATAATGTATTATAAACTACTTGGTACAAGCTTTTGTACGAAAAAATTTTTAAAAATACAAAAATACAATTGCATTTCTAGTAGTGAATTAGAATGAAACGCGTTATTTATTTTGTCTCGTATTATATTATATACAATATATGTACTTAATTCTGAAATTGTAATATCTTGAAAGTTCTCTCACTGCATTCCAAATATAATTAAAAATCATTGTACTTCCAAACAGGGGGTTTTAAGTATCTTTAACCGTTATTCGAAACTTAATTTAAATATTTATAGAAATAAAACCAAGATAGAATTACTTAAAGAGTGATCAATAACAAATTCGAATTCCAACGTTAACAACGATGACGTTTAAAAAAAGAAACTCGTTTTCATCGACCTCGCCAATCCAGTGATAGTCCTCTCATAGACGCACGATAAACAACGCAATAATTTTTATTTTTCATTAGCGCCAGGACAACGATACTCGTGCGGCGTCGCTTTGAAGTTACGGCCAACGAGTGCATATAAGGCGAAACTTGATCGCTGTTGCTTTATCTCGCCCAGTACATACCATTCACTTTCCTCGTCAGTCGATTTACGCATGGCTATGCCTCGGTTCAAGATAAAAATCGCTACACTACACCGCTTTCGAGGCAACTGGCTCCAGGAGCGTGACAAGGCAAACGAAAAAGGGACACGTGCCCCTATGAATATACCAACACCTTTAAAAGTAACAAACTTAAACTCTGCATTACTTTATCAGAATGTAATACAAAAATTTGAAAGTTGCGTTACGACTCTCGATCGCCAATTGGAATTTTTTTAATTAAAGGAAATTGTCATGGCTCGAGATTGAAAATTATGCATCTTGTAAAATATTACACGTGTATAGGAAATATTTCGATAAAGTAGTTACGATTCAAATTTGTTCCTATAATACTTTCGATTTAAAATATTTCTTTGAGATTTACCGTTTTCTCTAACAATTTGCCTCAAGCGCGGTTAACACTTTCTCGTCCGTATAATTCATGGAAAAATGTTTCCACAACGAAATAGAATGTTGTTGGACCAATTGTACCTACACAGTTCTGACCGATGTTCCAATTTTACTCGAAGGGTTTGTTTGATTAAAGGTCGTTGAAAAATGTTTTCTCGCGATTGTTCAAATTCAAACAGACCGCTCGAATAGGATAGTACATGGGACATAAGACCGAAAATGAGCGAAATAGAACAATGGCAGTGGCTGTAACTTCAAAGCGACACCACGCAGATGAAAAATTCATTCGTAAAACTTTCCCAATGAAAATGTGATTAAATTCAATGTCTAGACAATTTTTAACTACCTTTTAAATATTTTAATTTTCAGTTACTTGTCGGAAATGTAGTTCAAAATTATCCAAAATAGGTCGAGCTTGAATCTATTTTTATCTAAAGATGCTCGATAATTCATCGATGTATCTCGTAAAGATATAATATAAAATAAAACTAATATTTTACATTATCGATTGACATACTGATACGCGCGTGACCTCGCTTTAAAGTTTCGACCATTGGGTGGAAACACGCCAATATTCTTAGACTTCACGAATATCAGAACAGTTGCACGAAGTGCGATTTCGGTGTCAACCTGGATTTAGTCGTTGTTTTGCATGTTATCTTTCATATAGCCGAAACGACTATAGCGTTCGGTAGCGAAAAATTTAATATCACATACGAATCTATCGCTCGCGGTCGAAACTTCAAAGAGATAGAAATCGTATCCTTGTGACAAACTATTGCAAATTGAAATTTTGTATATTTTTCGTTATATCTTTACGAAAGTAGTATCAATTTATTGGTGAGGTTTTCCTGATTAAAATGAGTACAAACAAGACCCCATTCCGACTATTTTTAATCAAAATTTAATCAAATAATTTCTGAAACACTTTCAACTATGTACAATTGAAAATTGTTCAAATAAAGTCATGTTCAGGCTTGTTTTCATCGGGGAAACCTCATAAATTCATTAATAATACTCTTAGGAGGATACAATGAGAAACAGAATATTTCATTTCGTTTGCACTAGTAACTACTACACCAATAAATATTCGGTATCGCTTTAAAGTTCGGTCAGTGGGTTTTTCATTCTATAGATACGGGTCGTTCGCATGAACGGATTCTGTTCGAACTGAAAAACATAAACAGTGATATGGATTGTTTACTTTCTTCAATCGTGTGTTAAAATTTAATCTTTAAACAAGAGAATTATTGTATTTTGTTCGAATACTGAACTCTATTTAACTTATTCGAATCGCCTTTAAGATTAACCAATAAGATCAGTTTTGGGCAACCATTCGATTAATTCTCTCCAAATTCTACAGGTAGGAGTTGAAGTTGTTCGCAAACCTCGCGGTTTACCATCGGTATACAGAGTAACAGGTTAGTTCAGTGTGATCATTGTCACAATAAATATATTAACAGGAAAATAATAAACGTAATGTGTTCGAAACATTTAAACATCGCCTGTGAAACTATTGTATCAGAAGACTGGCGTATAATTACTGTCTTCCTTATTATGTCGTTCATAAAAAATATAACCTTATTTGAGTCCACTGTTGCGGCAAATATTACATTAACAGTACAATGATGACAATAAACTATTTGTAATATTTGAATATTATTTCTTAAATGATTCAAAATGAAAATTGCAACAATGGGTGTCTTTTTTAATCGTAGAAAACCATCTTAAATAACTGTATTTGTAATATAATTGTTATCTATTGTTTAAAAGTTTAACATAGTTATAGAGTGGAAGTATCAAAGGACTTAGGTGTCAAAATTAAATAGATTGGAACTTTTCCATAATTACATACCATATGTCATTGCAAAGTAATCTGTCAACAGTTAAATATAAACGGTTTTATATTGTTCCCCATAGCTTCTTTGGTACTTCTACTCTACAAATAATCAGACACATAAAGTATTTTACATTATGAGTTTATATTTTTAATAGAATAATTGAAATTTTTTTATTTAATAGTCTTTAAAAATGACTGCCGATGTTTTAAGTCCCAATCCAAAAAGTTTGCAGCCATTAAAAAAAAGGAAAGTAGAATTAAACAATACATCTAATGTTGATTCTAGTATTCGAACAGCTCAAGAGGAACGCAGCAATACAGAATGTGCAAGTAATGAAAGTAAAGAAATGTTTATACATAATATTACTGTAAAAAATAATTCTATTAAACAAGACACTAACAATAAAAATATTCCAGCTACTAATAAATAATAAATTTTTCTAGCTACTAATAATAATCAAAATGTGCAAACTGAGAATGCAGTCTTTAATTCAAGAAACAATGAGAACAATACAAATATAACAGGGACCGATGATGATCACTTAATAAATGATAGTCAAAATTCTGTAATTAGTATTTGTAAATTAGAGGATCTACGTTTTAGTCCCATGGAAAATACAGAATCACATGAATTCATAGATGTAAAAGACATTAAAGTAGAAAATATAAATAGTCCTGATATGTTTTCTCCTAGTACTGTAGGTACAAATTCAATGGAATGCCGTTCTAAATCTCAAGGAACACCTCCATCTTGTAAAAAAGAAAAACATTATCCAAATGAAGATAATACTCCTAGTAAACGAAGAAAACGAAAAATTAGTAACGTTGGTGATTATGATCAGCTATCCGATATACTTAAATCAGAATTATATGATAACAGTTTAAATGATGTAGAAGCTATTGATATGTTACATGATTTAAATTCTGTGATAGACTTTGAAGAAACTAAAATACCATCAGATTTTTTATCTTCAACGCTAAATGATAATGCGCAAAATGACCAGAATATGGAATTATCCAAAGATCCACCAGTAGATCCTCTCTTTATTGCCAATAATGATGAACATGATAAATCTACTGAAGATGATAATAGTAATCAAATAAATAAAACAAAGACTAAACTTTATTTGAAAGGAAAAAAAAAATTGAATGATAAGACAAAAGTTACAAACAGTACCAATAAAAGTTTTATAACATCAGATGTCGATAATGAAGATGCTGATGAGACTTATAACACGATAAACAATGTCCTAGGAGAATTAAACATTCTATCAGACACAGAAAATGAGGAAGGAACTATGTCTGAACAAGCTAAGAAAGTGAATATTTAGTTCAAAATCTTTTCTAATTATTTCACGTTTTTAATTTTAGAAATCATTTCATTAGGTTCTATTATTTTAGAGATTGTATGATTTAGAAGTACAAATGATACATCAAGTACCACCGCAACATAAAATTGAACATACGGCCGGCTCAAAACCATTAACAAAAGTGGAAAAGCAATTATTTTTAAGTCATGGCCCAATTAAAAAAGGAGTATTTTCACCTAATGAAGATGAAATTATCAAGAATAATTGGAAAGCATTCTGTGAAGTATGTTTGATTATTATCATTATATCTTTTTTTTTAATTAACAAGCTTTTTATACATAGATTCATAATTGGGACCCCAAAAATGTGGACCCATTTCTTTGTATGAAGAATGGTAAACAATTCTACATAAGAAGTATGACAGAGAGACAAAAATTTGTTCAGTTTATAGCAAATGGATTGCCATGGAGGACACTGTACAGTGTTTATCACAGATTTAGAAATATAAATGGAAAATATGAAAAAACTTTTAAAAGGTGCAATATTAAATATTCGTGTGCTATACATAAATGAATTTATTAATATAATTTAAATTTCTGTTATATAAATATATATTATAATGATATATTTTCATAGGTACACATTAATGGAGGATGAAAAAATTTTACTGTACATGAAGAACAGACGTGTAAACCAAAGAAACCAAAAACATAGATTTTGTGATCTAGCCAAAATGTTAGGACGTACAAGTCATTCAGTTTGGTTACGTTATCAACTTCTTAAAAAAATGCAGGACTCTCATATAGGGAAACGTGAGTTCTTATATATATGCAATTACAAACCTTATAACATTTTAGTTTTAAAAACGAATATGGAATTTTACTCTAGCATTGTCACAAGTTAAGTGGACATTACCATTGATTGGTAAATTTATAAAAACTATTATGGACACGACATTATCTGAGAAACTGGAAGACATAAAAGATGCTACCCTTCCAAAACCAGTTTGGCTAAAAATAGAAGAGAAACTAAACATAGACCACAATGTACTAAAAGTACTTTGGATGCATCAATTGCATATGCAATTGTTTTGTCCAGAACCTATTTATTTAAATGATATCAAAATAAAATTAATTGAATAGTAAGTAATTATAAAGATATATAATGAATTCGAATTTTAAATACAAACTTAAATACAATATTAATACTATATATTATCTTTTTATATAAAATATAAAAACTATGTTATGCATAATAAGATCTTATTACAGCATTTATGGAAAAGGAATCTCACATACTCGAGAAATAATATGGCCAAATGTTGCTAAATACTTTGAAGGTGTTACTACTGTTTTTTTATGTAAAGTATTTTTTTATCTTGTAAAAGAATCGACTACGAAAATAGGCACAAAGGACTTTCCTTGTAAGTTCACAAACATAAAAAAAAGTTGTGCAGTAACCCCCTGATAAGAAGCTTTTTAAGGAGGGACGGTAGCGAATTTGTCTCTAGAATTGATCTTTTGAATCTCCGGCTAAGATTCAACCACAACGCGGCTATTTATTGTGGGTTTATTGTAAATATTAAAAAATCTTATTGCATAATAATAATTCTAACTTTTCTTTTTTCAGATATTGTGGACTACTTGTATACTGATAAAATACGTGATATAAAAAATGAATTAACCGATAAATTTCTTCCTAGACTATCTTATAGTAATGGGAAGGTTCATATTATAGATAAAGATATAAGTGACAATATTGATACGGAATGATATATTAATTCAAAAGTTAATTAAAAATATTGAATATCTTATTACATCATTTATTAAACTGCAGAATTTTCCAATATCACGTCATTTAAAAATAATACAATTTTTAACATTTATGATAAAAAAAATTTTTTATATTTACATTTATTTTTAAAAAGAGACATTACAGTTTATTCATCGATGCCTATACATTATACATACAATCCACCGATATTTTCATCCAGTCACAAGACCTAAACTCAAACTGTGTTCTTCTTGGATTCTTTTTCCAAAGCTTTTTCCTTTGCTCTCTGATAAAGAGGTACAAGCTTACCCTCTTTAGCAAGCATCTTAAGTAATTCCATTATCAATGGAAGATAATTATGTTTTCTTCTATTATTTTCAATCTGATATATCTTGGATTTTCGAATTTCTTTTTCTATTAGTGTCTGTAAATGCTCCAACTCGGCTGGATCACAAACATTCGCTTTCTGTCGTTCGTATAATGTTTTTCTATCCGTCACGATTGCCATTAAATTAAAATGTATTTCTCCTTCATTGTATCTATAAATATTTTGTAGTTAGTATACCAAATGAATGAAAGAAAAATTTAAGTGTTTAGGACTCACTTATTTATTCTTTTTTCTATTATAGGCTTTGCTGCTTGAACCCATTGTTCTCCAAGTGGACATGGACCTAGATCCATTGGTCCATCTTTTAATCCATCTAACTCGTACAAACGACCATCGATTGGTACATAACTCACAAAATGAAATACATCGTCATCTTTAGATGTCTTTTTTGAGTCATATTCAAATAGTGTTTGCCTGTAAAAAAATTGTGTTCATATTTAGTATAATGAAAATAATTAGTATTTAATATTATGTGTACATGATTAGTATATGAAAAATACCTTGAAAAAGAATTATGTACTTCTCTTATTACATCAGAATTACTAAGAGCAAGCCCTCTTGTACTAGCATCGAAGCTTTGGCAAAAATTTTTAAATTCTTCCAAATTTGATCCCAGCAATATATCAGAATGCTTGCAATTCAACAATACACTTAATATTGCTTGTGTTGCACATGCATTATTAATCACCTAGAAAGAAAAAAAAATTTTCATTATTTCATAAGTGTCATTGACAATACTATAACATTTAACCTATTGTTATGCTCACCTGTTTTGCAAAAAATATTTTATCCAATCTACTATCTTGAACAATATTTCCAGAGGGTTCATCATCCTGAACCCATTTAAATAGGAATATCAAACCATGTATTGGCCTAAAATAAGAATTACAATGAAATAAGAAACACAAAATAAGAATAGGCCAATGCAAACATATCAAGTGCTCATAAATCAACTACATAGTAATCTTTAAGAGCTTGAGGAATATCTTTTAAAGGACTTATTGAAAACTACGAAATTGTAGTAGATTTTAATTAGTATATATTTTACAGCAATTTATTATTCATTTTTTGGTATGTTTAAAATTTATTTCGTGCTTAGAGACTCCCAGTGCCCTCAAGCATTGCACCTTCCTGCCATGCTTACCGTCTTACGCCGGCCCTGTAGTTTAGATACACTAATAGGTTAAGTCAGACAAATTAAATACTCACTTTAAATCATCGAACTGTTCATCCTCCAAACTCCATAGTTCTTCCACCTGAGCTCCTTTAACACCTATAAATATGAATAAGTATATTAAAGGCTTTATAGATGTATGCATTTCAAAAATAAAGCATTTCAAAATGTAAATGCACAAAGTAATTGTCAAGAAAAGCAGTTATCTTTTAACATAAGTGTGCATGGATTATTTCAGTAGCGATAAAAATAATATAAAATAAATTGACATTAAATACGTAAAAATGTACCAAATTCTTTGATTAATTCCGTAAAAACACCAGGATCACTTTCGATGAGACACCAATTGCCCGCTGAGTCCGCCATCTTTCATTCATTATTTGCCGCAACTGAAAACATAACGGTCATTCACCGTCAGTATTCCAACCCATTAGTTTAAACTGTTCAGACGTGTCAATAAAGTAAATTCTATTTCAATGTTACAGTACAATAAAAATTGCTTCGCTGTCCGAAGCAGTTGTTCAATCGACGTAAATAATTAAAAACGATACGAGTACTACCTTAAATAATTGTTAATGTATTCCTTTTTCGATCATATTATATTATAACTATTATTATAGCTGAAAAAAAGAAATATATTATACAAAGGAAAGATTCAATCCTTAAAAAAAACAATAAAATGTAACATTAAATAATTAATGTTTCAATAGTTTTTCCATAATGATGACGTGAACGTTAAGCAGTTTAACAATTCGAATTTGCTCTTTTGGAATCATTAAATTCGATTTGAAATAAAAGCAAAATCAATTCTATTGATGTAATTAAATTTTACATATAATAATTTTAAAACCTTATTAAAAATATTTTGGTATCTGTTACTGAACTTCAAATCTAATAATTTAACAAAGTTAAGTGTATATGGATCTGCCAGCATAGCCTTATCTATTATGTGATGGGATTAATAAAACATGAGAAAATTATACAATTCTTTTATAATCATCAATTAATATTACAACGCTAAAGCACAATTTACACTATGTACAAGCAATAAATTAATTAAAATTTTAAAATATATTACCTAACCATCATTGATGTTTCTCATTAATTAGCATTACATTAATGAATTTTTCAATCAACAGTATACATTAAATTTACAACAGATTTTAGTATACAGTTAATACGAGTAAAAGTTACAAGGTAATAGTAAGCAAACAAATAATTTAACTTCTTCGTGGTGCACCTACATGAAGTAAACTTTTTTTTTCAATATACATCAGTAGTCTGTCTTGTCACAAATATAATACAATTGCAAAAAGTATTTTTTAGAATTTTAATTCCAATTTGTTTCACAATTGTTTTATTATTTTATTAAAAAATCACATTGAATATGATTACAAGTGATGTAACAATTTTAAAGAATAATCTATAAAAGGAAAATACAGTTAATATTGCAGTAACAATATAAATTGTTTGAAACTGGTGTGCATTGAAAACAATACTATGTGCACGAAGAGGTTAAAGCATTTTAAATTGAAAAATTATCAATTATTGAATTTTAGATATTGAATTGATAGTTGGTAATCGGTATAAAAATATGAGTAAGTCAACATATAAAGCCAAATGCACATACGTATGATCGAACAATGTTTGTTTTTTATTTTATACGTAAATCTTCGTTCAACTATATGTATCTAATTTGTTCATATGCGATTACACGCGTTAATATTTGGCGGAAAGCTTCATTGAAATGCTTTTTTGAAATATTATAACGTGTATACTAAAAATCGAATAAATCTATAACAAGATACTCTATGTAACTTGTAGATAATTACACTTCTTCCAGAAGCACCTAGCATTGCATTATTTAATTTTCATATTAATTATTATTTTCTGTATGACATAATGATGACAGAATATCCTCATACAATCGTCCCTTGGTTTCAAATGTTTCCAACTGTTTGGTAAGATCTTCTATTTGTTCTTCAAGTGTCTCTTCTTTCACAAAAGTTTGAAGTTGTGGTGCACTTTGACATTCACGATAAAATGCTCCTAAATCACTATTGGTATTAGTCACTGCAAAAGGGGTTTTCTGAAATAGTATTTCCAGAGTTTAGATACACCATATCATAAGTGAACCATAATTGTAGGAACGTTAATTACCAAATCTACCATAATAAAATCGTCGTTGGCACTGGTCATTGAACAACTACTTCTTCTAGATCCATTTTGGGAGTTACATTTTGACGTTGTGTTATCATTTGTAAGTCTTTCAATGTTTCCATTGCTGCTATCTGTTGTAGTAGTTGTTGTTGCAGTCTTTGTATTTGTAGTCTCAGCCACTGAGACTGGAGGAGGTGAAGTTTGCCTGGGAGTTAGCAAAGAACTGAAAGGTACATCTGGTATAACAAAATCCTCTTCATTAACAGTAACATGCTTATTAACTACAAACGCTCCAACTTTGATAGTGTCGCTTAGAGATTTTGATGTTTCTTCGCTAAAATGTAAATGCAAAAATTGTTTGAAATATGTTTGCATTTTAATAGAAACAAAAAATTGAAAGTTATATCAATTATAACTTACCTCTGTTGATATCTTGCATGACGAGGACTTAGGTCAGAATGAAAATGATCACTCTTTAACATTATTGAATCACGACCAGTATGAGTAGGAGATATAGTCATTTTTGTTCTATACGATACTGATAAATGAATAGTACCCACAGGTGTGCACAATTGACCTACTCTGACATTTTTATAATTGTCACCTATAACAAGAATTAATTTTAATATCTATTATCATTGTCAAGGATTATTAAAATAATGAAACTGTATAGCTTTAAAAAAAACATGTTTAATAAAAAACTAATATAAAGTAAAATAATTTTGTACCTAATGTGTGTAGCTGCGGTTCTCCCATATAAATTCTATAACAAATAACATAAGAATCTGGACTTTGTCTTCTGCTCAATTTGTAAGCTGGAATAATTCTTGATACAGACAATAATGATTTCAATAAAATACCCATTCTGTTGTACACAGTATATGTTACTCTTATAGTGGGATCACTATGTTCTGGCATAATACCAAGGCTCCATGTTTCTAAAACCATTGTGTCACCTTCAACGGTTCTCAAAGAGATTTCAATACAAAGAGGTATGGTTGAATTTATCATTTCTCCACATAGTGCCCTTTTGGCTTCAGCCAAAACTTCTGGTACATCATGAATAGCTAAGTTGAACTACACAACAAAAGGATACATATGTATAAAATTATAAACATGTTCATTAATCATTAATCCGTATCAATGTCAATTGTATGTTTTCGATTAGATTTATAGTTTTGCTTTATTAAACTACCATAAAAGTTGACATGCATTTTTATATATAATTAAAATTGAATTCCTCTTTAAAAAATGATGTCATCCTGACTATTGTTCTTATAAATATTTAAACCCAAATATATGAGCAAAAAATAAAACTTTGCATTTAAACGCACAGAAGATAGCTTATTATCAATGTTAAATATATGTGACATACTTTGTTTTTCACTTTGATATAGATCAAAGTTAACATGCAATATATACGACAATTATTTATTGTTTCTAGTGAATACTAAATTCTTCTTAAATGCAGGTATTGACAAAGAATCTTTCAAATGTGATAAAAAAAAAAAAATAAACTGATGAAGCAAAAGGGTTCTGAAAAGTATAATAAAAAATTTGTAGATTATCAATAACATATAAAAACAATTATAAGTAAAAAAACTTACCCAGTTTGTTCCAGAAGAATTTGGCTTACTTTTTGTGCTGACCTTTTCACCTGACCTCGACTGCACTATAATTTGAGCAGCTTTCAATGCCAAGAATTTGGTGAACTTATCCAAGTCCTTTTTATCTTGCACACTTAATTTTAATGTAGACATTTTAGTGCTGTTTTCTTCGTACAATTCTTTTTAAAGAAACACTGATGTCCAATCAAAACATCGGATTGCACTAAACTGAATGGAATTTTGAATGTGCCAAAACATCTCCACGAACTGCTTGTAAAACTACATGGTGAGATCGTTTTTAACACTCATGTGTGTGAACCACCGTACTCGAGACAGCAAACGATTCTTCTTCTTTCTAGGACTTGTTAATGCGGGAAGTCCAGTCGCAAAACAATAATTTGACAACAGCATGGACATCATGTCGTAGCATTGTGTTGCATACAGTTGCGTGGCAGGTGAGGTATACCGAGAAGATTCGATTTTATTTCAAATAACTGTGGACGCGGTTGGTCAGGTACAGAGACGAACTCGAAAATACTAGTCAAGATTGATCAATGTGAGTGTCGCTTTTCTCGAATAATACGTATAAGTATCGAATATAGTTCTTATTTCACTATTCTAATAGCACGCTGTGCATCGATCGTGTTTCGTATCGCAATTAAGTATCTACCTTAAGATAAGAAGCGTTCACATGAAAAACATGCATCATCAATCCGCTGAGTCAGTGGTAAGAAAATCTTTTTATATGCATTTGCATTTATATGTGGAACAAGAAAGACGATAAAAATAACAAATATTTCCTTCTTAACAATGCAATGTTTAAAATCCTCGAATCATAGAATCTGACTGCGTTCGAAAAACAATTACCAGCTTGTCAGCTTGAATGTCTGATTCCACTAGGGAAATTTCTCTCTTTCCCTATATTCTCCAAACATTTCTATTGGTTCAACGATTTTATTCGATAAAACCTAGAAAAATTTTATCACATTTCATTCCTGTTTTTCATGTTTTTTAAATTATTACTAAATATTATTTCATTGCGTTTACTGTTAAATGGGTTACAGATTAGATTAATTATACAATTCTTGAACTTTTCAATATGGAGGTTAGACGTACAGTACCAAGAAAACTAAATCAATCAAAAGATATATTCTAAATGTGGTTAAAGTTTTATTTACAAAATTGTGTTTAATTGGAAATTATTAACCAATGTAATGAAATTTAATATTTATGTTATAAATATACAATAATCTTTCGTACAAATGTTGGATACGATAGTGCTGGTGGTATTTCGCGTCTATATACATACATATAGATATACACGTGTACGTTCAGTACAGTTTCCTTTGTCCACTATACAAGAAATCTTAAAGAAGGTAAAGAAAAGTACTAGGCCCAGGAACAAGAGTACATATTATACATTAGTTGTGATTAAACATAGATGTGAGGATAAAATAATCGAGTTCGATATAGCAGTAACAGTAGTTATTGAGCATTCGTGCGAATTCTCTATGATGTAATGATGCCACGTGACTCGCCACGTGGCATTTGTGTATGCTTGCCATTTTTCTTGTACATTCTGCTCTTTCCGATTAGTGATTCAATTAAAAGTACAATATTGATCTTTCAAATAATTTTTTTGTCGTGCTATTCCTATAAGCATTAAGCTTTAAAATTGTATTTTTTGAAAAGTAGAACTTCAACTTGAATCGAGGTGAAAAACATCAACCAGATGTAACAATTAATTAAATACAATATTACCCTATTTATTACTCAAATAATTGTACAAGATACAATATCCTGACCACTATATTACATTATTTGTGATTGTTGATAGTATATCTTTTTAATAATTTTATACTTCCATAACAAATTCTCTTTACTTCTGTTTGATCGAAAAATTCCTTCTTCGAGTTTATATATATATGTTATCCAACAATAGAATTGTATTTGTTGAATAGAATTATTGACGCAACTACCGATACTTTGAAAATACTTTTAGATAACGAGTATTGTCAGTAATAAACACAAAATTACACACAATATTTCCTCGATGAGAGCAGACAGCTTGGGACCGGTGTATGCTATACAACGTAGAAAGGATACAATTTCCGTATAGTTTACTCGCTTCTTTTTTGTAGAACGAAAGCGAGACAAAGTCACAGGGACTGAATGCGAATACGGAATAGTACGAGACAGACGAAGTATTAATACTTTGTCTCGTTCTATCTTTTGGATACCCAATACTCCGTCTTTTTTTTACGACCGGCGCGTCGCGCGCTTACGATAGAACGCGTAAAGTGTTTACTCGAAAAAGTATCCGTACATTTCAATATTTACTCGGGACTCGCGTTTTAGGTTGCTCCCGTAAAAAACGATGTATTAGACTTCCGAAATACAAAGCGAAACAAGATATCAACGTTATGTCTGTCTCGTGTTATTCCTCGCATGCTTTCAGTCCCTCTGACTACCTCTCGTTCCATTTCGCTCTTGCCTTCGCAGGACAAAAGTGAAACAGAAAGGGTGGGGAAACCATCCCGCAGCACTCAGTGCGCAGGCCAAATTCAGCCTTCATCGAGCAAATATTAACATTTTATTTTACACGTTTTTACGATTATTTTACAGTATCGTGTGTCGATTTTCCTACGAAAAATTGAGTAATAGTTTCGTTCAAGTAGCGTAATGATTAAAATAAGAAAGTCGTTACTTTTATGGTGGACTGTACAGTCACACCACACGGCATGCCAACTGCAATGGAAATTTCCACTGAAGCAGTCGGTTGCCACCGTCTTGTAGACGCTTCGTAACCGCGCCTAAAAACCAGATTGCGTCCGCCAGGAGGCTAAACCGAAGGGCGTTCTTGCCTTTTTAATCAATTAGTTTCGATTGATTGGACTTGCGGTTTTCCGGATCGCCCAGTAATTTGAGTACATCCCTCTTAAGATAAATCGTAATTACGGGCCGCGTCATCATTCGTGTGCAACGAATGACAGAAAGTTATAGGTGCATATTAAAGTTGATCGTCAACTTTATAAATTTGTAATCGATCGATAATTCATATAAATTGCGTACAGTTTTTCAGTTCACACTGCGGTCTACTTTGTTTCCTACAATCTAACGCAATTGACACGTATTTTCGTTCAAATTTCACGCGGTTATTTGAAAATTACATTTGAGCTTGACCGTTGAATCGTAATTCAAAGTTCGATATAAACGATTGGTAAATTTACGGTTGTAGAAATCAATTGGGATAATTGATACCTATCAGCGGACTGAAATTACTCCACGTGTTACTAAAATGCAAAAAAAAAGAAAAGAAAAGAGAACGACACGCAACCGAATAAAACGTACGTCATTCATTTCATTTGAATGAGTAACATTCAATGAAGTCGTTTAAACATGTATGTACGTAGTCACTGCCCATTGCCATCCTTTTCTTAATAAAGCCTGAACTACAAGCAAGGTTTTCTTACGGCTATGAGTCAGGAGTGCCATGATCAGCGTGCAATGTTTCCATTCGTGGAACTTTTGACGGTTGTGGCTGGATAAATCGGTATCAAGTGAAACTATTACCGGAACGAAATATTTCTTCGTTAACGACGCGCTGTAACATTTATTGTTACTCCAAATTAATCGGTCGGTGTGTTAAGCATTTGCCGAGAAAAGTTCGAAAGAAAATGCAGTTAAGCAACTCTATAAATACAGACTCTTCTAGACACAGGACCGTAAACACAACTGCAGCGGCAAATTGACTTTATTCTTAGAACCGAGAGCGTGCATTTTAATTGGTAATTAATCACCGCGAGATAAATACGCGAAAATTAATTTATTCCGAACAATGTATCATAAATATTTGCACAATATTCTATAAAAATATTAGAAATCAGAACGGTGAAACTGACTCGTGTACGTACGTCGAGAACAACGATCGTGTTTAATCGGGAATCGCGTTAAAATCGAAAATCCCTTCGCAGATTCCGCGGTGAAAACGGCGCGTAACGTTTCCGCGAAACGACCGTGAAAAAAACGACGTTACGGTGGAGAATGCTGTCTTGGCTTTTCTCTTGGAGAAAAATTTTCATTTCGAGTAGAAACGCGCTAGGAATTTTAAGCTCGGAACGTCGTCGCGACGTCTGCCGGCGAATGGATTTCTGCACGAGCGGCGTTAGAGCAACGAATACTTTTGAATGGAAATGTACACCGGGGGTCGAGGGGCCTCGCGTGGCCTGGTCCCCTCCCAAGATAAGAAGGCTTGTGGGGCCTTGTTGGACGTTTGCCATAGCGTTTACAGGACTTACGCGCCTTCGTATTAGATATGTACGCCGTTCGGTCAACTGGAGACACGCACTTGTATTCGGTACGATTAACCACGTGTAACAACGACAAGAAGGGTTAACCTTTTATGGTTCAATCCTTCCTGCGCCGTACAGCGGCGCTAAATTAACCAAAGAATCCTGGTACGCTTACGAGGTTATGTCTCGTTACGATCATTTTACTATTCGTGTACAATAATTATTCTTTTATCCTTTTCTTCGGTCATCCACTGGAAGAAATTCAAAGTCTCCCCTTATTCGAGAAATTGTCTTTTTTTTCTAACACCAAGGACCATTTATTGCACTTTTCCCGAATTAATTTAGTTATTTGGGTTTAACGGTTTGTTAAATTATCAATCTGTTCATCACCTTATTGAAAATGATATGTATTATTCGCTAATACATATTAAGTGGATTTCGACATATGTATATACCTAGGGGTTCGTAAAGATTTATTAAGAAATACCAGTAGTGTAGGAATATTTTATTCGAAAGTGTAGAAAGTTGAAAAAGTATTAATTTCTAATGTCATTTCATTCCGTGCCTCTGAAATAAGAATTATTTTACACGTTGAGGAAACATTTCATTTTAAATTGCTAGAGACAAGCGCCTCTTAATTCATCTTTTATTGCCACAAACGTATCGCAAAATGTCTTCAATAAATCTCAATTGCCAATGTACATTCGCTATTGAAAAATATCATCATAGTCGATTTTTTTTCTCTGGTCTAATAAAATACGACCGATCGTTTCCAACACGTTTTGTAATACAGTATTACATTTTATTTCGTTCATTGATTTCACTCCAAAAAGAAGAAAATAAATTATCGTTTCAACCTTCGTTCTTTTATTTACACATTTGTGTAATATATGTTGTAATAAGAAAATGGAAATTTTATCAAGAAGGAAAATTGCTTTAATAAACATAGAGTAACATATATTTCGCAAACTAGGACATTAATTACATTAATTACATTTTTTCATTGTTCAATATTACGTGTTGGTTCCAGGAAAATATTCGTGAGAATGAAAATTACACAATTTTTTATATCACATGAAATAGAAACACCGATAGAAAAAGAATATCGACAGCAGAAATTCTCAAGTTAAAGAATGTGTAGATACCAGTTCTTAACTGATAAAATACTGGAACGTGCAAACTTTGTCGTTTAGAGAGCGTTTATTTATTTCGTGTGTAGTTGTATCTTGCATACACACGCCATCGTTTAAGCACGCATTCACTTTATAATGCGATATTCTAAAACTGTTTCAAACAGATGCATTTTGGTATACATAAAATTTCGAATTTTTGAAAACTTACACCGCTTACATTAATTAAACACTTCTAATCATTATTAGATTTTTATCTATTATAGATAAATATTTCGAACAACGAATAAAATATAAACAATATTTTAATTTACATATGTACCCGGGTTTTATCTGGCATGCTTTGTTCGAATAAAACGTTACCCCAATAAATATTACGTTAATTAATAATTGATACGGTGTTACATAAACATGTACATCATTAATAAAATAATGATCTTTAATGTGCTTAAAATAATTACGAAAATTTTTACATATTTCGATTACAAAGTACATAAATTACGAAAATTGTCACGTATTTGAAATAAAAAAAAATTGACATATTCTCGATATGTTACGTATATCGCGGATATAATATATACAGAAGAAAACGCCATTTGTTTCCTTAGCAAACACATAAATAGGTATCCACGATGAATGATTTACATCCATAATGTAGCGTACAGGAGATATAATTTATAGCATATATGGACTCTGAAAATGCCTGTTTTAACTAGTGCATTTTGTCCAAGTGGAAAAATTTCCACAGGAAATAAAATATTCAAGGTGAATATTGCAAACCCTTATCTGTTTTTTCTGTACGAAAGATTGATTTATAACTTTACTAAAAATATGTGTAAAATTGAACGAAAGAAAATCGAACGCATAAAATGTTATTAAATCATATATTACCCTTTTACATAGCTTGCTCTTGATCGGTTTAAATTTCATTTGAGTAAACACTTAATCGTTTCAATTTTTCACACCAAAAATACCACACATGCGTGATACGCGTTGAATAATAAAAATTATAATTTTACAATTAAACAGCGTTCTTTGAACTTGAGTGTTTAATACAACTCACGCCTTCTCGTCCTACGGTACGAATAATAATAGTAATTTTTGTGGTATAAGTAAAACTAATATTAATTATTATAATTGCATACAATGTTCTATTGATTTCTACGCTAATTTTACGTATGTACATACATACAAAAGTAATCGTCTTTTTAACTCTCTAAATCCATGTATACAACCCTTTTATAAATAATATATCGATCTGTTACACTTTTGTTCTTTTATTACAGTATTCCAAATATTTCAGAGGACGAATCGTACGTGAGGGTTAAAAGATGTTTGTATATACATACATATGTAATATATTTAATACATCGTCCAATTTTAATATTCTTCTGTTGACAATATTCGGTTGTTTTCTAAACGAGAGAAGTATTCAAACACGTGTCTCTTCAATCTTTTAGAAACGTAGAAAGTGCCTTATTTGCATTTAACTGCGAAAAAAAAGCGTCTGTGCCCGTAGACTTGCTACGTGTGTGTGGTGTACGAGGGAGTACAAGGTTAAATTTCGTACAATGTACGAATCCACGGTGGGAAGTCACGTTTATGACTGTAATATAAGCACGTGCTACGTTGTGCGTGATGGAGATTAGGAAGATAACGCACAAATGACGCAGAAGCGATTCACAATTTTAATTAAGGATCGATCTTTTTTCTCGCGTAAAAATTACCATCAAATATACACGTATATACGTATACTCTGTGTACACATAATTTTTATTTTATTCTCAATATATCGACTGACCGAATCTGCCATTTTTTATTTCCATTCATTCTTGATCTTAGTTTTGGTTACTTATCTAAAAATATTCTATCGAAATTAGGTTCGAAACAACACTAACTGCGCCTCATCTTTTACGTGCATGCACGCATACGTATATCGTTATCTAGAAAGTAACATTTCGATATATAAGTATACACATTTATTAAAATACGTTCCAATAAAGTTTGGATCTCAACTCGAGTCTATAAAAACGAACATAGGTGTGTGTGTATATATACTGTTTACACAGTCGGACTCAAGTCGAAGTTGTAACATGGATGTTATAACTGCTGACGTTAGATGTCGTATAAACGCTATTTTGCAACGAAGTTATTGCATCGATGTAGTAAAATAAAGTCGTTTTACGAAGAGATTCAGGATTCTTTCTCACCTACTTCGCTACCAGTAAAAATTAAATAGAAGGAAGTAAGTGATTGGGTCACGTTAATTCAATAAGTGTCGTAATAACATTTCTATTAGACGTCTGGATCGTTTGCAACATATAGTCTGGATTGTACGATAATGTTTTTAACATTTGTCAAGAATGAGCAACATAACTTACAAGTTTACTTGGTTTGCTAACTTAAATTATTTATATTATTTCGAACCAAAAGTATGTATCTAATTTTTCGTCATTTTGTACTGTTAATAAAATACATTTTTTTTTTATTTTACTTGAACGTTATTAAATTATTTCAGCTTGGTGGGAATAAGATACACAAGGCTGGACGATTAAATGTGTATTTGCCAAAGTAGGATTCGGCAAGAGTCGATGTAATAACATTGACATTATTAATTATACATACATATGTATGTAAATCGATGTTAGCAGTCCTGTAACCATATTTGTAGATTTGGGAATTGCAAATGAATTATCCTTGTTGATTTGTGAAATGTAAAAAATTACTATTTCCTCGTTAATATAGAGAAAAATTAGTTTTACAATTAAGTAATTATACAAAAAAATAAGATAAAATTTAACAAAAAAAAAAACAATTGTCTCGTATGTATACAAATATGAAAATAATTGTGAAAATTTCCCAATTATGTTTCAAACGATAATGAAACAATTTGTACACGTTTCTCGAGTAATTTATGAATACTATATATAAGAATAATTATAAATCTTCTTTTTATGCAAGATTTCAGAAAATAATCCTATTATACTTGTCACGTGCCAAAAGGACTCCTACAAGAATTATTACATATACTTCTTTTGCTTAAGTTCTTTGACTACAAACTTTCATTTAAGTTTTTTAATTTAATATTCTTTTATGCAAGGTTTTGGAAAACCAGATTATCGTAATCTCAAGTGGATTAACAAAGGGATGTAGTCATACTTGTCACGTGCCAAAGGACTCCTACAAGAATTAATACCTATACTTCTTTTACTTAAGTTCTTTAACCACATTTCTAATTTAATATTTTTTATGCAAGGTTTCAGAAAACCAGGTTACCTTTCGTCTCGACTGGATTAACGAAGGGACGTATTCCTACATATCACGTGCCAAAGGACTCCTACAAGAATTATTACCTATACTTCTTTTACTTAAGTTCTTTGACCACATTTCTAATTTAATATTTTTTTATACAAGGTTTCGGAAAACCAGGTTACCTTTCATCTCGACTGGATTAACAAAGGGACGTAAGTCCTACATATCACGTGCCAAAAGGACCCCGTCGATAGTAGCCAAGAACGTAATCTACGATGAAACTGCTCTTGAAAAAGACTCTATCCGTTCCTTGGCTGAACTCTCGAAAATATCCCCGGCGTATCGACGCAAACATCCGCACCGACGTACGACTGAATGGTGTACTTAACCAGGACGATCCATGAAAACAAAGTTCATGGCCCAAGGGCAGACACTCCGTTAAGGGTAATTCTCGTGCGAACCGTGTTACCCCAAGATAACGATTTAAGCGAAACTGGGCCAAAGGATACACGTATACACACAGCTTCCTGTCAACATACCGCGTGGGCGAAGGACCAATACAATTGTGATACTTTCGCGGACTTTTTGCATGCATCTGCGTCATCGTCGTCTATCTTACCACGACCTATATACACACGTGCCGCAAACATTGATTGCGACAGTACGGCGCCCCGAACGATCCAAACAGAATCCTCTCTGATTTTCGTGTGTACGCGCAGTATCGCTGACGTCGATCGCTGGCGATTCATCATTCGACGATAAACGAGGGCAACGTGTACTTTCGATGGGTTACATCACACCGCGAAACGATCCACCGACTGCAAGCAACATTTTGGGAATCGCACAATCCTCTTGCCACCAATCGGGCAACTCTGATGTCTATCTTTCAGGAGGATTGTGGTCAAGAAACGGCAACCCTCTGTACGCGTCGGTTAAGTGCCCAAAGCTTGATAACGAAAGAAGGGTATCGTACAGGCTGTTTCGCAACGAATAGGATCAGAACCGTGTTTTGGGTATCTTAGAGCAGATTGTAACGATGGAAACATTGTTCTAGTGTCTTCCACTGTTTGCGATGGCCTGTTCTCTCGATGCAAACGCTCATTGGGTAGCCCGGGTAAGAAGGAAACAACGGTGGTTCGGAGCCACCGTTTGAAACTGTAGATCACGAGATAAATTACCGTGGCTGTCGACGATAATTAACGCCGGGAACGAAACCGGGGACGGAAGTACCGTCTCCTTTTAAATATCGAAGAGTATTCTTTTTTGTTTCCGTTTCGCGTGTCAAGAACGTCCGAAGAGCCATCGACGAGCAACGCGTCGAGAGATTGCGTTTTTCCGTTCGGGGGTTAAAAAAGAAAAAGAAATAAAACGAAATCGAAACTCAGCAAAGTTGTTTCGGACGGTTTCCGAGCGGAAAGTTTTCAGCCGTGGCAATGTACGTTGCGAAACGTACGAGCCGAGCGAGTTTCGTATTACCAACGATATCAGCGTCGAAAAGTTCAAATCTTAAACGCAATATCGTATTGCCGTGACAAAGCTTCGCTGCCGAGCCACCGGTCGGAGAATTCGTGTCTGGTGGCTTGTGCGCGTTACACAGTCGCGAAAATATGCGTTGCAGGATCCATGGTTTCTTTAGCGTAACTTGCGCGATGGACGTACGATCGAATTCGGCGCGGTGATTGCAACGCGATGGATCGATTCGTCGACGATGTCGCGGCGTTGAAACGCGAGCTCGATTCATTTCGATGCCGCGGAACGCGATTGCGCAATATAACGCTACCACCTTTCAACGTTCTAAAGAACGGTGGTTACCGCGATAATATCATTGAATCTGGCCATTTATAACCGAGGACTACGGTACCGATACTTTGCATTGTTTTATTTGTTCGTTGTCTTCACTTACGAAGAACCCCTTTCATATGGAATGAAATAGATAAAAAGGAAGGGAAAGGAATGGAAAACAGAAAAATTTGGTATGGATGAAAGAGAAGAGAACAAAATGGAAAACAGAAAAATTTGGTATAGATAAAAAAGAAGAGAAAAGAATGGAAAACAGAAAAATTTGTCTTTTGTCTTCTGCACTATGAAGTCCTTTCTCTGTTACATCGATAAATGAAAAATAAATAAAAAATCTAGTCAGAAGAACGAGTTACAGTCCAGAGAGTATTTCGAAGCGAGAAGGGATGAAGATAAAATAAAAGTGAAGAGAGACATAAAAGATCAAAGGGAACTGGACGTTCTTCGAGTGACATTAAACCAAGGTCACGTTGTGTAATATCGTAATCACAGCTGAGGAATGTGGTATGTGAATCGGAATGGAAAGAGATTATGCGTAGGAATTTGCGCTGAATTTTTTCGATTATGTTACATCGGCATCTGTAGAAAGGAGACCAGATTATTGTCCCAAACGCTAACGTCGCCTTCAAATCAATTACATCCATACTGCTCGTGTTACCCACTGGGAATACGAGCACTTCTCTTACCTGTTACTACGTATATTTCTCCTCACTGCAACTACAGGAGAAAATTTCAATCGAAAGTTCAATAATTAACACCAATCAATGTTCAATACAACACTTGTTCCTAATACAGTACATTGGACATTTTCATTTTGGAAGATCAACCGATCTTCATTGTTTGTCTCAAGTTGTCCTAACTTTACCTCCAGTAATGTCGATTACTGGTATTTCTTGGACAAAGTGAAATAATTAACACGAATAAATTTTCGATACAACACTTCTTCCTAATACAGTACATTGAACATTTTCATTTTGAAAGATCAACCGATCTGTATCCATTGTTCGTCTCAGGTTCTCCTAACTTCAATTCCAGTAATGTCGATTACTAGTTTCCTGGTATTTCTTGGACAATACGTGCTCGAGCGCATTAACGCTAATCAAATATGAAAGAATTAATTCCGCGACAACGGTGTCGTGTGGATTCGCTCTCGGTTTTGCACATGAATAAAGCGGAACTCCGCATCAACAAAGCGCACTGTCGGGTTACGAGGAACATAATAAACCGTTAATGCGTCGCAATCTTCAATGTGAAACGTCATACCCGGTACATCAGTGCCTTGCAATTGTTGCGCATGAAAGGACGGTTGCAGATTTTGCATATGAAGGGGCGCGATGCTACCACGGAGAGTCACACTTACTGAATACCATCTAAATACGGTGTAACGCGGGTCCCCTTTATCGAGAACGAAGAAGAAAAATGAATACGTGCGCACGAAAGAGAGAAAGAAAGAAAAACCATTACCCAAAGACGACTATTCGTCGTCCTTGAACTGGTACCACCCTCCAAGGTGTACTTCCGGTACGGATGTTTATATACAGATGAATCTACGCGAAGTTAACAAAGCGTTTAGCTTTAATGTAAAAAAAACTCCCAAGAGTTCCTTGTTTGTTGATTTTTTAATTTGACCGCTATTCAAAAGCATAGAAAGACACTCTTTTGTGTTCTTGATAAACGACGAGGTTCAAGCGATCGACCTTTTGATTTTTTTCTAATTTTATTATTTCATAGAAGAACGATACTTCGCATCACGTGACCACATAATCTTACATTTTTAAGTCACTTGACAATATTGAGATTTTTGTATTTTTTGTACACATGGCTACGAGATTTTACACGGTGGTTGAATTGTACGATTTTAAATATATTTCGTACCGCGTACATATGCATATTGCGCAGATACACAGTCCGAGGGTTAACAATGCATAGTTAAAATATTCCAGTTCGCCGCAGATGGTAGTTACAGCTGTTACGAGCTCTTCCGAACCCCTCTCTCCATATCACCCTAACTTCCCTCCATTATCTCCGGAGAGGTCCATTCTTTTTCTTTCGACGCACTTCCTTCGTTATCCTTTATCTCGTGCGTCCGGAAACGCTAAATTTTCGTTGATACAAAGGCACTTAGATCCTTTGACTAGCTGAGAAATCATCGTCTAATTTCTCAGTCGGATTACTGCTATCTCCTGGTATCCGAAAGGGGTCTGAAAGTGGAAAATAAAACGTGTAAGAGAAAGCGGAAGAAAAATCCATTAGAAAATATTTTTCTAAAATAATTCCCATCTTTCAACATTTTTCTATCACGATCGAAAGTAATTGTAATTGCAACAACATAGCCCGAAGCGGTAAAACGTGATTTATCGTAGTGCTAAAAAGAATTTAAATTAAAATGGAATACTCGTCTTTGTCGATAACTTATAAAATTCATATTATCGTAACAAATACAAGATGATAAAGTAACAAAGAAAATAAATTAATGAAAGATACAAATTTGAATATTGTTTGTTATATTTTTACGAGTATTATAAATGGATTGACCAAGTTTCTTTTAGCGAAAATAAGGCCAAGCAAAACCTTGTTCGGACTACTTTTCTGTACACGCGATTTAAATAATTTTTTCAAAACTTACAATCACGTGTAATTAAAAGTGACGCAAATAAGCGTCAGTAGAGTTAATAGAGTCGCAAATCGGTTCATTCAGAATATACTATATCGTGCAAATATGACGAAAAATCTGATTCTGTATGTATGGCTTATCGCTCTCGTCCGCAGTCGTCAGCCATTTTAATCGAGGGTTCGCTCGTGCTGAGCAAACAAAGAGAGTGGTGTAGATGACTCTGATGCAATCATCGAGGGAAAAGTTCGATCAGTTAACGAGGTAATACTAATAAACGGTCCACTTTAATTGTAGGAGTAAATGAACCGGCAACAATGAACCTATTTGCAACGAGCGTTCAGCAATTAAAATCAATCGTAAGATCGAGTTTAAAAAAATATCGGCGAACGAACCGTGGCACCAACCATAACCAGTATAGGTCGATTTCACTCTCAAAAAGTGGCGCGCAACGAGGCAACAGGATTAATTAAGGTTCTGTCACAGTGTTTTCTAAAATAGGGGGCGCGAACCCTAAGTGGAACCCTAAGTGGAGTGCGAGGAAGATGTTGAACGCAGAAGAATTGTGAACGATTCAAACATCACTTTTTATTAGGTACAAGAGTGTATATTTCTTCTAACGAAATTTAAAAATATAAATTTTACCCCCGAAACTGTTGCACAGCCCTTGTTCTAAAGTCGAATTTCTAAAACTTTGATCTATGGAATTCTTCTGAATTAATTAAAAAAAACGCAACTAAAAGGTTCAATTACTCAGGTGCAAATATTCTCGTTTAGTGTACCAAGACTTAACCAAAGACGAGTAAAATTAATATCCAAATAAAAGTTCCAATTAACGAACGAGAGATAAATTTCGTACATGCTGAACAAAAATGACACTTTCACACAACGAATAAAAGTGACTATTCAAATATAAAAAACATCGCGAATAAATTGTTATAAGTTGACTTTGTCGTTTATTGTTTTCAAATGGAATAAAATTTCCCCTATATGCAAGATTCGCGTCGCGTGCGGGAATCCCCGTACTCGTGTTCACCGAGTACACACGTCGAACGCCCCACAGGCGTTCCCCGCACGCGAGGTACCGTTCGAATCTCGCAAGGTTTCGCAGCGATCGACTAGTCGATACGTCGATGGATTCGGGGAACGCAGAGCGGTTGTTCCGTCAATTGACAGAGGTGAAAGAGACGTCTGCGACGAATTGTTCGAAACGAGGAGTCAACGACGCCGTTAACCTCGATCCCGGACAAATAAATCGGCACCGATTCTAAGTGAACGGACGATGACAATGTCGGTCGGTCGGCGTTCGTTCAGTTCTAATCGCGGCGCACGCTGCGTGTCGCGTTTATTATTAGACGATGCGCGACAAACGATTACGCGAACATTAACCGAGGGAGCCAACTAACCGCGCGATCGAATCGGGGCAATCAAGGATCGGCGTCGTCGAACTGGTTTCGATCTTAATCCTTTATTTGACACGCGGGGAGAGTTAAGGTCCTGTGTTTCACCGGGATTCCATCACGAGAAAACCGAGCCCGACTCGCAAAGAAACGGAAACGCGCGATCGAGGTTATTACGCGGGAACATCGTAGGCGCGAGATCGCGCGATCGATCGGTATACACACGGAGATCGTGAAACGATCCGAGTACCAAGATCGCCCCGAAATTAAACGAACGATCGCGAAACTATCCACGGAGTTACACGATGGGATCGAGAACAGGCCGAAAGTAATAGTAATACCGATCTTGAATCGATTTTTCAAGAAATTTCGATGGATTGATTTTTCTATCGATGGTTTTTTTCTTTTTAAATGAGTTCTCTAACTCTTGACTCGTACCGATTTTAAAAATTGATTTTTTTTAATGAAAATTGGCTGCCCTAAGAAGTATGCTCTCGGATGGTTTTTTGTATTCGTCGAATGCAAAATGATCTTCCTCTAAATGTCACTACTTATTTATGTTCTTAGTTAGTATCGATAAAGACATCAATTATAAAAAGCGTTTTTAGTTGGATCGGACGAAGACAATGAACAAAGATTAACGACAGAGATTAATGCGAAATATATGTGACTATTTTGACAATTGGAATAGGTTCTGAAAAGGGAAGAATAAAAGTTGTATGTAAACTCTGCAGAGTACATATATTATTAGAACAAGAAGACACCTAATTATAGAATGTAGAAAAGCAGGAAGGGTTTGTCTCGAGCAACTAAGGATGCTAGCAGAGAAAGTGGAGGAAATAATAAAGGATGGAAAACGAAAGGAAGGAGCCAAGTCGTAAATAAATAAAAGAGTGTGAATTAGAAAATGGCGGAACGAGCGTGAGAACGAACGACTTGTAACGAATGAGCAAATAAGCACCAAAGTGTTGAGCGTGTGTACCGAGAAAAGTTTACTGCTAACGTATAATAAATAAAATCTACATTTCGTAGGGCTGAAAGGTTTCGTGAGTCCCTGTGGGCCATTGTGTGCCCATTATGTCCCATGACACAGGTACGTTTCGCGGAACTGAGGAGTCGGAATACATTTTAGTGTCTATTCGAGCGTGTCTCCGATCAATCGGGCGAAACTCTGGACGTTGGAGCAGGAAGTACGTTAAATTATTATGAATAATTACACAGACCTACATTTTACGAGCTTGTTCGTGTACAGGAATAGAAAACGAAGGCAAACGGTGGCTCGCGATGACGAATAATGTTTATTTCATCGGAATTGAAACGCTTCGAAATCGATTCCTTGAAAAAGGGGCACCTCGTTTAATAACAATTTTCTTTTACGTTCCGGGCTTAATGTTACGTAAGAAAACATGAAAACACTCGATGGAAATACGTACTGTAGTTCGTCGGTTATACATAGCGAGAATTACGGGACACATTATACGATAACTAGGACTGTGTTTAATTGTCGCAATTCTCACTGTTGCGCAAGAAATGAGAATTAGAAAAAACTCCAGAAGTAGAACTCAATTAGAGTATCGAACAAGAGTGTTTCAATTTTCAGTAATTATTGTCTCTCGTAATTTGTATTATTGTTCTGTCTGTGTGAAACGACGCAGTTCCGTGTTCTTAGAGGTGAAAGAATTGGAAATGTTTTGTTGCTTCGTAGAACACGCCATGGTAGAAATACTAATTTAACATTTCCTTTCGTCTAAGTATATTGCATTCAAGTTTCATTTAAAATTGTAAGCACTGAAATTGAAATTTTGCTTGGATGGAACGAGTGTCAATATTTTTATAGTTTATTCTCCGTAACTTGAAAAATTGGAACTACTTCGATTCTTCAAGAATATCAGAGCATTAAAATGGACTTCATTTTTTTAACGTCGAGACTATTGTATAAATACTATATAAGGACAGTAAAAAATCGAAAATATTTACGTACTTTATTATTGATCTGTTAACAAAATTTTAATACATACGTCAATGTCCTATTTCTTTCCAATCGACATTTCTATCGTAAACGAAAAAAAAAACAAATTTTAATCGATCGTTTATTGCAAACGAGAAGAAACAAACGATGAAAACTTTCCGAATAATTTTCTACTGCTTCGATTTCGATCGACGATATTATTGGTAATTAAAAACGAATAAATCGGAAAGAAAATTCATCATTTATCAATGTTCAACCACATTTGAAAGATATTTTAATCCCTCGGTAGATTTTGATCCACGTTCCGCTGCAAATAATACAGAGTCATTCATTCTGACACGTTATCGATATCGTTAACGAAAGCTGCTTGTTACGCGTAAAATGATATCGTGTGCATTCCAAGGAGGAAGAAAATACGAGCTCCGAAATGACGATCAAAGAAAGGAAAGAAAAGGAGTAGCGTGCGTCACGTTAATTCTTTGCACGCTGCAACGAGAAGCCAATGATGTTATTAACCCTGATCCGGAACAAATTGAAATGATCTGAAAATAAATAGTGATGAGATCACGAAATCGTATAATCCTGTCTAATGACACGTATGTTTGTAGTTGTCATTGTGATGTCGACGAATCCAGAAGCGGATAATATTTATTAGTACGTGAATCATCGATCTCTGAAAAAATGCGGGTTCGTTGAATTAAGTTTCTCCTCCCCAAAACAGCATTATGCAAGAGATAGCTCGCAGTTTGCAAAAAGAAGAAACTTATTACGATTCGTGCAAAAAATAAACCTGTCCTTGCGAATATATTTCATTTTTGTTAACGTGGTGTACGTTTCAGTGTAGATTTTTGATTTGGGAAACAAACACGACGTCAAATTAGAACTTTCAAAATTTGTTGGAAATTTTCACGTGAATTAATTTTGAAATTAAGAAGATTAAAATTAATTCTACGCAGCTGCAATTAATTTCGTTTGACAAACGAAACAGCTATCGAGGCTACACATTTATAATAAGAACCTTGATTTCCTGTTGCGTTAATAACGGTCGTTAAATTTATAAGAAAATCGAAGAAGTGGAAAGGTCAATCGAAAAAAAAATTGTCACATTATTTACTCGGAGCTAGCTATCCCAAATTGATGAAATAATTTGCTAACTCCTATAAGTAAATTCCAATACTCACAAAATTTTAATTACTTTAAACATCGGTATTGGTGTGATAGAAAGGTAATAATTTGTATTTATATATACAGATTTAAAAAAAGATTGTCCACTTCCATCCTCTGCCTAAAATTTTTTATTTCACCATCTTAACGATTCAAGTATACTCGTACAAATTTATTAGAGGACGTTGCGTTCGAAAGACAATTGAAGAAATAAACTCTGAAACACGAAACATGAAAACGTACATGCATTGTATAATAGTTACGTATACCATTGATGGCAAATCAATGGCGTACGTTCCAATTTTGGCATACGAGAAAATTTCACTGACACTCGTGCCAATTTTGGCAAAACAGTATATCAAGCTTTTATTTTGTCACATTTTCCGTGAACCGAAGTGTTTTTAAACTCATTCATGCGTATTTCGCGACCAACGTGTGCTTCTTTGAACAAAATACTACCATGACGTCAAACATACTTCACTTTCTTCGTCATAGTACGTGAAAGATTTTCGAAATGTCGTCAATGCTGTACACTGTCTTGAACATCGAAAATTAATTACCCAATCTTTCGTTGTATGAAATTTTTTCTAAATTTCATAAAATTGCAATACCTTGACCAAATTTTCATTTGAAAAATTCCACCCTTTGTGCACCCTTCGATAAAATATTTTTCATTACCGAAAACAATTGAAATATTTAGAATGATATTATTACAGTATCGTAGAATTTCTACAATTTGTTAAGCACAATACTCGAAACCTATAAAATGTTGCATATTTACGAACCATCTACTATGTTTATCTTACGCAAAACGTTACCAATGATTTGCGTTTTTATCAGTACCAAATAAGGAAACGAACAAGATAAAATAAAATGCAAACATCATTATCCGATTCACCAAGAATCTACAGGACTGAATATACCTATAGTTGAAAAGTTCGCCCCACCATAGTGTTCGATAAGTTTGGTCGTATTTTCCATTGTAAAAAAATACAACACTTGAATGTTTGAACAACCGTAAATGTACGAACAAGTCGACGGATGTACACGAAACTTCACAAGTGTTCATCGAACGTTAGTATTATCTTTGGAAAAATAAAACAACGAACCCAATAGCTCGGTTTCTTATCGAACGACAAAACTTATCGAGCAACCTATTACGTATATCTAGCCTCTTCGTGCGAACTTTCGATGCACACGTTCTCTGTCTCTCGAACAGAGAGGCGAGTTGTCGTAGCGTAAAAGTAAAAGTCGTGGCTCTCGTGACTTTATGGCAGGGAAAGTGGCCTTGAGCGGCCAAATGAGTTCGATCCGACTATGGAGTCCACAGATATTCGAAAGGAACACCATCGATGCACGGAATCGTACTTTTGAATCGAGTCGAAAGTAAGTTTGCGCGGGAAACGTGGGTGTATTTGCATTGGGTACACGCTCTTCGTTTCTGGGAATAATGTGAGTGGTACCGGAAACAAAAAATATTTCACTAAACCAGTATCAAGTCACTTCGTAGTAGGTGTTACTCGTCCCAATTGTATGTACCGTGTTCAATTTCGCGCGTAATTGCTTCGAAGAGTTGTCGCACAAGCAACTGTACGCTATCGTAAAATGACGTACCGACTAGCGATAACATCACGGAATGAGTGTGCACCTGCACGAGAACATTCTCTGTTTCGACATAATGAATAGGCATTTTTTTCTTTTTTTTTTTCTTTTTTTTATGAAACGTGTTATCAACGGTTACCGCGTAATCGCACGTCATTCTGAAGTGTCGGCTTCCGTATTAATCAAGGAATCTTGGAGCAACGAAGGGAAACGTCACTGAGAAACACTCGAGTGTTCCGTAATCGATGACTAACGTGGAAATATTCCAAAACGAGTCGCCAATTCTCGGCTAAAAAATAACTCGGCTTAAAAAATAGCGTCATTCATATCCAAGAAGAAAGAAAAAAAAATAGAGAACACACGTGTCGTTTCGTAATCGCTTATTGACAACGTTTGGCGACGTTTCGTTTCTTACATCGAGGATGAGAAAAATTGGAAAAATTTGGAAAATTACGCTCGATCGATAATTTCAGAATCGATGATCCGTTGTTCTGTATCTGAAATCGTCCTTCTAAGTTTTTTTTGTGTAATGTGTAATTTGTACCGGAATGGAAGATTTCGATGATGCTTGAACAAACAATGGAACCGACTACGTTGTCACGATGCAAAATTACGTGTTACGCTAGTCGTAAAACACGAGTCTAGAATGAATTTTATTAACGGTGTACGTAATTTTTAGCAAGGATTGCTTTAAAAATTGTTATCGTTTTATCTTCAGATAAAATATGATTAAATATTTGTATCGGCGGGATTCTTCTACAAAGTTACACGTTCGTTTGATTTTTCTTTTTTTTTTTCGTTAAAAGATGTTGTAACTATTGGAGCGAAAGTGTATTCTTGGAAAAATTCAAAAACCGAGTACAGTTTAATATTTACACGCGACTCGAGCATATTGGTACAAAATCTGGAAAAATACTGCTGGTTTTGTTAAATTCTTTGCAGTCGTCTAAAAATTTTTCGAATATTGGAAAAGAACTACGTTTCTGGAAATATATTTGAAATTGTAATGTAGTCGAATAATATTTTGTCGTCAAACTTACGACAGGAGTGTGTTTTATTATTTGCTGTTCGCATTGTATATTTGTTTTATTTTATTTAAGATTACGCAAACCGTCGGTGTACAAGTACACGATGTAAAAACGAATAAAGCAACGAGTACACGAATACATAAGGGGCAAGGTAAACCGCCATTATTAAACGAATCGCGATTATAATATTATTTTGTATATTCGAATATCGAACGGTGGATGACAATTAACTATCGAAAGGAACGATAACGGAAATAAAAAGACGAAGATGACACGGTAATGTTTCCAATTAATTATCCTGATTTCGTGTAAACAAATCTATCAATTGTTGTACAACTGTTCCATTCTGTTACGCGGAATTCAATATTTTTTCTATTTCTTAACGGAAAAATACCATTTATCTCGTAGTGTGCGATATAAAAATCTTGGAAACATGGAAAAATTAATGGAAATGATGTATCACGGGGTCGTTGTTAAAAGTGGAAAAATTAACTATTTCAATACCATGCTATTAATTGTACTCTTAAATTAACCGTTTAATACTTTTAATTTGTATCTGTCTCGATCTTTCCTCAAAAAATTCGAGTTTAAAATTTTATTAAGACACAATGTAAAATACCCATGTGTATTTTACCCATGTGTAGGGCGTTAAAATACCTAGGATGTTTTACCAACGTTACAAACATTTTCGATGAAAAAATGTACTTTGAGTGTGCTCCAAATAAGATTTCATTCAATTGTTTTTTTATTAGAGAGGATAAAGACAAATTAACTTTTTTATATTAAATTTGTCTCTTTTCAAGAATTATTTAAAACAATTTCCAAAATTGTTGCGAATAACGAATATATCGATATAAACATCGATACGCGTGGACCTTGCAATAAGAATACGAAATCTCAAGATTTCCTAAAAATTTCCCCAACCATTTATACGTAATAGGGTTAAACGACATATTACAAACATACGTATAATAAATAATATAATTTTGTTCTAATGGTCTAACCGCGTTCAGAGAGTTGTAAAGTGTATTTCTCGTCGAAGAAACTTTGCAACATTTAGTCCTCGTTATGGATCGAAAAAATCGAAACGTCGACGAAGGTTCGAATCGATTCTCGATCTCGTCCTCGATGATCGAGGAAGAGTTCTGCCTGTATCCAGAATATTCCATTCGATAAGGCAGCTCCGCAATGCTCGATTGTGTCTCGATACGCGAGCGTCGCGCGGCGCTCGGTTCTTTCTCCGTGGTCAGTAACGTGTCGACTTACGGTAGGTCGATTGCCGATTTGAGGAAAACTGATGGGCGCGCGTTAGAAGCGTTAGGAACAGCGTCGGCGCCGGATATGTGCGTTCTCGCAACATCAACAACGTTAACCTTGATCCTGTAGCGGCCGAGCACCGTCGACGCAAGACGATTATAAACCCGATAGGCGGATAATGATGCAGAAACGCGTTCGACGTAAATGGATTTGGCATGTGCGATGGGAGTGGCGAATGGTTTCGCGGGCGAAAAAGGAGACGGGTGAAAGATAAAGAGGAAAAAACAAGCGTTTCGACGGGTAGGGAGAGCCGTAGCGAGCGAGCGAGCGAGCGAGCGAGCTAGAAAGAGAGAAATAGAGCGAAAGAGCGAAAGAAACAAAGAGAGGAGTTCGCGTATCGTACGGAGAGTGGTGGAGGAAAAAGTGAGAAAGCTAGAAAGGAGAAGAAGACAACAACGACGCGGCCCTGCCGATGGTAATGGTGGTGGTGGTTGTTGCCGATGGAGGTGGCGAACATCGTCCGAGAACCCAGAGAAGTGAGCGTTGACCGTGATCGGTAGGGTGCAGTGGGGGTTCGAGGTTGCTCGTGTTCGAGGTGGGGGGACCGAGCATAGTCACCGAGAAGCTTAGCCGTTAGGCCGTCAGGGGCTCGGGATCGCGCGAGTGTGCGTGCGCGCGGGCGTGTGTGCGTGCGTCGGTGACGAGGAAAGGGACGAAGGAGGTACGAGCTCGTGAGGAGGAGTGGGGGGTAGGGGAGACCGAACCGTGCTCTCCGCGGCCTCCCACATCATGGATCGTCATTCTTAGCCGAGTCTCTTCGACGCTCGCGACGCTTCTCCAGCCACGGTGAGAGAGACTCGACGACCGATCTCCTTTATTTTTCCATGCACGTTTTCCCCGTGTGACGACACGGACAACGCGCGTAGTCGCGTGCCGCCACCGCCGCTGTCGCCGCCACGATCCGACTGGACACGCAAACCCGAAATCGTTCCCCCCCATTGTTTACCCTCTCCCTTGGAAGCTTCGCCTATTCATTCTCTCCCACCCTCGGTCGTATCCTTTGGCTCGTGTATACATCCCTCGAGCGGCCAAGAGACAGGCAGGGAGAAAGCGCGGACGAAAGTCGGAGGAAAGAAAGGAGAAGGATCAGTGCGAGCACATACGTCGAGAGGGGCGGTTCGTTTGCAAAAGTACACAGCCACGGGTTCGTTGTATCGTATATTTTTTTCTATTTTGGGGGGAAGAAAGGAGGCTGGTGTTGGTACACGCGGTTCTTTGGGATATATTCGTCACGGCGCCGTGGTTGTGGTGCTCGCGCGTGTGGGTATACCACGACGTCCCGTTCAGACCGCCAAAAGTGAATCGTACGACCGGCGTAGCGGGAGAGGAGACTTCGACGGCCGACCGTTTCCGATCGACCGAGAAACTTGCTCGTTAGAGCGAGAATAAACGCGCAGCTTACCAGAGGCTCCTTCTCACGAGCGATTTCACGCGCGACACGAATCGAGCTTTTAGCGAGGATGTCGCACAAGACGCAGAGCCAAGGAGCACCGGTTCACGGGGGCAAATTTCAGGTGAGTTTTTTTCTATTATTTTTCACCGCGGTTTCTTTTTTCACATTTTTTTCTCCCGTGTTCGTTCGTTTGTCCATCGATCGACCACGAATCGGGGTTTTCCCGCGATCGAGCTTGGGAAACCGACGCGATCGCGAACCGCGTTGCGTAACCTGACGCTCGATTAATAATTTCCAACCGAACGTTGACGAAACGGACTTATCGCGGATTAACGATTATATCGTTGACACGAGCGAATCGAACGATCGCGTGAGAATTAATTAAATCTGAACGGAAGTAGACCGTGTATAAATAGAAGCGCGACACTCGTGAAAATTGAAATCGGTAACACAGAGGTGGAAAAGTATTTTGCGAAATCGCGTCGTCGACGATCGATTGCGTTCGAGCCGGCGACATTTTTCGAATCGATATTTTACCATCGAGTCCAGACGCACGCTCGAATCGTTCTCTCAACGTTCACGGGTTTATTCGCGATTGATATCGTCGGTTCGAGAAATCGAGTGAATATTTAATGGCATCACGGTGGAAGACGTAACACGAACACGTGGAGACTAAGCAAACTAACACCAATGTCGGAGCAATTAAACAAATGTTTACGAAGTTAGTAGAACGCGTATCGATACGTGTACGTATATAGCGTTGAACGTGTCGCGCGAAAATTAACGAAAATAATCGATCTTGAATAACAATCGTGGAAAATCTTCGTGTTCGATATTCGTTCTGCATACGTCGCGTTTTGGAGTATACATTTGACGATTGCGCGACAAATTTGCATACACAATGCCACGAAATAGTACACTATCTTTTTCTTTTTCTTTTTTTTTTCTTTTAGGATATGTGGCATGTAGATACGATGTAAACTTAGTCAATACGGGAATATTACATTTAGACTATTTTTTGTTCGAATGTTCATAGTAATACAAAATATTAACCAAGCATTAATATATGTAATAACATCGAGGAAATGTTTCTCGTACCAAAAATTGAACCGTGTGTAAAATTTCGTGATTTTACGGGCCTAAATAAGTATAGTCGACTGTTTCTGTCAGTCGACTGATTTAATAAAATAGAAAAACAATAATTTTTCTTTTAACAATCGTACCGTATTATTTAACACTTGTAATTAACTTAAAGCGATAGAAATAGTAAACATTCTTGAAAATATTGATCCATTCAAGATCAACAAAGAATAGAGATCTTTGCAAATTCTAAAAAATATTAATCCGTTTGGGACAAGGACGGTATTCAAATTTTACAAAATATTAATCCGTTTGGGTCGGGATGCGCAAAAGGGAAAATTCACCGGAAAGGTTCTATGGCGAAAATTTCACGGTTCGAAACTTGCGTTGAAATTTATAAATCTCCGAAGAAGAAAACATCCAACAAAGATGTTGTGCGCATCTCCTACGAATTCAAGGATAGATTCAACATCCGAAAAATCGATACTCCACCGAAGATGGAATTTACAATTAGAACCGTCGAGAAACGTCGCGACGACCCTCGGTCTTCTTGGCGCCTCTCAAAGAAAGGATTCAGTTTTTACGTCTTTTGCAAATGGCGTTTCAGCGAACTTACCCGCCTTATGAAATATTCACAGCAAAAATACTACGTATTTACCTTTTATATACGTACGCGTTTACAACCGTGGTAGTATATTACTATTTAAAAAAAAAAAAAAAAACAATTTGTACAATTCTCAGTTTAATAATTCATGAAATATTCTTGTCGGGCTCGGTGAACCGGTAAAATAGTTTCGAAAAATTTTACGCGTTCCATTATCATCGTTAAATATTAAAGAAGGAATATTTTTACATTCGGTTCGATCGTACGTTTATATACGGTTTAATCGACTTTGGACAAACCCGCGTTTAATCGTTTATTAAATATTCTCGTTACGATCGGACAGTGGAGAAAATTATTCCGTATAATTCTAAAAAATTCGTTGCACTCTATTGTACAGTATCAAAAAAATTCGTTGCAGATTCTAAAAAATTCGTTGCAGATTCTAAAAAATTCGTTGCATTCCATTGTGCAGTGTCAAACAAATTCGTTGCACTCCATTGTGCAGTATTAAAAAAATTCGTTGCAGATTCTAAAATATTCGTTGCACTCCATTGTGCAGATTCTAAAAAATTCGTTGCACTCCATTGTGCAGATTCTAAAAAATTCGTTGCACTCCATTGTGCAGATTCTAAAAAATTCGTTGTACTCCGTTGTGCAGTATCAAACAAATTCGTTGCAGATTCTAAAAAATTGGTTGCACTCCATTGTGCAGATTCTAAAAAATTCGTTACACTCCATTGTGCAGATTCTAAAAAATTGGTTGCACTCCATTGTGCAGATTCAAAAAAATTCGTTGCACTCCGTTGTGCAGTATCAAACAAATTCGTTGCAGATTCTAAAAAACTTCGTTGCACTCCATTGTGCAATATCAAAGATGAGGTGTTACCGCATCCGACACGATTGCATCTCTTTCGTACATTTAGTGGGATTTATGTTGATAAACACGGAAGTGGGCCGTGTGATCGAGGACTTAATTTCCAGTTGAGAGTTGCCGGGTACCCACGAATTCGCGCATCAGATATCCTTATCTCGAAACATTGACTAAGCAACGAGTAATTTCCACCTGAATTAAGTGTCACGTGGAATTGATAAAAGGAGGTCGCGACGCGAAAGTAGCCGCGAAAAGTGCGTTTCGGCGTCCACGGTACCTCTATCTTCTCGACGATGTTGTTGTTGTTGTTGTTGTTGTTGTTGTTATTTAATTTTTATTTTTTTTACCCGTACGCGTTTCTCGGTTACTTTCCATTATTACTCAATCGTAAAACCACCGTGGCGCGGATACGCGCGCAATTATAAGAACGCGAACGACCGCGTCGCTTCGAGCTTCTGTTTCGCGGCCGACATCGGATACGTTCTGCTTTCAGAGCTACACGGCTCGAGAAGCGATCCGTAAAATCCTCCGCGACGACCATTTTTCGTGGTTTTTCCGTGCGACCGACTTTTACGATCACGGTCGCGTTCGAATACGTACGTTCTTGGCAAATACTGATAAAAAAAGGGGAGTAAGCTGGAGCCTATCCGAATCGATTTTCCAAATTTTTTCCTTCGGAATATTATCAAAATATTCGGAAATGATACAAATTTTCTAAGCGTGGAACGATTAGTCGTAATTTGTGCACGATATCAATGTTACAAATTTTTCATCCAGAATATTATGAAAATATTTTCCAAGTGTGGAACGATTTCTCGTAATTTGTTTACGATACCGATTTTTCAGAGTTACGAGGCAAGTTCGTCAATTCCTAGCACGCAATATAAAATTCGAGTCTCTCGTCTACTAATTTCGCAATACATGTACTCGTGTATTCGCAAGGCGTTCGCACACTGTGTATTCGTCGTAATCTTACGCCTAACCGAGTACCAAATAATTAAAAATCTCCTTCTAGATATTTTCAACTTCCAAAAGATTAAACAGTGTACGTGTAATTTACAACGAAAAATTATTTTTTTAATACTATATACATCTTCATTTATCCGTATCTTCAATTTTAATCGCGAATACAAACGAACACTTTATCATCGTGAGATTTCGAAAGAGGCGCCATCTGCAGCTCACCTTTTACGTATTTACAGGTATTGTTTTCTAAACGATATTCATTACGTAACAAAGACATTACTCTTATTATTATCGTTTGCGGTCATCGAAGGTGAGAACCGACTGCAATATTTTCCAAGACGTCCTCACAATTTTTTATTAAAGTTGTCATCAAGTTATCCCCCGCCGCTTCCTGGAACTCTTCACACCGTGTCGACTATATCTCGTTCGCGCTCTTGTTTCTGATCTCGACCGAGGCTAGCAAATCGGATGAAGTAGCCAACAGCGATAAAGTTTCATCAACCTGTCCGAGAAGTTGTCACAACTCGAGCCCGTAACAATTTCTCGGAAAATTGTATCTATACTCGGAACAGATAAAGAACACACGCAACGAAAATGCCTGGATCCACCGCGATAAAGTTTCATCAACCTGTCCTAGAAGTTGTCACAACTCGAGCACGTAACAATTTCTCGGAAATATGTATCTATACTCGGAAGAGATAAAGAACACACGCAACGATCGATATTTTTTATAATTTCGCACAACGAAAATGCCTGAATCTACCCGTGATAAAGTTCTCGTTTATCCGCTATCGTATTTTATCGCGATATCGATAGTCTGTCCCCTGGTGGTACGATACGCGACGAGTGTTCCGGGAACAATCGCTTCGAAGATTGTTCACCACACGCGAATAACTATTTTCTTCGAGGATGGTGTCGATCGATGTGTTGACTTTCGAGGAGTGGGACCGATTGTCGCGAGATACTTCGTCGCCTCGATTTAATCGGAAAATCTCGAAAGAAACAACAAGAGTCCCGTAACGTTCGCTGATTACGCGATTGTACACTTTTTTTCTTCAAATCTGAACGCAATACACGTTATCGGGAAATTCGTCTCTCCTGTGAGTCACCGTCGCGATAAATCGATTGCTCCGATCTTCGCGTTTTTCTAGATCTTTTTATTGCTTTCGAAACGTTACGACGTAACGTTTCTTACCGCGTTACTTAAGAATTTATTTTTATTTTTATTCCTTCGTGTTGTTATATCTTTGTTCCGCAAATTGGAAGAAAATGTACGTAGTATAACAGAGTGTAATTGTATAACAAGAACTCTACAGTAAAAATTTAATTTTGAACCTGTAATGTATAATAGGTTTTTCAATAAGTTTTATCGAACGATAAAACTCACGAAAAATAGTCGGTTTCCCTCTGGTGGCAAGTGTGGGAAGTGCAGTCACAAACCGAACCTCAAAATTATTTCACGAAACTTCTTCGAGGTCGATATTTTGCCAAAAAAATTAATTTTCTCGCTTCGATATCTCCCGAATGTCTATTAGTTCTTCAAATGTCGATTGATTTCCAAAAAAAGAGATTAATAAAAAATTATAATTGCGTACGAATATTTGAAGTTGAACTTTTTAAAGATAGCATTCTCTTTTCTTCAAAATATCTTAACGACCGTGTCTAATATTTTGTTTTCGTTCTTTTTTATATCACGACAAGCATTCTTTCGCGTTAAATGTACACATCCTCGATGAAATATGAAAAATACATGAATTTTTATTTTACGTAAGAGGTTAGCGCTCCGAAACGCGAGCAGCGTCGCTTTTAAGTTACTGTCAGAGAGCGCACATATAGTAATACGAGACTCGCTTATTGATACTCTGTCTCGTTCACTATTGGTCCCATTCACTTTCTTTGTCGAACGGTATCGGCGATTTTATCACTCAAAAGTGGAAATTACACAGACGATAATTGTTAAGTACAAACGGTACGTAGTAAGAAATTGAAAGTAACGAATTATCGAAATTGTAATTAAACTTGAGAGATTGTAAAGTTTGTAAACAGTTGAAAGATTAAAAGTACAAATGAGCACTGGTTGATGTTAAAAATACTACACTGTATCGATCGTTGATTAAGCGATAAACGTGATTCGATTTCAGAGTCGAATGCTCGTGTTTACTTTCTAATCTTGGAATTTTACCGTACCTGTGTCGCGTCGCGTTGAATTTTCGTTTCACGCACGTGTCTGAATTTCGATGCGAGGTATAACAGTTATCTCGATCTCGGATCGAGTTCCCAATATAATTTCCAAATTTTCATTCCAATCCCTAATCAACCACGCGACTTGCATTCTAGTCGTACACGGAAAATTCGATGAAAAATTCAACGTATTCCGTTCAACGGATAAAAATGAACTTTGAATGTTGTTTCTGGTATAAAATTATATATTTTAAATAAAATTGATCGTCGCGTTTAGAATTCTTCAATCACGAAACGCGCAATTTCATTTAATTATTCTTAAAATTTATAATCGTTCCAAAATACAACGAAATGTTATTATTTGCAGTTCAGTACGATAGGACATAATTTAGATTCTTTTTAGAACGAACAGGAACGTTGTTTCGTACAGTTTTGCATCGAATTTTGTTTAGAATTTTAACAACGAATACCGATTAAAATATACAAAAAATACAGTTATCTTTGAATTTATGAATTAGCTCGCGAACTGAATGAATACTACGAAAAGGTGGATTATTTAAAGATTACTTTCTTCAGCCATTTTCGGCCAAAGAATATTTTACGAACGAATTCCACGATGCTCCAAACACATAAATCCGATACCGTTGCGCGTTACTTTATGTGCAAAAATAGATTGTTTATAAAGATACAAATCTTCAATCCAGATTCGTAGTAGTATCTTTCTGTTTGAGTATCCACTTGGAACTGTTCCAAAAACTCCGAAGCAGATGTAGATAAAAAGATTTCTTTTTATTTTTGAAGTCTGCTTCGATTACGGAATATATATAAATATGTAAGTTCAAGTGCATTGTATATATATTTTTTTTCGTTGAAATAGAGAGAGTAAAAAAGCTTTAAGTAAAAAAGTATTAATCCTTTGTGTTTCTTAATAGAATGTTCTAAATTAAAATAAAATTTGTATATTGAATACATCGATATTTAAATACGCGATCGTTTCCCGCCATTTGTTCCAAAAGAGTTCCATCTTGTCTAACATTGTGTTTCAAAATGTCCGCCTGCGATGGTTCGAACCTAACCTATTTATAGAGTTTCCCATAAAACGTAGAACGATGGGATATACCCGAGGGATAGACTTAAAACTTAACAATATTGTCATAATTTCGTATAAACACATTCGACCTTGTTTCCAGTTTCGAGTAGTATTAATTATTTACAAACAACGAGATATTTTACGTGCGACCTTGTTAATTATATTATAAACACAATATCACAGCGTGCTGAGAGACCTTTAAGTTCGATTGTTGGATGAACATTGCGTGCGAAAGTTTAGTACGTATTTATTATGTTTAACGGCACGTTATTCTAATCGAGAAACAACCGATGTACATGTATGAGTTTCTCGAATGTAAATAAAAAATTATTTACGTAGAAAAGTCCATTGTCCGTGAAACGTCTGTTGTGTCGATATAAAAAGAAACACAGGCTTACGTTAAAATGTGAATTAATTATTTCGTACACCCCTTATGACTATAAATAGATACAAGTTGCCAGGACATACATACGTTTGTGCAAACTTCTTCATCAACGTTAATGTTACCATTTTTCAAATTTTGTTTCATATAAATAATATTAAACATTCTTTTTAATTTTTTCACACACGAGAGTGCAATTACCCTCTAGATGCACCACTGCATGCAAATGTTTCGTTGCATCACCGAGTGTCTTATATGCTCGCGTTAAAAGTCAACGAGACTGTGTCTCGAAAGAAAAGGTTTTACAAAACATTTAACGAAACCTTTTTCTCAATTTTAAAACGTTGAATATCGTCCTTAATTTTCAAATAATATTCTGGAACACCCTGTATACAGCTCTGATTCGAGTTCGCGATGATCACGTGTGACTCCTTCGCTTCCAGTGACTCCCTAGTTAAGGTTTAAAGTTTAACGACACCTTTTTCTCAATTTTAAAACGTTGAATACGTCCTTAATTTTCAGCTAATATACTGGAGCACTTTATGCACAGCTCTGATTCGAGTTCGTTATGATCACGTGTGACTCCTTCGCTTCCAGTGACTCCCTAGTTAAGGTTTAAAGTTTAACGACACCTTCTTCTCAATTTTAAAACGTTGAATACGTTCTTAATTTTCAGCTAATATCCTGGAGCACTTTATGCACAGCTCTGATTCGAGTTCGTTATGATCACGTGTGACTCCTTCACTTCCAATGACTCCCTAGTTTCTACCGCTGACCTCGATCGATTATCGACGAACGCATAGTTCCCCTTGCAACTCGGTTTACCGAACGTTGACTCTTCTATGGAACGGATGAACTATTCGATCGATAGATTGCGTTGAGTTCAAGTGCGAGCACATTCTTCTTCGAGGAGTATGTTTCGTTAATGTCACGTTTCTTGGAAGTGGTCGGTGTTTAGGGGATTTTAGGCCTAAATTAGAGCCACTTGCGTATGCGACGTCCGGTTATTTGTGAGATGCTCGGGGAGTATTGTGAGATAAAAAAAAAAACGAAAATTACCGGAACGTGCTGCCAGACGTACAATATCTTTCGGGACATCCTTCGAATCATTAGGTCGAATCAATTGAAGAACGATTCGACGGATGATTGCTCGATAAATAGTGTGAATCTGCTTTTAGAGTCGTATACGAGTTACCGATATAACTTTTAAACATAGAATGTCTATGTTTGTCAAATGTAATAGGGTTTGTCTAGCAAATATTTGTGAAATATTTGTATAGTTAAATGTAGTTTGCTGTGTAAGGTGGAACAGGTAACAGAAACCTTCGTTATCACCGTGGTGTATTGATTTAACAAAAAGTTCTATTCTTCGAATCGAAGGGGACAGTATAACGTTCGTAGAACCTGAGGAATATTTGTATTATTTTTTTATTCTATAAAAATGATTTTTTTACGTGCAACGAATGTCGAGGGTCCTCGTATAGAATAATACGATCTTCGAACGAGCTTTGAACAATTTTGTAGCGACGACGTGTAAAATAATAGACTCGGAAGATTATGCAATCGACTGAAAGAAGTGGTTCGCGTAGAGCAAATAGTTGATGATACTAATCGACGAATTATCCATTTCTGCGCAATAGTGGAGCTATATATCATTGACAGACGAAGTTTTAAAGAAAGAATACGTAACCCAACTGTATCGAGGTTAAAGGATAATACTTGAAACATGTGTTCGGTTAATTGGACAATTACTGCTGAATGCCTTTTTACGAGCCTGATTAAGCACGGATACATTAATCCACGTCTTTTTTTATCTGAAAACGTCTGATTAAAAATGTATCATTCTATCAGGTTCTTATCTTTCACGCGATACACGTTCGATATACATAAACGATAACAGTGCCATTATCGATGACTGATAACGTACGAGAGGCGTACGTATCTTTATGGAAATTCAAAATCAATCTGCACCGATAAACAAGACATTAATAATATTTCGCGTGAAAGTTCCAATTGTCGATCAATTTCCATAAATGGAATTTCAGGAATAAAAATTTATTAAAAAATTTTTTAAAACATTTAACCCTACATCAATTATTAGATATCAAAGATTTTCCTCCGTTTCTGGCTACAAGATGCCTCGTTAACAGTACGTCGTACAACCGTGGAAAGAATTTCCACGATCGAGAGACTCGGGTTAAACTCGTTTACAAGAAATCCTCGCGTACCGTTTACAACGGAAACCCCGCGTACGGTTTACGAGCGAAGTTTCGCGCAAGGTTTACAAAACGAACACGGTTCGTTCCGCGCGCGATTCGAAGATCGAGCGTGACGCGAGCTGAACTCGAAAATGTATTTCGATCTACCCAGGATCGTCCCGTGGGCCCGAAGAAAAGAAAAAAGTCTTTCTTTGCTCGGTTCGCGTCACCGTAGGGAAGCTCCGAGAAATCCTCGAGAAGAACGAAGGGGAACGAATTCGCCACTAGGCAAACAAGATTCCACCGGTTACATTTCCCGTGTAATAGCGAATGCGTGGCGCTGTGGATCACGGGACAAAGGGGCTGCCGTGAAGGAAGATTTCTCTGGCAACAGGATTTCGGAGAAACCTCGCGAAAGAGTCTTCTTACCAGCGAGCCCCTCTCTCCCCTCTCCCTCTCTCTCTTTCAGCGAAGTTCCCTCGTTATTCACGCGTTGTACCCCCTCCCCCCGTGTTTCCCCCACTCCGTTTCCCGCAGAAGCTTAAAAAGAACCCACGGTATCCCCGAACGGGCGTGTATCGGGCCTTCGACCCTTTTGTTTCGTAACCGAAACTAGTTTCTCGGAGACAGCGCGGGAACTCGATCGTCGAAACTGTTGTACGAGTTTCGGTCGATTGCTGGCCCGAGAATGACGCGTGCCCGGTAAGTCATGGCGACTACGGGTGTACGGCTACGTCATGGAAATTTCCTCGTCCGACACCTTTCCTCTCCTCTCCCCACTCGCTGGTTTCGCGTTCTTTCTTGCCTTTTCCCCTCCCCTTCGTTCCTTCCTACGTTCCACTCTTCCACCTTGGCGCGTTCTCCCACTCCACGCTATTCTGTCATCCTAACCTCTCGGTTTATAAGGCCCCCTCTCTACCCCTAACCATCGCGGGGAGCTCTTTTCGTCCTGGTTCGAGCACTCGACGCCGCGTTTCGAACGCTCGCGCGTGACGCTCGCGACGGTTCGTTCGGTCAACGTTTTCCGCGTCTACCTTCCGCGAACTTAATTAACGGAGAAACACGCGAGGCGGCTCGTTTCCGTTCGAGTTGGCTAGGAAACGGTCACGAGCGTAACGTCCTTGCGAGCGAGGACCTTCGTCGATCGAGTTCAACGGCGATCGGTTGCATTGGAGAAGAAACGCGAGAAAGTTTGCGAAGTATGATCGAAACGCAATTCAATTCGTTGATTCGGGACCGATTACGATCTAGCAATTGCGAACTACCCGTTTTTACTTACAGCGAGGGTTAACCCTTTGCACTCGAAGCTTCTTTGTTACCGGAAACCGATGCCTCTTTTAAGTGGTAAAATTAATCTGGAATGGAACATTTTTATATAATTTGCATATATGCGTTTACACTCTACGAGAACGTGATATTTAAATTCCAATTTGAATTCCAAACCACCAAGTTTTCTCGGATCGAAAATAGTACACTGAATTAGGTGGGGACCGAGGATCTCCTCTCGAGTCCAAAGGGTTAACCTAGCTCTGGTAATCTGTATCTATTGGGTTGTTCGGAGAGTCGTTTCGTTTTCCAAAATGGAGAATATATAATTTAATAAAATGTTACTCTAAAAAATAGAGAAAAAAGAATATATAATTTAAGAAAATACACTCTAAAAAAATCGTGTTTCATTTTTACTAAAAGACGAAATGACTCCGAACAACCCAATAGTATTGACCGATGATTGGTGATACACCTTTTCCTTTGGTTTTTCTTTTCTTCTTTCTTTTTTTTACTGTGCCAAAGGTTAAGCTCGGTCTAATCTCTATTTTCCAATGTTGCATAATCGCAGAAAACAATGGTTGTATAATTTGCCCTTTCAAATTTACACAATTCATCGTTTAGACGTTAGCTACACGTTTTTACTTCTCTCCAATCGAACTTGTACGTTAATTGTCTTTTTTTTTAAACATATTGCACTTTTTAACCGTCTTACTGACCTGGTATTTTTTGTTTTATCTATTTTATATTCACTTGCTCCTAAAAAGAAAAAAGTCGTTGATCGATCGCTATAACGACTCATTGACTAATGTAAAGCTGATCGTCACCCAAATCGGATTATCCAAACCTGTTAATCCAAATTGGATCATACGAATCGAGTGATGTTTCTACGCTGAGACTATTCACGAGTAGATTAATCCACAAAGTACCATACTACTCGATCAACCGACAGATTCGTGACACAAATCGTAACCAAGAAATCAATTATTGTTCGATTCAATCGATCGTACATATTTTACGTTTCCATAAATCATCCAACGTGGTCTCGTGTTCACGTGATTTGATATTTGTAGAGTCCCCGGCATTCGTTGCAAAGGTCAAACTGGTCAAGTAATATTACACGCATATTCAATGCGTTGTAAATCGATTGCTTCCTCGATGGGTATAAACAAAACATAAACGCAAAGTCGTGCAACGAATTGCATCGAGACGTGCATCCCATTCTTCGAGCGTAACCTTTAAAATATAATAACTTCAACGTTTCGAAATAACGAACGTCCGATTATGTAAACTTTTTTTATAATTACAGTGTATGAAACGTCCTTGAGAAGTTCCAAGAATCATTCGTACGTTGTACCGTGGAATTAACGAGTTCAAATTATTGGGTGGAAACTATTAAAATTGATTTCGACCAGCTACTTTCGTTAAGTTGAAAAATTATTTGAAAAAAAAAAGGTTATTTTTCCAAATAAGTAATTCCGAAAACGCAGATCGAAAACCGGGTCATAAAAGTCTTAACGAGTCTCGTTCGAGTTTCTATCCTTTATTCGTTTGCTATAAATCATTCCGATCGTGTACGCGAAAAATTTAGAATTCCAACATCTCCAAGTCCAATAACGATTTCTAATTGTTCGAAAGAATATGTTGTTACTCCGTTAAACTGTTTCGTGAAGAATAAAATGAAAATTGATGAAGAGAACTCGTGAATAATATATCGCGGTAATAGTGAGCCAGCGCTGCCAGCGATCGGGTGATTTCAATGCCGTGATATAGACCGTGAGTGGAAAATGTCGAAACAACCAACCGTTCCAATTTTTCTACAGTTATCGATCGTTAATTCCGATTGTACTTCAGCTCGGTGCAACCTCGTATCGTTCGATAAATTTTGCTTCGATGAATTAGAAAAGAAATGGTTCGTCGATTATTTTGATCCGTATTAGGAATTAAGACGAGGTTGTATCGTTGGACTTCGTCCAGAACTATAAAAATACACCACGAGGGATACCCTGACCCGCATCTAACAAGGAATTGAAATATGGGGTTGGTACCCTGCCATTATTGTCCCGTCCATTCTTCAGGGAGTCTATTGATTTCGCTAATAAAAATAAGAGTCCGTCCTTGAAAACAAACCCAGAAACACAATTGTACGCGAAGAAACGAACAGCTTCTTTATTTCGACGTACTATTATTTAGTCTTTGCGCGTATTATTTACCACATACGAGCACATTACACTCTGATATATTAACCGAGCGAAAACCGTGCCTCTGTTCCATACATTACCATAGACTTTGAACGATTTTAATTTAATTTAGAAATTCTAAAATAATTCGAAATTTAGATCGTTTGAATAGCGAAACGATTTTCCTTCTCGTTTGGAAAGCAAATTTAACATTAACGACTAAGAGAATATTCGTGCAATTAACACTACGAAAGTATGCAAGATTTACAATGCAGTAATATCGATAATCGTGGAAATATTACGAAAACAAATGCAAGTTTTATAAGCGGAAACCTGTTTCACAATTTCTACTTATTTTCTTCAAGACGAATTATCTTTAATCCGAGTTCAACCGCAATGTTTACCGTTTCCGGAACTATAACGATAACGAATTTTACCATTTACGGTTTTTATCCATTTCCATGTTCCATGCCGGCTACAACAATAAAGCATCTGACAGTGCTCGTTTGTTCATTCTGTGTGTCATTAACATACGTCACGCATACCTCACTGTGACTAAAAGTTCCACGTATCATCTTCGTTTTTTTTCAAACATTTACCTAGAACAGACTGTTTATAGTAAACAGTCAGATTTTTACATCCGGTTATCCAATACTTTAGTTTTTCTATAAAAAGTTAATCATTTTCATCGATACGAGTAAATCGATTCAAAAATCTTGTTTGGAACAATTGTTTCTCATAAATAATACAATAATAAATACGATTATCGACTGGTGAAAATATTACTTACATCAGTTCCATCAATTTATTGCATCTATCAACGCATTTGATTCGTGAAATAGCATTGCATAACGTGCTCTATGAGAAACAAATTATGTTAAATGTCAGATCTTAATAATCGTGGAGATGTTACAAAAAGAAGGAAACAAACACGACGAGAGAAAAATTTAAAAATCGGGTCAACAGATCGCGTTCTAATAGTTAATTCCACGCGCGTAGTCCCACTTTTGTTTTCTTCTTTGAATCTCATTTTAATACCAAACGGAAGAAGATGTAGACTACGTTAAAATGAATTTCCCTTCTGGTGTATACACTGTGAGTTGGCTGACCCACGTATCGTTTCACTATACTCGTGTGTCGTATACATCAACATAATCGTTATTCCAGTTCCACGAAAAAGAATCTTTCGATATTACGAACGTTTGTAAGTGATCGGTAGATCGTTGCAGCGCGTGCCGTGAACGCCCATGGGCGTTCAGCGAATGCACTTAACGGATGCATTTCTCGTGCACTCGCACATGTAGGTGTTCGACCCTTACCACTGAACAGGCTGTGCAAATGCAAGTTTACACACCTCTACTCGACTATTTTAATATTCTACTTAGTTGTTCGGAAAGTGATTTCGTTTTCCAAAATGGAGAATATATAATTTAATAAAATGTTTGTACATTCTGAAAAAATCGTGTTTCGTTTTCACCAAAAAAAATGAAACGACTTTTTGAATAATCTAATATTTGATCTTTCAATTGGATCGTGGTGAATTGTACGGTAGAGAACAGCTATTACGAGGGAAAAATCTTGTCTTGCGATTCGTGGGTCACCGGTGATCCATGTGGAAGGATATAATGTTTACCACATTCGATACAAGTGTGCGTATGGTAAAGTTAGATAACCGAGTGTACGCCTGTGTAAATCTTCTACGGCGCCAGATGATTCATCCAGCCATGTGCGTGTCTAACCGACATCTAGGTATCTACATGTTTTCGCATGTATATAATTTCATTAAACTACGGGAAAATCAATGGACGTTGAAACAGGTATTACATTACTCGATAAAAATCCAGGTGGAAATATTTCTGTTAGTTAATTTCAAAGTGAAAAAATATCTACACTACAGTGATTCAATAGAGATTCTTTTATATTCTAATATTAATAAAAAATTAATCAATTGTATAAATATACTCTACAACAATACAATAAACATTCTTTTATATTTTCTTGTTAATTCAATATCGGTTAATTACACAAACATACTCTACAACAACAGAATAGAGGTTCTTTTATATTTTCTTGTTAATTCAATATCGGTTAACTATACAAACATACTCTACAGCAATACAATAGACGTTCCTTTATATTTTATTGTCAATTCGATATCAGTTAATCACGTATCTATACAATGGTAGAATCGATGTTCTTTTATATTGAAATATTAAGTAACTTCCTGAAGGAAACCACATCGGTTCTTCGCGTCTCGCAAAGAATAGTGCATTAAGATTGCGATTCAAGCCAGGAAACGAATTGTACAAATTATAACCGATCGGAAAAGAACCGAGCCAAATAACGGTGCGGGAGAATAATACACCCGGATAGAAAAAAACGAAGAGTGGAATTTGTGGGATTGTGAGGCTGGACACGTGACAAGTAGGATCGAGAGATCGATAAATAAACGATACGGATACGGTGGAAGTTACGTGGGCGACGAGTTAAATACCGATCGGAGCAACCGTGACGTTTATATTTTAGAATGATACGACGTATGTCGCACGTGTCGGTATCGTGGATAACGTCACCCACCGGAAGTGGACCCGTTCGTATGCATATAATAGCCAATTCAGAACTAACTTGGCGAATAAAATCTTTCTCGGTTGCTCAGAAGAAATTCGTACAGCACGAAAACGTAGAAACGTTGAAATTTTCGTTTGAACAATTGCCTATTATTGACAATTGGTCGCGAAAGAAATTGTCCAATTCTTCAACGTAAACATTCGAGAAGAATTTGTAGAAAATGTAACCTTTGAGCCGAAATTCTACGCGAAAGAAATTGTCCAATTCTTCGACGTAAACATTCGAGAAGAATTTGTAGAAAATGTAACCTTTGAGCAGAAATTCTACGCGAAAGAAATTGTCCAATTCTTCGACGTAAACATTCGAGAAGAATTTGTAGAAAATGTAACCTTTGAGCCGAAATTCTACGCGAAAGAAATTGTCCAATTCTTCGACGTAAACATTCGAGAAGAATTTGTAGAAAATGTAACCTTTGAGCAGAAATTCTACGCGAAAGAAATTGTCCAATTCTTCGACGTAAACATTCGAGAAGAATTTGTAGAAAATGTAACCTTTGAGCAGAAATTCTACGCGAAAGAAATTGTCCAATTCTTCGACGTAAACATTCGAGAAGAATTTGTAGAAAATGTAACCGTTAACGCAGAAATTGTACGCGATGTGCACAGAAATGAATCTGGTGAATCGTTTCGAGTTAACGTGCACGTAAACGTTACGATTCTCGAATGTAATTCCACTGGTTCGAAAGTTTCCACTCGGTTCGGGTTTCGTGTACCGGCTCGAATCAGTTACTTTTATCGATTTAACGATTACGTCGGAACGAAGAAACATTTTTGGTGAACGTCCGGTATCTTACTCCCGAATCTAGATACAATCCGCGATAAACTTGAAAATGACGACTGACCACGACCCACGTTGAAACGCGTCCGCGTCCAAGCCGGAAGTCGACGTATCGCGCGAAATCTACGATGGTAAATCAAAAACTGAACGTACATTGGATAGACGGCCAAATGGTAAATTTGGATGACCTCAGTAACAACGAACGCGTTCACGTGTGCGCGTTGTTTCGTGCAAAGAATGGTGTGCGATGTCGGTGAAACACGGCAATATCCTGTACACCAGAGGTTCTCAAGCAAATGTTTTCAATGGCCTCTCTTTGCTCGTTTTACACGCATTTTAGCGCGAAAAGGAAAGTCAACGTTTCAAATTTTGAAATTGAAAAGAGAGAACGGAGCATACTAATTATGCGATCGAGAGGTTTGGTAAAATATTAAAATTAATGGTAGATTTTGAAGAATTTAATTTGTAAGAGGGATTCGTTATTGGGCAAATCTATATGCGTTCCAGGGACAGAAATTTAATTATGTAAAATAAGCTGTAGGTACAAATTATGAAAAAGTTGTTGTACAGTTTTATAAGTTAGTAATTCTATTGGAAGATACTCGAGTACTAAGATTACTAATTTTATTTTAAAATACTCGGGTACTTAAGTCACTAATTTTATTATAAGATGTTTAGGTACCCAAGTTACTAATTTCATTGTAATGTACTCGGGTACTCAGGTTACTTTATAAGTAAATTTATCATTTCGTTAATACAGCGAGAATTTTAATTCTTCGGAGTTCGTCGAAGAATTCTTTACATTCCTTGCAAAATGTTACGCATAGACAGCAATTTACTAATCAGCGAGTAAATTGTCGAGCATACCGATCTCGGAGAATAAAAAGAGATCGGTAAGAACGACTGAATAATGGAAACTTAAATCTCTCAATTATAGATTAACATTGGATCATTGAAAATACTCATACTCTACATACATTCTACTATGTTTCTTCTTTCGAGTTACCACTTCGCTGGAGTGTATATTTATATTCATCTACAATCTATATACTCTACATATATTCTACTATATTTCTTCTTTCGACTTACCACTTCCCTGAAATGCATATTAATATTTACGTACAATCTCTATACTCTATATATATCCCTATATATTTCTTCTTTCGACCTACCACTCCGCTGGAGTGTCTTTCGTTCTAAGAACGTTCGCCGTGGTAAACGCGCGTCCCTTTGGAAACCACTGAGGTACATCAACATAACAGTACCGGTACACCCACGCGTCTTCATATTCATAGGGGGTGGAATATCGCACGAGGGGATAAAGGGGAAGGTACTCGGTACGTTCGATTGCCGACCGGGTAGAGTTCAGCGGTCTGAAAGTAGCCGGAGTCACGCGAGCACGTCTGGAGTTCGTAAGTCTGGCGCTCCAGTGACGCGACATGCACAACACGCGTCCTCGGTCAGACGCACGCGGCGAGTTGAGCGGGTAACTTTAACATTCGAACGGTGTCGTGTACCCGAACGAGTATTTTGATACGTTAACCCTTCGCTCGTCGAGCCATTTAAATCCCCTACCCGTAACGAGTATATCGGCTCGACGTTGCTTATTTAAATATACCCCTGAATTATCCAACACATCGACACTCTCGTTAATAATATCGCTTTTATATCGCTTTTTACAAGTTATAGTATAGGTATACACGTCCCCTGTTGATAAGTATCAGAAGGTATCCTGTATTTTCCGTAAAAAGGAAACGAGAACTGCTTCGGGAAGAATATGATTCTTATTGTGAGCGTCGTACACTTTTATATAGTACGACTATATCGATGTAATTCTTTTTACACTATTTTCGAGGATTCGATCTATCTGGAAAAAATATTTCAATTATTTTTCTCAGTTGTATAAGTAATCATGATCTCTTAAAAGAGGACATTACTCTGACGAGTCAAAAATATCCAATTTTTTTTCATTTTCTTACAGTTTAAAGTGTGTAGAATGTTACACGAAGAAAGTTACATGGCTCAGAAACCGCGAGCAGAGTAATCGTGCAAAAAGGAAATTTTCTTAAAATTCAAAGATCTGGTTACTTGTTCTCCTAGCCAATAATTCCTACAAATATTTAACGAACATGTTCACGGCCTACACAGAACGTTGTTCCAGACCCTCTGTCACCCTGTGGATCTCTTTCAGAACACACTGGTCAACACCTTCGTGGAATGTGTCGCTCGATCAAACACATTAACTTGGTTTCGCTTGCACGGGGTGTACAAAGCAACGGAATTTGTTAGCAAACAACGGTAGACCGCTCGGACAACATTTACCACCCTCTGAGTGAAAATTACGGTTACTTTTTGAGGAACATTCTTTATTGGAGAATCTATAGTATGCGCCATTTGCGATACTAGTACACGTTCGTCGATACACGTCGGTTCGTTAACCCCTTCGAGGTTTCACACGTGTTTGCACTTCCAACGGATTACATAATACTGCAAACACTGTGAACGTGTATACACACGAGTCTCCAATTGGACATTGTCCACGTTATAGGTGTCTTTAATTTTTCGTTGTTTAAATTTTCAACCATGTGCTTTTAAACTGCAAGGAGGACGATCGACAATGCATCTAACGGTAAATAAAATACGGACTAGCTTTACATATTAAAAAATATTCGTACAGGTAACGATATACTCGATAATACATTTCAAGACGTGAAGTTACCAAAGAATTTTAAGTAAGCATAAATTGCCCCTGAGATCAAAGAATTTATTTATTAGATTTCGCGAAAGTGTGATATTTATGATCCAAGCTTCGTATTTTCTGTCAAACTCGGTCGAGTATTTACAAACGGGTGAAAATTAATAAATAGATATTAATCGTGTTTAAATTTCGATTACTTCGTGGAATTTCCCTCGAGGGATCCGTGTTTGCGCGAAATTTTTTATATTATTTTAACGTATCGATTTCACCCTACGTAGTTACGTCTACTATTATGGAAACACGACGTCGAGGAATCGGTTGATTGACAATCTCGTAAGAGCTTCGACCGCGAAGGGTTAAAACGTAATTCAATTAGAGGTGTAAATTAGATGGGAGTTCCGGAGACTACGAAACCTTAAGATGGCGGATCGAAGCTCGAGAGTTCGCATCGCGAGCGATTGAGTAACGGGACGGAACACAGGGAAAGGGTAATTGTTCTTTGAGAAGCGAATCGAAATTGCAAAATGATTTTTCCCTAATCTAGGGCTTCGATTTCGAGGAAAATCAGCGGAGAAATCGATCGAGTACGCGTACGACTGAATCAGTTGGTGTACAATCGTCTTATAGATATTTTTGTACCACATACAACATTCAAAATATTTCTTTCAACAAATACTTAAAGAATAATCGACAAATCGAGCGTGTAAAAAGTTTCTTACCAAAGAATCTGTTATAATCACACTGTGTTGGATTTCTAGAAATTTACAACTCGATATAATTCGTAAAATAAATTATTCATCTATTTCAATGAACAGGGAAATCCCAAATTTGAACATTATTTTCTAAAAAGAAAACAATGGTAGAGAATCTTGAAAACCTGTAACCCTGACAATATAGTAGTTGCTTAATTTCAGTTCTCGATCTCCTCGAGTGTCCTTTGCAGAAATTAGTAAATTAGGTCCTTTAGGTGACGGACACTAACACTGAAGTTTCCACGCGTTCTAATCGTTACACGGTTTATTAACTATTCACGTGACGCGTAACAGAAAGTTGTTCGCGAATGGTGATCCATTCGATAATGAAAATAAATTCTCCGGCTATAGGCGATCATCGATGCATTCACGCGATAAGGATCGAAATAGTCTGCTACGTATTTAAGAACGATCGGTGATCCCATTCGTTAGGAAACACGAGCTCCGTAGTGGATCACTGGTGATCTACCGAGTTACATAAACCGCACCGTGAATCATCGTCGATCTATCCAGCAATGAACAAAAGATAGTCTGTGGGTGACCAGTGAACCTACGCGACAGGAAGTGAAAAGTCTATCGTGGATGATCGGTAGTGTCATGGGCCACCTAACATAAACATCACGGTGGATCATTGGTAACCCACGCGATAAGTAACGGAAACTTCCTTGTGAGTCATCGAGGATCCACGCGACACGGAGCACACACTCCATTTGTGTATATATGTATATATATGTATTTCAAGATTGTGTCTCGACTGTGTCGATAGCTGTTGAAAAGTTAGATTGGTTCACCGAGTGCTAGACATCGAAAAAGAAAGGTCATCTTCGTATGTGGAGTCTTCAACTCGTATAGAATAAACTTATCTAAAATTAGTATCGCAATTTATCATTGTACGCAAGATGTATCTACCAGTGGCAATATTTATCAATTATTTCCAGTTTCATTACTTCCTTCGATACGTGCTTCATTAGAACGCGAACGAGCGGCTCTCGTCGATAAATCATTCCAAAGTCGTTTAGTATGGAACTACTTTTTATCGTAAACCATCGTCTGCGTCCGTAGTAACTGTTTAGATTAATAATTATCCTCGGTGTTTCGTCATTCAAGATTCTCTAGGTCGTTATGGATGCAGACCAGTCTGTACAGTCTCGTCGTTTTAAATGAAACAGAGATGATTATCATTCTTCGTTAATCAACAGTTTATCGTGTATTTTTCCTCTTCGAGCGTGAAAATCTCTAGAATTTTCCTATTTGTGTTTCATAATTCGATACGATGTTTCTTATCGAACTGTCGCTGGTGCAACCAGTAGCATCGAATGGTGTCTGGGGAGACAGATAAACGAATCGAAGGAAATGAAAATAAATAACGATAGCTAGATGTGCTCAACATTGCGAGAAGAAAGCACTGTACACCAAAAAAAGAAAAAATCTATTGTGGGTTCATCGTTCGTCCACATTGGTGAAAAATGTTTCATAGTATAATCGAGTCGAGGAAATTACTACGTATCGTTATTAATAGATAAATGAATGGATTGGCCTAGTCGGTACTGTTCCCCAAAGAACAGAAAACCAATCGTGGATTCATCGTTCGTCCACGCGATAGCAAAATGGCACCGAACTGATAACATTCAGACCTATCTCGTAGCATACTATATTCGAGTCTAGGGAATCGATACGCGTTATTAATAGACAAGTGAATGGATCAGTCTTGCGACTGCCTTTACCAAAGAACAAAAAGTTATCGTCCGTCCACGCGACAGTAAAATGGCACCGAAATGGTAAAAAAAGTTATCGTCGGTCCACGCGACAGTAAAATGACAACGAACTAGTGATAACACTCGTATCTATCTCGCAGCATATTCGACTTTGGGGAATCGACACGTGTCGTTATTAATATACAAGTGAATGGATCAATCTTGGGACTACCTTTACCAAAGAACAAAAAGTTATCGCGACGGTCCACGGTGGAGGAAAATGGTATCGAACGGGGCGATAACTTCGAAACCAGTTTCGCTAGCATACTCGAGTGTAGGAAATTGATATCCATCGATATTAATAGAGAACCGTAGGGTTCCGTCGTCGCTACCGTATACCGACCGAACAAAAGGTCCATCGTGTACGTGGGTCAGCCTGGAGCCACAACTCTACGAAACAGAAAGTCCCCGCGTGGGTCATTGGTAACCCGGTCGCCGCGGAACCCGATAGCTTTGTCGTACACGCGTATCGTTGCTCGCGAAACGCACGCGCCCGGTGCACTCGCCCGCGAATGCACGCCAGCGCGATACATCGCTGCATCCCGAGGGCATGATGCAATCGTAGAAACGGCTCGCCTCTGCCGGATTTATCTCGCGGTGAAATCAAATTAAAAAGGTCAATGCTAACCAGTTTACGTACGCGTATCGCGCCTCGTGTGTGCGCGTACACGAGCTGTGTGCACGCGTACGCGTGATTCAGGGGCAAAAGCACGGTGACAGCTAGCGAGCGAGTTAGCTAGCTAGCTAGCTAGCCAGCGAGCGATCGACTCGCGGAGCGTGTCTCCTCGGTTGCATGCGACATGTGTACGCCAGGGGCTGAACGTCGTTCGCCTAATGAACGATAGAGCGTTCGATCCTCGCCACCGGCGAGTTCACTGGTCTCCTAGAAGTAGAAGTCACGCGAACACGTCTCGAGACCGTTCGGATATCCTTGTAGACTGGCCGCACGGCCACTTTGCGTATATAGGGTGACTCTGTAAATATCCTTCGTTGAAATAACCGATTTCCCGTTGCCAACCGAACATAGACGATTGATACGCTGCCGCAACCGACTTCGTCGTTCGCTTCTTGTTCACCTTCCTATCGAGATGCTGCGTACCGTGTTGGGTACTTTTTTCTTTTTCTTTCTTTCTTTCTAACCGTGACTCTCGGTTACACGGAATTCTCCTTTCTAGATAGGTTTCAGATGTTTCCTTCTTTCTTTTTCGTTTTCTTTTTCTTTTCTCTTTCGTCTCGTTTCACGGCGAAAGTTTCCTCGTCGTTGGCGGTACACGGGACAAATTAAAATTCCCCGATGGAATTTCGAGCCGACCGGGAGAAATTGGATAATCGTGTTCGCCACGCATTGGAAACTTAAAACGCATCGATGGATAACTGGTATGGTTACCTTCGATGCGGATCGCGAAAGTAATCGAATAGTAGTAATAATAATAGGTTTCCGTTGCACCGGAATTGTGTACGAAATGGAATCGAGTATTGCACTAAAGAAAGAAAGAAAGAAAGAAAATAATGTATAGAATGAAAGATAAGTATACGTTACGGTACAAAGGCGAGGTACAGCTACAGGCTGTTATTAACTTAACCGCGAGATATACAGGGTGTCTTGAGTCATTGCCGCGACGAGGAAATATTTTGATTATTTTCAAGGTTTTGCCAAATAGTTTCTGGAGGAGAAACTTTGTTCGTTTCGAACAGGGAAATTTTACGACGAGTAAAAGCTTTTTCCTCAAGGTCACTGTTTTCGTGATTTCAAGGTCATCGTTATTGTTCGCAAAGGAACGACGAGTTTCTATTGCGGTTCAACTAATAAAAAACACGATACGTTGACCCCTAAATGTCCTTCGACGTGAACAATTTAGCAGGAAAGCTCGAAGCGATAACGAAACGATAACCTACTCCAACACTATCGACTAGTTATCTATTTCTATTGTCTTTTGTTTGTAAATACAACCAACAGAAAAGTTTACCTTTAAGTTTACTTTTCACCAATTTTTTTCATATACTTATTTCTTTCATATCCAATACCAACGAGTAACTTTTCACCGACTCTCGTAATACAATTATTTCTTCTTATCGAATACCAACGAGTAAATTTTCACCGACTCTTGCAATGCAATTATTTCTTCCTGTTCGTAGAAAAAGATTCTATCAATTGTAACGAAATTCGTTCCCGCGAAAGTAAAGGAACCGAATCTAAAAATATGAGAAAACATCGTTTCGTTTCTTATTTATATACGTTCCCCGCGTTTAATACAGATTCGATAGGTGTTCCAGTTTCACCGCGCGTATTAACCGCATTAATTAAGGTGCATTACCCCTATTCCAGTCAAATATTTCACGCATACCTGATCTTTGTGGAAAAAGTGGTACGTGTAACGCCGATACTGGTTTAGATCATTTTCAGGGCAAAACCTGTGTCGTATCGGATAGCGTTTATTACGACATTCTCCGCACGATTGATCTTTGTATTCACCAATGGAAATTTACGCGATATCATTGCTGGTGGACACCTATATGCGCATACAATTTGCTTAATAAGTTCAATATATTTTGTATAGATCGAGCACGACCGTATACTGGGTGTGTCGCCCAATTTAGACGAGTTACAGCTCGAACCTCGATACATGTAACCTTGATACTTGCTTACGAATCTCGTTCGTGACATTGCATCGAGCAAGTGGAAGGTATTATCGTATAACGACAAGTGTCGTTCGAGGCAATGGTTCATCGTTGATAAAAGATCGACGATTATGCGAAAGGTCGTGCTTGGATAGGTAGCGAGAATATAATTGTTTCAATGTTTTGCTAAAGATAGGAAAACACGACAAAGGAAACAGTTAAACGGTACGACAAGGTCTCTCCGTCTATGATTTTTCATAAATTATAAATGCAAAGATACAAACTACCTCCCGACGATTGCAAAAAAATAAAGCAGAGAAAACGGTCGAACGATGCACAAGTTTGCACTCTGATGCATCTTTCTACGACTTCTCATTTCTCGTGTGTGCAACGATGCATCTTTCTATCACTTCTCATTTTTCGTATGTTTTATTCTCGAGACGCAGGAAACTTTCAAAATTTGCGTACAAATACAAATTACAATGTATATTAAACGAAAATATTTCGTTACGTTCGATGCAGAATCACGAGCAATTTTATACAATTTTTCATTTCCATTGAATACGACTTGTCACCAACTTTTTCCATACACTTATTTCTTTGATATCCAATACCAACGAGTAAGTTTTCACGAGTAAGTTTTTCGTTAAAAAAAAAGTGAATCACAGTAGATGTTCCAACAGACTGCACGATGTACTCCCCAGAGGAATAAGTAGCCCAAATTGCTGTGAATTTTCACGTTGATTACGCGAAGCGAATTATTTAACGGAAAATTGCATCCGATTATCCGAAAGTGGGCATGGAGATGCTTGGACAGTGCAAGAAGTGATAAAAAGAGATAAATAACGGGACTTGCACGATGAGTGTACAATGTTGCGTGTTTCGAATCATCGCCCCGATGGCATAGACATGGTAAAAACAAAATGTAAAGCGCAAATCTAGTCACAACTTTGCTTTCGTGCACGTTTCACCGATTTGTGAGAAGCATCTTACGAGATCGTTATAAGAGCGGAATGAACGTTTATGTAAATCTCTAAGATTACACGAGATCGTATACTTGGCTTTGATAAGTTACAACAGTGGCCGTTGGTAAAGCAATATTTTGCTATCAAATAATCCTTTGTTTATCCGGATTACACTGTTGCATCGTAGGTTGCCCCAGACTGGCAGTAAAAAAGGATTTCTACGAAAGTCGAACAATCATTTTTATCGCGTTCATTTTTCACGTTTCTTTAAAATACGAGACACACGGTTAATAATTTTGATTTCCAATTTACAGTCGATACCAATATTACATACCGACGATTGACGTAACAAACTTTTAACAATATTCTGTACACGAGTATAAATAGTCTTATATTTATACAAAAGGCTTTCTTGACCTTCCTTTTAATTGCCTCGACTAATCTAAACTTTGTTAAAAAAAACTGCACTTATTTCTTAATCTCGATCTATATGCACTCGAATGGTATATGTGTTTTTTCGTTAAAATTGACGTCAGGACACGTCCCAGAGATTCCAGGAAATGTTGGAACTACGCAACAATTTGAAGGATGGTTATCACGAGGTATTTAAACAGTACAGTGTCGTACTCTTTGCATTATACCACATTGTATACGACTGTTACACTGGTTATGCAACGAGCAGTTAAAAAAAGACACAAAGCGCGCACGGTTCGAATGGAAGTAACAAAGATTATGATCGAGTAGTTGTACGACGCTTAGGCGCTTAAAATTGTTTGTATTTCACCTTGAAGCAACAAAACGATATTCCCCTATCGTTCAAGGGAAACTTTTTATCGCTGCCATTACGAGTCTACCGTTTTAGCAATCGCGACGATACGTACTTAGATACAAGGAAAAGATTTATTGAAGCGATGTGGACGTATACGCGATGTACTTACGATTAGATAAGTACGTTTCATTGTGAAAGATAAAACTGATATGAATATCTTCATTCATTTAAACATCGTGATATGTCGCAGCAACGATGAACACTTTTTCTTCGAACGACCGTTGACAATTCTACGATAACCGTTCATTATTCGACAATCGTGGCAATATATTTGGGAATATATGAACATCTTCACTTCATCGAGACATTGCAAAAATAATCGATTCTCGTCCTAGAAATTTTTTTCCAGAGGAAATGATGGATGAATTTTTATTTGCTCAAAGGATAAGGTCTGGGTTATATAAACACCTTTACTTCACCGAGATATTGCAAAAGTAGTCGATTCTCGTTCTGGAAAATATTTTTTCTGGATTATATAAACACCTTCACTTTACCTAGATATTGAAAAAGTAATCGATTCTCGTTCTGGAAATATTTTTCTCAAAAAAAATGACAAATGAATTTTTATTTGCTCAAAGGGTAAGGTCTATGGAGTTATATAAACACCTTCACTTCATTGAGATATTGCAAAAATAGTCGATTCTAGTCCCAGAAAATAATTTTCAAGAGAAAAATGACGAATGAATTTAATTTGCTTGCAAACAACTTGCAAAGAAGTTTTACCGTTAACCGTAGAAAGATACAAGTTTCGCCGGGAATATTTTACTAGAAAACATTGTAGAAACGTGTCATTTTTTCCGTGAATCTTTTACAAGGAAGTGCCGTCGGAACACGACGGTTTTAACTGGAAGTATTTTATCTCTCGATTTGTGTGAATGCATACATTAACGCGTCACACAGCGAGAAACGTCGTATAAACGTTTCTACGTATTTTATACACGCGTGCACTTGTATAACAGATGTACACGAATTGCATAATCACGCTAGTGAGTGCACACATACGTACAATATATATATATATATACATACATATATATATTACATTATTCGAGGTCGTATCGCTGATGCAACGAAAGACACATATGTCGATTAACGAAAAAATTAGTTCCCTCTGGTCTATAGAAAACGTACGTTTTTAAATTGTAAAAACGTAATGCACGTTAAATGCCATTTTCCATCTGTCTTGCACGCATTGTTCGAGCAGAAATGGCAATATTTACCTCGCCTTCGGAAACGAAATTAATTCCATTCTATCGATTACGTGAACATAATTATCGCTTGCAATGTTCTATCAACTTTCTATTACCATTTCGATTTGAAGAAGTCTAACGTTCGTTCAACAGTTACTCAACTTCACCTTGAGAACAAAGTTCAGCGATACGAAGAAACGCGACGGTTATGGATCACCGTTTATACAAGAAAATTTATAATTTCTCGTTTTATCAAATATTTGAACTGCAATTGAATATTTACCGACGTTACGTTTCGAGATTAGTTTATTAAAACTCGAAGGAGAAGGAAAATGACTTCATTTTCCTAATCAGTAAAGTTTCTACTAAAAAGCACTTATCTGTGCTCGGTATAGTAACGGGTGCATCGAAAACGTAAGAACAACGAAGAAATAAATCGATAACGACTTGGAGTTTGAACGTTCGTTGGTTCGTTCGTTCGTTTGGTTGGAGTTGGTTGGACCTTTAGGGGTTCTTGAGTAAGAGTGGAAGGACTGGACAAGGTTTAGAGCTGTGTAATTCATGTTGACCACAGTAGCTAAGTAACGTCCCACCGGGCCTACCATGAGCTGCGAAAGAAGGAAGTGAAATAAACGCTATGGCGAAGCGCGGCTACCAGGCAACTAATCGTGCAGCCTTGGTTCAGAACGTACAGCTCATTTTTTGAACTTTCTAAATTTATGCAAAAATCATCGGGATAATCTCTTTTCGTATGCATATTTGATCGATCATGTGTTTTCATTCAACTGGAAACTGCTCAAAAGACATTTTTTCTGGATACTTCTCACCGTTCTGTGGCTATTCAATGGGATAAATGTACTCCTTCGAACTGTATTACGTAACCGATACAGCGCTAATATTCTTTCATTCCGTGAAAAAAATGATATCGAAATGTTACAAAGTATTTTAACTCGTTCAATATTCAGTTATTCCGAGGACAAGCCACGGTTCACCGATTCAGTGACTTTTTTTACACATTACTTCGACGTTCTCAAAAACGAGAGTAATCCGTTCGCTATGTGCAAATGGAAACTACTCGATAAATCCAAAACGAAATTAGATTCCACCTAAAAGAATTACCGAAGCCTCCGCACGGTGAACCATCGAAGAAATGAAAAATCTCGATGCAGAATCTCCGTATCCGAATCAGAATTTGTTCTCCTCGAAACGTGTCGCGACGTTCCCCGTTTAATTGCATAATATCGTCCATTGGACGTTTAATAGCTCCAGTCGAAACCACGCGGCGAAATTAAGAAGGTCAATGCTGTTACGAGTTCGTGGCGCGTATCCGCGTGTAGCCGTTGGATGTGTAATTCGTGTACAAAAGTAGCCTAGCGAGAGAGCGTGCGCGTTGACAGAGTGACTCGTCCCACGCGTGACCGGCGTGCGCTGACGCGCGTGCGCAGAGAGAGCGTGCGTGCGTGCATGCGTGCGTGCGTGCGTGCATGCGTGCTTGCGTGTCGTAGCTGCGCGGGAGTGTGCGTCGTGTCATTGCTGCGCGGCTCCCGAGATGAGGATGTGACGTTACGCTCTCAGATTTGTTAATTCGTTGTTAAAGAGCCCGCACGTGTGGACGTGTAGCGGTTAGGTATCGCGGATTCTATTCAAAGCGGCGTAATTCAGGGTCCGCGAATCATCGCGGGAGCTCTCGCGACAAAAGGATGGCGAAAAGCGGCAACCTTCTTTGCCCGCGCGTGCAATTCCCGCCAATAAAGCCGACGATAGGACGAGAGCACGTCGAACGTGTCCATTGTGTTCGTTTGATCGTCCGAGATTCGTCGTTCTGGTTATACTTGGACGCGTTTCATGGAACGACGCTCTCGTTCCAACGATCTCGATACGAAATCGGTTCCCTCGATTACCGATCGCACGGCAAAACTTCAATCGCGTTTCTTTCCATCGTGCGACGCCTTTCTAATTGTAACGAATGATCGATCGATCGGCGGTCACCGACGTAGACAATCGTCGTTTCGCACGACAATCGAGACGTATTCCAACGTCCGTGACGGACAATTAAACGGGGAGTCGATTCTAGAGGAACGCTTTGAGGAACCTTGTTAATTTTATTTCAACGATATTCGTCCGAGCGACGTTAAATTACCAGTGTTACAGCCTTGGGGACACGCGGTTCGCTCTGATCGCGATCCGATTGCAGTTTAGTCACATTCTTACTAAATACTGCTCGGTAACTTTGCAAAGTGTATCGATCTCGCGCTTATTACCGGTACTTGGGCACCGTGGCGGTGAATAAATTTCAAAGATTATTACGATTGGATCGTGACCGTGCTGTTACCGCTGGATCGTTAGCGTAAATCAAACCGTAGGATTGCATCCCTTTCACCGCGAATCGTTACGATCGTTACGTGAAAAATTACGTTAAGCGTTCAATCGTAGATTCGTTTAACGCTCATCGACCGTAGACCTAATGGAAAAGGAAGGAATAAACGTCGCGAGATGCGCTAATAAGCATCGATAGAGCGGTCTCGCGTATCGTGTTCGCTTATCTATTCGATTTCTGACCAGATAATCGCTTCTTGGTAAACGCAGTCACGTATGTTCCCAGAGTTTCAACGGTTGAATGCGTGCATAGTTTATGTTACGGACGAGCTTTCGGTGAAACAATCGGACGTTATTGTTGCATTTAACGGGAATTAGTCGTGACCTGTTCCGTTTAACCACGACGGTTCGCTATTTGTTGCACTACGTTGGAGAAAATGGTCTGGTACAACGCGAAGATAACGAATTCGATATATCGAGAAGGTCTGGAATTATTTTCAATTTATAAAGATTAGATTTGTTTTATACTCGATATATCTTTTTTTTTTTTTTAAATATAACTTCAGTTCGTCATGTCAGTTAATGTTGATAATATTTATTTAGGTAAAATTATGGTATATTTAGTCGCTCCGGAGAAATGGAAAAGTTCGTCGAGTAAGAATTTACGACGCTAAACCGAAATTTGTATAATTTTAAGGACAACCTCGTCGTCGATGACGCAATTGTTCTATGTTACGTATATTGACCCTCTTTGGAAACAAACAAGGATTACCGTACCGATAATGTAAAGATAAAATGATACATTTTGTTTGCGCTGAAGAAACTTGCCGTGTGAATTAATTTTTGTGCAAATAAATACCTGACGCGATCACTTAACATTTTTAAAGGAGCAACGATCTCCGAGCTTACATCATTCTTATCGAAATAATAAATCATCGTTTTTGGTTACTTATTGCGTCCTGGTTGGGAGACGAGGCGAAACTTTCCATTTCGTATATTCGCTAACCAGATGGTTTCTGATAAGATCGTTAGCTCGCTGTTAAAGATTTTACTCGTTTTTGTTAGTCTTACTTTCGTTTTTCGCAAGGTTTTCTCGATCAGCTCACCAACGAGTCCACTAGTAAAACCTGGACGAAACATCGATCCATTTTTATCGAACTCTTTTGCATTAAAATTTCAAACACTGGAGAAATATTATATAATTTATCGGTAGCGCAATCGTGCTCCTAAAGTCTGTAACAGAATTCTGGAAACAGAGTCACGTGACTCTTAAACGATAGTTTTCTTCAATTATTTATTTCTTTGCGCAAAGAACAACGATTACCGAGGTTTGATACGAATTATTTAAAACTGTGACGAAAATCGTTAACAGTTCAAGATCATTTCAAAAGAATTATTTAAAAATATTCACTAAAACTCGTTTTTAACGTAACACTATCGTAGACTGTTGCTCTTTCCACGAATAAATAAAAAAAGTAATTCTCGTGATTAAAAAGGCACAGTTACCGTGCAGATAACATTTTCTTTACAATTCTACTACAAAACTCAAAAATGAATCGAATCGAAGCTAAATACAAAGTTACGAACATACACAAAGCTACAAGAATATTCAAAATATACATTCGGTTTGCACAGGTTTGAAGAAACTCGAGCGGCAGGGATAATCTGAATAACCGTGTGCCTGTAACACGTTGAATCGTTTAATCAGTGGCCGGTGGTTGGTTTATCGTAGGAACCGCAAACACAGCCGAGGTTGACCGAAGTCGCGTATACAGGGAGAACCGTAATCGTTTGCCGACCGCAATTTGTACAATTGCGTGATACCGGTGCATAGTTAACGCGATGATCGCGCGGTCCACGCATTATCTCGACTTGTATGGCCGTGTTTGTCCGCGCGTATTCTAATATTAACGACGAAACGACCGTGGCTGATTAGCCTTCAAGGCCTTGGTCGCGCCGGACCCCTCGTTTGCATATCTGTCGCTCGGTCGGTGAGCAGCCCCCGGGCCGCTCTCTTCTTCACCGTAGATGCTCATTAAGCCAACAACACCCTTTCGGATCGACGTTTCGATGCTTCCCGTCGGAGCGCGGCTCGTTCGAACGATCTCTCGCTTCCTGTGCTTTAACGCGCTCAACGATTCAGCGTGCGTCTTTATCAAGTCATTTAAATACATGATCTTGGTTCGCCGGCTGTACTTCCGTCAACTTAACGCGCTCACGTACGATGGATTTAATAGGTACTCGGTTCGCTGCGTTTTAATTAATCCGCGATTCGATCCGTACGGATGGCGGTGTTCGAACGGTGGGTTACGTTCGGGTAATTGGACGAGTTGTGCACACGGTGGCCGATTTGTTCTTTCAATTTGGCAAAAAACAATGACTGAAAATTATCGTATACTTACTTTCATCGGTACCAATTCCCTAATTGTATTGTTACATCTTCGCGAAACAATGATCGATAAATTGGGGTGGTTTAACCAATAAAAATAAGTACAGTCTTACTCGTGCCATTTTCACATATGTACACATAAGAAAAGAATCTTCGAAAAGGGGCTAAAAATTTTCATAAATGAATCATTTCTTCGGATATTTACCTAGAGAAGAACCGATAGATCGATATTACCGTCGCGAGTCTAGAAAAGGTAATGTTAAAAAGGTTAATTCGCATTAGCTCGGACACACCGATACGCATTCGACACCGCTCAGTCGACGCGAGATCGAATTTCCAGCTACCGAGTCACGTATTTACATGCCTAGCTCGCACGCTATTGCCCTATCTTGCTAGTTCTCGGTATTCGATTCGCTGTACCCTTCGAACAAACCGTTCGAACCCAACCAGTTCCGCGAACAAATCCCCGACCGACCCTCGGTTCAAGATAACCGACGTGAAGTTCCTCCTTTCGTCTCTTTTTTTTTATCATTAACCGAGGGAACCAGTGTTCCGTAAGTACGTGTACACGTGGGCGAGCAAATGTGTCACGACAGCCGCGAGTCAACACGAACCGTCTCGCGCGAGAATGCAGCCAGAATATAATTTCTGGCTCGGAGAGGTAACGCACGCCAAAATGACAAATGTATTCGCCAGTAGCGTCGCTTTCGCCGAGGCGCCGCGACGGAAATAGTCCCGAACTCCTTGCCAATGATCCACGGTGGCTGCTCGACGTAATCATCGTCGAAACGCGAATCCCGGATCAACGAGAACCACTGTCACCGATTACACGTCGCATCGGTAAATATTTACAAGAAACGATCCGATGGTAAAACCGAGTCGAATATTATGGAACAATAAGTGGTTTCGATACGGAACCCGACCGCATAAATGTACGGTTGTACGTGAACCGAGTGACGCGCCATTATCGCGGTGTTAACTCGCTGAACAATTTTCCGTATGCTATTTTCGAGCAAAAATTTTGACACGTTTATAATTGGCGCGTGACTGTGCTAATAGGTTTGTAAAAAGAACGAGCGTCGCGATTTCCAGGAGCGATAATTAGTTCGTTGTCTGGGGATATCGAAGAACGAAAAGTTCTTTGGAAAAATGGAGTACGAATAGTTACATTTGTTTGGGAAATTATTTTCTGGAATAATGAAAGTGTGATCAAATTTATTCAAAAATTTACTCTTGAGAATGAGAGAAGAGTGATGAAAATAATTCGAAAATTTACTCTTGAGAATGAGAAAAGAGTGATAAAATTAATTCGAAGATGTACTCTTAAGAATAACAAAGGAGTGATAAAATTAATTGGAAAATTTACCTTTGTATCATAAAATTCAGAATCCACGAATTTGTTAACGATCAGATGGATCAACTAACGGACCTTTGGTGATGATTCGGTTGTTTCTACATTAATTTTATAACTCGTCTACCAAAGATCAATTATGCAGACGCAAGAACAAAACTGAGTAGATCTGGTGTAACAGAAATGCAGATTTTTTTTTTACCGAAGTAGTGAAGTTTTAAAAATATCTGAAAAATCTATTACAGAGCATGACCAATACTTATTTAGTTGGTATAAATATTCCTATACGGAAATACGAATGTTCTCTATAAATAACTAATTACCGATATTTGCTGGAAATCTGTTAACACGTTCCTCGCGAAGTGAGGATTTCTACCTGTTTTTAACACCGTGCTACTAAAATAATCCGCTCTAAGTAGGTTTGAAAACGCGCTAAACAGGTTGATCGTAACGTTCAATTAGGTGAAATGCACATTCGCAGTGTGTAACTCGCGGTCTCACCTTCGGATTTATTTATTTCGTTTTAATATCAAACAGCAGAGCGTAAGAGTTATTTTAGAGCGATCTACTTCTGAAAATAGTGTGTTGTTATAGCTAGAGATGCCGAAGGTGTTAATAATCCTTTATTAGATACATGTTCGAAGATACTACGTTGATCGAAAGAACCGAATTCGATATATTTATCACCGAAAAGAAATAGCTCGCTCGTTATAGAACTCTAATAGTTCACGTGTTAGAAATAGCAAATAAATCGGTACCGAGTAAATATCCGTGTACAATTTAAAAAAAAAAAAAAAGAAGAAAGAATTGAACGTTCGTGTACACGTTCGTCCCTCTTCGAAATCATCGAAATCGCGCACGAATTCGATGGAAATGGAGAACCGATCGTGGTCAGCACGCTACAGTAAAACTCGATCGACTGCTCGATATAAATCGTTTCGTTCTGAATCACGCCAGATCACGACTTCTATTTTACGCTATGACAACTTGTTCCTTTATTTATAAAACGTAGAGCGCGTTACCGAAGATTTGCGCTAAGAGCCGATAGATAAAGAGGTCGAATATATTCTTGGGTGGGGACAACCTTCGGGTAACCTTGGGGGTCGATCTCAGGCTCCAGTGACCCGTGAATGTTGCAACTATGAACGCAACGGTTATGTTCAACGTTCGATCACAAGTGTGGAACCGTCTTAACAGTGGCCACGGTGAAAATTCTATTTCTGTATCACCTCGGCGTGAAGCTTCTCGGAATACCTCAAACCCGTGGCGTTCTCCGCGCTCGATGAAAATAATTCCATAGGCTCTCGATCGCTTTCCACCGCAACGAAACGAAACAGTGCCCACTTTTAACCGTTTCCCACTTCTTCCACGACCGTTTCTCACTCGTAAACCAATCCTCTGCGTTCCAATTTTACCCCCTTTCGGTAAAATTCGCCACGCATTTCGTTCTCGTTTCGTTCTCCATAAGTAGTTTGCCGAATTTAAGCTAGTTTCCCCAATTTAAGATAGATTCGTGGCACGTTTACCTTCCTAGGGCAAATTAGTAACGATTGGTAATGATTTTGGTTAATGATTTTCCTTTGGAAATTTTCTCGAAAGTTACTTTTGAATTTAAGGTAGTTTCCCGAATTTAAGGTTGATTCGTGGCACATTTACCTTCTTAGGACCTCGGTGGACGAATTAGTAACGATTGGTAACGATTTTGGTTAATGATTTTCCTTTGGAAATTTTCTCGAAAGTTACTTTTGAATTTAAGGTAGTTTCCCGAATTTAAGGTAGATTCGTGACACGTTTACCTTCCTAGGATAAATTAGTAACGATTGGTAACGATTTTGGTAAACGAATTTCCTTTGGAAATTTTCTCGAAAGTTATTTCGCCGTTCTCTATTAATAGAAACGGGAATCGTAAGTAGAGTTTTGTGTAAAATAAACAAAATGGACACTTCGCAGACCCTAGACACTATACATAGAACAGTGGTTTTCAAACTTTTTGGAAGACGCTTTACAACGAGAATTTACACGCCGGAGATACATTGTTTCATAGGTACGATGTATTTATTATGTTCGACCGATTGAAAATTAAGTTTTCATCGACCCCGATCGATTATCGTGAATATGAAACATCGTTCACAGAACATTCTCTGATTAAAATTGAAACCTTACAAAACCTTACAGTACCATAAATAAATGATACTTACTGTATCATTAAACGTTAATAAATATTGAGCGTAGCGAATGGTATAGGTAGATGAATTATATAAATCGCAATATAGAATTAAAATTTAAGGAAGTATCGATTTGTAGAACAAGAGGAGAAAACAAAATCGTTACGAAGTTAAGGGGAACGTGGTACCACGAGTAAGTAGAATGTGAAGTAATTTTTGTTCAATGGCGGACCATACGAAGTCTGACCAAAACGTCTGATCCAATATGGTTGGTGATTCCTTACAGGACTGATCTTTCTCGCTGCAAACAGCCTTGAAAGCACAATGCTATTTTTAAATTGTAACGCAAGAAAAATACTCCAACGATCGATTTTTTAATTAAAACAAGATGTTCGAGTCGTTCATATTTTTCTGCGTTAAAAATGTCCCCTTTGCTTTTCTTGGATCGTAAACTACCCCGTTTAGAAGTCTCGTCCTGTAAGTGGTTTATTTTCACCGTAAACAAATACGTACTTGCAACGTCCTTATTTCCGTTGCAACTTCAAGACCAATATTTATATTTTGTCGAGGGTAAAATCTCGAAATGCTTTCTTTTTTTTTAAAATAATTTCTACCGTTCCGGTTATCACATCGAGCGAGTATACTTTTCGGGATGCCGTTAGTTATGGTCATTTATTGGCACCACTTGCATTTAAACGAACGTGAGGACAGACCTTATAAAGCGGTCGTATTTGCGGTCATGGGTAATATCGAGACCGTTTACAAAGTGCTATTTGCAATTGTTCCATTTGCACTGGTAGGAAGCTTGGTGCCATTTACAGTTAAGCAAACTAAGTGGCGGACACTCCGCGCGGAGATGATATTTGCTACGTTCCATTTACGGTGCTGGGGAAGATCAATGGGACCACGGAACCGTGTACCTTTGTTTCATACTATTTATTTAATTTGAACCCAACGGAGATGGCGGAAACTATTTTCCCGATACACTTGAAAATTTGTACGTAACAACCTCTTTCTATAAAAAGTACAATAGAGATTTCCCCAAAATAACGTCACAGATATTTTTAAAACGCTACGTAAATCATCCGTCGAGATTGTTTGGAATTTTTAGTCGCAAGAAAAACATCGTGAAACGTTCGAAAAATCGTTAACCGATTACACAATAACATACTCTGCACGATTATCCTATTGTGGGTCACCAAGGTGTCTTTCTATTCACGGTTGCGTAAAATGGTACACAATGCCAAAATAATTTCCACAAGGATCGTAATTTATCTCCGACCATTACTCTCTCTCCCTGTTTTGCGTCAACTTCGAGCCGTGCTACACGCTTGTCTATTTAATTAAAGTTCTGTCGTGGTTCACCAACGACACGTACGACACGGAACACGTTGAACGGGTAGCGGATTACAACGATCCAGTCGTTTGTTCGTCCTCGTTCAAAAAATTACAACATCACTGTATAAGGATAAAAGCGAGGGAATTTCGAATCGATACGTTTGAAAAATCTCTAATACACCTATAGGCACGCGTTTCCCGCCCCGAGTGTCCCTCGTTCGCGTTCAAGCATCGTTACGTAATTCTTACCAGTGGATATATCTTTTTCCTATCTTATCGAACTACTAAAACTTGGAAAAGCACTAAGATAGAAGCCACGCGCGCTTTCGCGCTTTGCAAGAGATATTTAACAGACTTTTACCGGTTATATTTAAAAGTTTGCGTATATGTCTCTGTTCGAAGACAGGACACCAACCCTCCTCGAGGAAATCTTCTTCGATAGATCCAAGTCCTGTACAATGTCCGTGTTCGCGCGTCTTTATCGGTTTTTACCTGTTGAGCCGTGTGTTGATTACCATTGGCACCAATTCCGCCCACAACTGCAAACAGAACCTCTCTCTCTCTCTCTCTCTCTCTCGTGGCTGTCACCGCTTGGAATGACGCACGAACTCGTGCTCGCGAACAATTCGTGCTCAGCGTTACCGTTAAATAGTCTTCGAACTGAAGAAGGTATTCAGGAATAATTCGTACCTGTTGAATAGTCTTCGAACAGAAGAAGGTGTTCGCGAACAATTTGTACTGAGTCTTTTAAATAGTCCTCGAACAGAAGATGATCACGAACAATTCGTTCCAAGTCCTTTAAATAGTCTTACAATAGAAAAAAATGTTCATGAATAATTTCTGCCGAGTTCGTTAGATAGTCTTCGAACAAAAGGTGTTCACAAACAATTCTCGCTGAGACCGTTAGTCTTCGTACGGAAGCTGTTCACGAACAATTCGTACCAAGTCTTTTACATAGTCTTCGAACAGAAGGTGTTCGCGAACAATTCGTACCGAGCCCGTTAAATAGTCATCGAATTTAGTAAGAAGGAGAAGAAAGAAGAAGTGGACCGAACGTGAAACGAAAGTTCTCCCGACCCCCGTGAACGCGGGGGTTGGCCATTGGTATACCACTAATTCCGTGATCAAACTGGATGCAGCTGACGCAAAAGCGTCCATCTGTCGCAGAGTTCGAACAGATTCTATTAAGCTTGGTTAGCGGTCGCCAGATAGTCAGCAGAGACAGGACGCGCTCACGTGAGCCGGCCACGTCTATTTGCTCTTCCTATTTTCGTAGCCGTTTGGTATATAAAGAGCCCGTCCTCGGGACATTGCCGAAAGATTTGGCAGCGATCCGCGGTTTTCTGCGCCGCGGCACTCGGCGCCGTAGATAGAGCCGCTAGAGAAGACGACTCGGGAGCATAGTTTACCCGGAGGAACCGCGCCGGCGGTGTACCAACGAGAAAGCGTCGTTCTCGTCGGGTTGTTGGACCGTTCTCGCTCTCCGTTGGACCTGGCCACGAGTGGGGAGTACGAAGATAGACCAGTTATCGCGATCTTCCTTTTCGTATACCCCAGTTCGCTTCCTCCGGGTGGAAAACCGTGAATCGATCACTGGTTACCGGACCTCGTGATGTCCGTGGAACGCGATCGGTCTCGTCATCGACGAAGGAACCACGTCGATCGTTCTCGGTGAACATCCCGAGGGAACGAGACGGCCAGCCAGCTAGGTATCGGTGGTATCGTCGTGTGCGCGTCGTCGGTGTGTTTCTGTCGGTGTTCCTCCCGGTGATCCACGACCCAGACACTCGCGTCGTCGTGTTTTGAATCGGGTCCACGTGCTCGAAGGTGCACCAAGAGCGGTTTACCCGCCCAGTGATCTTATTTAGACGAGTTAACGGCCGTTGCCAGCGAACTGGGACGAATCCGATAGTCCCCGGTGACGCTTGTTCGGTGAATACCAAGTTGGCGCCAATGGAAGATAAATAAAGCACGTGACGTGAGACCGAGATTCGAGCTCGATCGGGCGATCCCTTCGATAGGGAAACGAACAGAGACGCTCGTGTTCACGATCACCGGCTGATGACAGTGGACGTACCGTGAACATGGGGAACACGGACAGCATCCACGAGGTGGAGATGAGCTCTCTCTCGACGATGGAGAACGATCGTCCTCACATCATGGTGAATACGGTGACAGATACAAATGTTAGATCCTTTAAACTGGTTCGATGCTTTTATACGCAAACCCTTTCCCTACGAATTGACGCTACTCGCGCACCGATGTTACAGGTTACGTTCACCGCAACGATACGACCAGCCGAGTAGCAACCAGTTTCTCTTATTTTTGTTTACGTTATCGTTATGCCCGTTATCGGAGCGTTAGCAGCGATAAATTACCTTTGACGTTGGTAATTGTTACTCGATCGTCCAGTGGAAGTGTAATCGATGTACGCGCAATGGATACCTTCTTCTTTTTTTTTTTTTTTTTTTTTTTTTTTACTTTACTTTTATTTGACATTTGAAACCTCGAACAAGGTTTACTTTAGCTCACGAACGAGACGTACACAGTGTTACATGGTAGATACCAATGTAAAGTGTGTTAGTTCTGGACATTAACAGAGATTAACAGACGACTCTCGAGGTTCTAATCTCGCGTCTCTGGAATCAAATTTCTAGAACGGAGGAGATAATACTACTTTGTCGCGACGATTTACTACAATTCGATACGTTGGTATACAGGATTCGACCATCTAACCGAAAACAAGAAAGAAAAGTGTCGTTGGATCGTGAGACAGTTTAGATTACACTTTTGGAGATTACCAGATCTCGATGTCTCTTCTAATCTCGCGTGTATGGGATCAAATTTCTAAAATGGTGAAGAGAATACTACTTTGTTACGATAATTAACTACAATTCGATGCGTTGGTGTAGAGTATTTGACCAAGTGACGGAAAACGAGAGAGAAAAGTGTCGTTTGATCGCGAGACAGTTACGAAAGAGCACCATTGACAGGTCGAACAGGTTGTAAAAGCAGACCGCGACGTATAGGTGTCCGAGTCGGGCACAAGCGCCAGTAAACATATATACGCGTCGATGCGAAACATATATGCATTTATATTGCGAGCACTCGACACACATGACGCTAGATTGCAAGGTTTATGTAGAACGAGACCTGTCTTAAATCGTGCATACGATACTTGCGGTCGTTGGCTCGTCGTAATATCCGAAAATGTCAATGAATCTCTCTCTGTTGCTCGCACGCTACTAACGAATCGAATCGCATCCAAACATCGTGTTTGTTTTCGTCCGTGTCGAGCTGCTCTATATCACCTGTAACAAAATCTCGTATTGGAACCTCCTCGCGTAACATGTATTCGTTTTGACGTTAAATTGTAAACGATACGGTATTTCCTCGTTAATCGATCAAACTTTTACCCCGTTAATCGTACAGGTTCCCAACACTGTTGTTGTTTACTTCTTCGCTCGTCCGTGCTTGTTGTAAACAAACCGTGACGCGATAAAAATAGTTGATTCTTGGAAGAAACACTACCTACCCTCGCTAATCGATCGGTTAGTGTTTTCTTTGAATTCTTCTTACGCGAAGTGTAAGTTAATTGTCGGTACAAACAGTAGGGATTGGTGATACTTGTCAAGAGGGGATAAATATGTTTTGGTAAAGAGTCCAAGAATCTATATATTATACAATGGAAATGATGTCAACGTGTTTGGTAAAAATGTTTCCTCGATGTAACTTATATCGGTAGTTGAATCATTATTGACATTTGGTGGATCTGTAATTACGTCGACGAAAGAACGATTTGTCCATCATATTTATTACTATTTACATTTTTCTTTACCTTCTGCACAAATTACGGGACTTAATTTTACAACATCGACTATAACGTTCCGAGTATGGGTTTTATATGCATCGACCTAAATACGTATCTCTCGAGATAACATTTTGTAAATTGTCCTTTTACAATATTTTTATCCAAGATCTAATCTTTGCTGGCATATTCGATAAAACATTTCCGACTGCAATGTTGCGATTCTCTTCGATGTAGAAAACAATGTCAATGAATATAAAACGTACGAATAGAAGTAATGTATAAATTCTTTATTTCCTACAATTCCATAATGTTAATTAGTCTTTTACGTCGTACGTATTCCTTGACGTGCACATTTAATCGTAACGTTGCGATCGGAAACGTTCTATCGACTCTTACTGACCATTAACAAAGTTTAACAATAGAAACGTTTACGATATAACTTTTTCCGAAACGACTTTGCTTTTTATTTTCCAGAGAACACCAATGCGCCCAATGATAGCAGAATACGACCCAAAGAAGCACGGTGTGAAAACAGAACTCACAGACATGGTTCTCGTCAAGTAAGTGTCAAACTTGGTTTACGAAACCAACGCGAACGAACGGTTCAACGATAGTCGAGCAATTCACTATCTGCTACCACGACCAATCATCACCATTGCTTTCTTGCCAAACTCAAATGCTCCGTGCTCAAGTAAACGTGAGTGACAACCCGAGGATCATATATTGTGCATTGTAATCGTATATCTGTGTATTCTCTCATTCTCTATGCTCAGTTACTATTTATTACATACATACATCCACATACATACACACACGCACGTACACGTATATATACATAATTATATATAATTTTTAGAACTATTCTTCTGTAATCGTTAATATCACAACTAATACATCATGCATACCGCCTGATCGCTGACGTAGAATTCGTAGCGTAGCTGGCACCAGGGATGCTTGACGATTGATCGCTGAATCGTGACGATACTATTGCTGGTTTGTGCAGAAACGTGCTTCCATTTTATTTATTTGTGTGTCATGCACTCACACCGTATTGTTTGAGAACTTTTTCTCACCGATTTCTTTTTCTTTTTTTTTTTCCTTTTTTTTTCTCCTTTTTAACTCATTCACATCAAGGAAGAAGAATTTCATTTCGAGCATTTGTAAACGTAAAACTACTCCTGCGGTACCACTTCACCGTCGATGATAGTTTACAAACATCACTGCCTCTACAATAGTATAGTTTTCGTTTTCGTGCCGTATCATCTCGAAACATTTACCGACGTTCGTGGTGTTTGAAGAAAAAATATTCAAAATTGTACAAACTCGTAACGTTCAATGAGAAAATTAAAGAACACCGAATTGAATTGTCAAAACTTGTGTTTTTACAAGAGTTCTACGTGTTTCCACGTTTTCTAACTTTCCACCATTTTAATTTCGATGAAATACAATTGAAATTCAATTGAAATTTATAATTTCGATGAAATTCTTCAAATTGAATATTTTGATATTTTTTACTCTGTTTAACGAGTCCGATGCACACCTAGAATTTTGAAGCATTTTTTCTAACACCTTTTCTTACTTTAAAAGTAATATTCCGTAGATATTAATAATATTTAAAATAGTATCGTACCTTTCCAAGTATTGTAATTTTATTTTAATGTCACATTGTTTCAAAGACTTATCGGTGAACGATTTCAAACGATTTTGAACGTAGATTAATCGGAAACAAAACGAAACATTATGAAAAAAACTATTGTCAGTGTAGTTTCGTTTGCGTTTGAACGGGTGAAACGAATTTCTTGCTGCAATAATTAAAAAGAAGGAAAAAAATAGTGGTATACGGAGTGTTTTCGTAACGTTGGGAAAAGAAGAAAAAAAAAAAAAAATGGATCATGTTCTTAGAGCGCTGAAACTAATAACACGCAGTAGCCTCGATAAAGAGACGCGCGTTTCTTTTTCGAGGTTACGGTTTTCACGTATTTTCGATAATTGAAAAATTGGAATGCGCAAAGTGTAGTACAAATACGTAGCCGTTTTGCCGTCAGAACTTCTTGTTCCATTATTTCGTGACTCGAACGTATATTAAAGAAGACACTTACCTTACGTTAAATATTAACGTACACGAAAAATTGAATTAAGTTTCCTTCTTAATAACTCGGATTGTTGAGTAATTTTCGGTGAAACTTTATCGAGTTTTGACGGCACAACGAAGATATCGTCTCGTACACGGTCTTGCACATATTATTCTTTTCAAATCGATCCACAACGAGGACCAGAAAATCGATGAATTCTGCATCAGATCGATTACAAAGATTTTACCTGTTCCGTGCAAAGGGGTCGAGTAAGCTAACGTTGAAGAAAGAAATCACTTTCCGTGACGACACCAAGAGCCACATTTAATGTCACGAATAGATTCCTTTTCTAATTGACAGAAGATGGGATAACGATCCAGAGATACGGAATATCGAGCCAGCTATCAATTCTCCGCATGAATAGCCATTAGCGCGGAAAATTCTTTAAATAACTGGGAAATATTAGCCGCATTAATAATCCAGAGGCGTCGTAACAGTATACAGTATGAACTCGTTAGCAGCTTGACGAACGGGCTCGTTAATCGCGCGCGAGTTGTCCCCTCTTTTTCTTGGAATTTGCTCGTACGAACAACTTTCCAGGCCATCTGTGCTCGATGCTCGGAATAAGTGGATCTACGGAGTCGTTGTATCAATATGTGACAATTTTTATTTTTCCAATTTCCATTTTACTTCATCGAGAATGTTTTTAAGCAGCTGGAGAATTTTTACCGATAAAAATGAGTCGAAACTCGACTTTGATCGGACTGTTTTAAAGTAGGTAGACTTACGAAATCGTTTTGTCAATATATGAAAATTGTTATTTTTCAAATCTCGATTTTACTTCATCGAGAATATTATCGATCAGTTGGTAGCCCTCAACCGGCTATTTCGAGCTAGATGGTAATAAAATACGTTTGAATAGGTATATATTTGCATTTTTATCCAAAAGTGAGGTTAGATCTTGGAAAAAGATAGTAGGAAACGGAATATAGGAAAAGATACGTTTACTTCGGAAAGCAACGTTCACGAATCTTCACAGAAAAACGTAGAACTCTGCAACAATTTACCAGTATCGAGAAATTCAGAGTACTGTATAATCGAGACGGAATGAATTGGTCGTTCAAGGTCATCGAGAACCCCTACCACGTCTCTCATTTTCGCGCGCAAACTCATCGACGCGTGTTCTCCGTCTCTCTATAGGACAAACGCGATGGAGGGAAACTGATCTCGACTACAATTCAACGAAACGATCAATTTCAATTTATCTCGAAGTGTTTGTTGTTGTTCGACGAAATTTTTCAACGTCGATCCCAAAATACCCGACGTGTGTACCGATCGTGGATATTCGGTTCGCGAAAGTTGGAAAAAAAGATTCGATTTCGAGGAGCTTCGTAATTCGTACAGATTCGAACGTTCTCTATCGACGCTAGTGTTGCTCGACCCCCTTGATACAAGCGACGAGTTGCATTTGCGCAAACGTTGCACTTGTCTCTGCACCAGTTGAACCTAGAGAGTAGTGGAGCGCTGGAGAAGAGAAACGAAAAATGAGAGGATACAATATACGTAAACCATGCACGCAGGAGCCGATTTTCCGCACAAACGAGTGATTTCCTCGATCGTCGATTTAGTGGCAACACGACGAAATCTTTGGATCCTTTGCGCACATGTTTGGAGTTCCTCCTTGCTGCACCTTCCGAACGCGTAGATCCACCGTACGTTCGATCGATCGATCCCAGCTCGTTCGCGCGCTCTTCGATCGTTCCACGTTTCGTCGCGTTATTTATATATATATATATTTTTTTTTCTTTCTTTTTATCATTCGTTTCGTTGCGCAATTTCCCGTTTTCTTCTTTCAGCAACGATACCGGCGGGTAATTTCGAATTCTTTTTACGCGTCATTAGAGAATAATTCCAAAGTTAATTGGAAACGCGACACTCGATCTCTCGCGACGTCGTGCGTCGCGTTCCACGACGCGAAACGTCCATTGGGTAACGGTGTTCGTTTAATCGTCGCGCGCGTAATTGCTCGATCATTTTCATGCCGGAGATAATTAACCGGCAAGGTCGATCGTTGCTCGCGAAGAAAGCTCTACGAAAGCCCACGTACGATTCGCGATCGTAGTCACTGTTTCTCGTGCGACTCGCGAAAGTTAACCCTTTGAGTGCGGTCGTTCGCGTGCGTGAAACGCCTACGGGGCGTTCACCGTGTACGCGTTCTCGATACGCGAGAAGGGTTTCCCGCACACGGCGTACCGTGCGCGATCAAGGGGTTAAACGAAAATAGAGAAAGAAACAGAAAAGAAGCTCGCGTTCGTAAAATAATTGTTAGGGGAGGAGAAGGAAGGTACAAGGCGCAGGAAGGAGGGAATCCTCGCGGCGGTTTCTTCGTCATTGGCTGAAGATGCTTCGTGATTGAGGCCATGCGGTGTGCAAGCAAACTATGTTCCTCTGAAGGATATAAAGATGACATCTGTCTTTACTATATAATATGTGCATTTATATGATTCCAGACTTGCGTATAAACTGCGGGCATAGATTCGGGCTCTATGAAAGTGCTCTGCGAATAACGTGAAAGTGACAAAAAAACAAAAACAAAAATAATAAAATAAAATAAATAAATCAAATAAAAATAAAAAGTAACCAAAAAAAAAAAATAATTCACGGGTATCATTTAGAAAGAGAACGGCACGGTCTCTGATGGACGATCGCGGGTTCGAAAACAGTTTGGGACGGTTCTTTACTCGACCGACGTATACCGAGACACCGTTCGACGAGCAACGGGCAAAAATATTTAAAAAAAAAACAAAAAAGACCTAGATATCTCGTGTACAAAGTCTCGAGCGACCAAACGAACCGCGACGTAACACCGACCGACGTTTCAGACGATCAGCAAAAAATAGAAAATTGCTACAGGAAAGAGAAAAAACTTTATATATATATATGTATATATATGTATATATATATATCTATTTATATATATATATATATATATTTATTAATATATAAATAGAGAGAAAGAGAGAAACGAATTTCGAACTTTTTTTTGGACTTCGTACGACCTCGTTGCCCGAGTAAACGAAAATACCCAAACGAACAGAAAAATAAAAAAAAAAAAAAAGAAGTATGTCTATCTGTATTGCGAAAACGAAAACCAATTGGCATCGAATCGATAGATCGTTCGACGTGCGTATTAAAAAACGAAAAAAAAAAAACGAAAAGACATTAGAAAAAACCAAAAAAAGCAAACAAAATCAAAAATCAAAAATTTAAAAAAAAAAAAAACAAAACGCTCGGCGAGAAGTGCAAAATGTCAGAAAGCAAAGAAGGCTTGTTAGTCGTCGTACTGCGTCGTGGCGCTGGGCGTCGCGGTGATGCAGTGCGGTGGTTGCAGCTGCCTCTAAGCCCGATCGCGGCGCGTGAACTCTTGTCACGTGTCACGTGACACACACAGACTCTATTCCGGAGCTTTCTCGACAGAAAGCTTCGCACGACTAAGGAGAGAAACTACCGCACCTCAATGGGTACCTATATGCCTACACACCTAACTTTATAACGAATTTTATTACACTCTTTGTCGCGTCTCGTCGCCCGACACCCATACCTCACGTACACACGCTCACGTGCCACCCCGTTACACAGACGCAAATACACGCAAACGCACACGCTCCTCTCGAACGCCGATCGGGACACGAAACGAAACCCTTCGAACGTGTTCGACTGTCCACCCACCACCGATTATACGGTTTGTTCGGTTTCCAAGGTTATCATAGCCAGTACGGCACGCCGTGCGTTACAATCCGTTTTCCTGATGTCGATTTTTTTTGCTTTTGTTAAATCGTCCGGACCAGGAACCGGGGAAAAGGTGCATGGTTCGGTTTCCGTTCTACCGAAATGCGTTCACGTCGACTCGCGTTCTCGAACAGAAGGATTACGAGTTCATCGTAGCGATAAATAATTTGTATTAACCGTAGTTTATTGCTACGAAGATACTATTGCTAGGAAGTTGTAGAAGAGAAGGATTACGAGTTCATCGTAGCGATAAATAATTATATTAACCGTAGTTTATTGCTACGAAGATACTATTGCTAGGAAGATGTAGAACAGAAGGATTACGAGTTCATCGTAGCGGTAAATAATTGTATTAACCGTAGTTTATTGCTACCAAGATACTATTGCTAGGAAGATGTAGAACAGAAGGATTACGAGTTCATCGTAGCGGTAAATAATTGTATTAACCGTAGTTTATTGCTACGAAGATACTATTGCTAGGAAGATGTAGAACAGAAGGATCACTAGTTCATCGCAGCGATAATTATTATTATATAAATATTATCCGTGTAAGTTTCGAAATGTAGAATTTTCTTCAGTTTTTCTTCGTTAAGTCATCACCGACTACGTTCCTCATACCTCCATTATTAATCTTAAGACAGGAGATCTTTCCATCTTGTGGTTCGACACTGCTATAGTTAATTCAAGCATAAGAATTTGTCTTCTTCTCGTATTTAACATTCGAAAACGATTGTCTCCAATGTTTTCCAAAAACATTCAATTGCCTCAGGATCGATTTTTGAAACACACAGCTACGTTAGTATTTCTATAGATGTAGATGGCTGACAACGTTGTGCATGAGTTCGAATAAAAAATAATGCTTACCGTGCTACGTTCGACTCGAAGAAGAATTTCGCGTGAAAACCGCGAGACAGATGCAATGAAATTTATACTAGTGTTTTTTTTTTTTTTTTTCTTTTCTCGAACGAGTCGTCACTCGAGACTTTCGTTCGAAGGTTCCAATATTTATAAAAAAATATCTCTTCGAACGAAACCATCGAGTTTCTCGACAAAGTTCCAGTCTCGTGACCGAGAGACGCAGCGAACCGATCAGATTGTTTAGCAGTTACACGGTTCTGTTTACACAAAGTCCAAGTTGAATGTAGTACGGTTGTGTTCTTGCTGTATCTAACTGTAAATAGCATCAACGGAAATGCTCGGCGCAAATTGCACCGTTTTAGTTTCGTACATCCTCTTATTGTACCTTTCACCATTAAACGTATTAATTCCCTGCTTGCGATTGTTGTTAAAAATAAGAGAAATCGAATCTCGCGCGTTAAGTAAGATCAGAGTCGGTTTAGAACAATGTACACGTAACGTGGTATACAGAGGTACGAAGCGAGTAAAATTAATCGACCTTCGAATACCTTTCGATACGTTTTTGAAGATTTTTGCAAGAATGAAATTCTTGTCGAGAATCTTCTCGTGTATTCGAATAATATTTGTCAACGGTATGGTACTGTTACTCCAATAATAATACTTCGCTTAGAGGCAATAAAAATGTCAAAAGGTGACGCTGGAAACTCTACCGATGATGCAACTGAAATTTTTTGGCACGGTTTTGCCAACACTTCCTGAAATTCGAAATATTACAGCTTCGAATCTATTGTTGCTAGATATCACGTTTTCGCGTATTGCAGTGTCTTGTAGATTAAATTAATTACACAGCATACTAAATATTGTTCGATTGAAAAAGAAAATATACAGAAAGTATTATTTAATAGTCCCATTATCTGTTTTGAGAACGAATTGTTTCGTTCGAAATAAACGATTTAATTTTTCCATGTTGCAACAGTTAAAATAACGCAAAAACTCAAACGTATAGTTTTTCGTCGGTTCTTTTTTCTACTCTAGTCTTTTGTCAAATTTGTTTCGATCTCTGGACATCGATCTTGTAATTTCTTCTACTTTTCCACTCTGGAAAACATATATATTTTTACAGTCGTTTCGTGCACACCTAACCAACTCTCAATATTTGTATTACGTAATGTTCAACATCCTTCGTTACTTGTCCAATATTAATTAGAATATGGTATTAATTATCGATAGATAATCTTCGTCGATCAGCTATCGTTTATAAAACCAGACTTTGAACGATCGTAAAAATTTAGATTACACTGCCTAAATGCTCCATTTCTTGGAAACCAATCTTTTCCAATCTCGCCGAGTTTTATCCAAGGGATTAGAATTTTATTTTAATTTACGATTATTAAGTATTACGCGATATAAACAATAATTTCAAATAGTAGATGGAAAATTTGGTTATTTCGAAGGGGAAGACTTTTTCTCGTTTATTTCTGTAAACGTTTTCCAAAACATTCATTCGCTCTCGATAAAATATTTCAAAAAATTTCAAAGAAAACACGTATTCTCCCTTGTCTCTCTGTATCAGTGACACAATCATTAATCTCCAATGGAGGCTCCAAAATCTACTTACTTCGAAGGCAAAGATTGTTTTCTTTCTTCGTTTCTCAGAACATTCTTTAAATTTTTACTCGATGAAATATTCTTCAAAAATTTCAAAGAGAACGTATTCTTTCGCGTCTCCCGTTTCTTGCGCCAATAATAAACTTGAGAAACTTTGGCGTGTACACGAACGGGCGTTAATTTTATCGCGATCGATCGAAACAGCAGCTCGCACTTTTCTCGCGTAGGTTTCGAAATCGTCGAGACAATCGGCCCGCAAAGAGTTAAAATTATTACGACTCGTGGAGAATTTTGCCAGAATTTGTTGCCGGAAATTCTAATTCTGCTCGTGTCTAAACAGACCCTTGCCAAAGCCGAATGCGTGTCGTCGCGCGAAACACGTTGCGCCATGCACTTTTTCCACGAACGAGAGTGTATAGGGGGAAACCGACAAACAGGAAACGAAAATCGTCGCGCGACTACGATCGTCGAATCAGAAACAACGCACAAGAAACGCTGGGAAAGCGAAAGACTGATCGATCCTTTGCGATTCTTTGATCGATTTCCTCGATGTTCCCAAAGACACGTGCCTACGGACGGGGAAGGTTGGGCGGCAGGGAGGAAATCGAAGGAACGTTTGCCTGTGAATTTAAACAATAATAAATTAACAATCGATCCAGTGACGAAGTTTTGCACCGGCCGATCCAAGTATCTCGGTATGAACAGTTTTCCAACGATGTCGTTGAATCGGGAGACTCGATTAGAAATATTGCACTCGGCGGTCCATGGAACGCGCGAATCGAGCGATGTTGTACCGACGAAACCAGAAAGTGATCTTGACAAATTAATTTTCGATGGAATTCGTTATTTCACGAGCAACGATTCGTGTACTTTTGTGAAAAAAAAAAATACATTTACATTCTCTCCAATCGATCCTCGCTTTACCACCGGGTCTTCCCAGACCCATGTAGAACTCGTTCAATTTGTACCTTAAAAATTAAGAAAGGTACTAGTACATTAAAATAGACAAGTGACAAAGTAAAAGAATTTTTCTTCGAGATGTTTCTCTGTCAAATCGAGTTACGATTTTTTGGGTACACGAACCATTGGTATTGCGAGGATTGGGATGAAAAATAGTACTTGTAAATTCGGGAGATAGATCACGAGGAAAAGTAGTTTGAAAATTTCTCGAACAGTGTGACTTTAACGAGTAACGATCTCGAGAGTATTTAGTTTGGAAACGGTGATAAAAGGGTCGGTGGATTTTGATCGGAAATTGGAGAATGGAGTAAAAAATAATTCGAATTTGAACGAATAATGGTCTTTTTGGTTTCGAGTACGATACATCGCTCGCCGGTGTCCTCGAAGCGAGCGAATCACGCTCGCGGCAGCGTTCGTACGCATGGCGTGAAGAAAGATGCTCGAGGTCGCGTTGCTAAATCCATTTCATTCGCGAGATCTCGCATCGGAGTCAAGTGTCATCGAGCGGTTCACTCACTGCCAGCTCCATTTCCTCTACTCTAGAATTAATGCTTGTTACCGAGTGTCCAGCTTTCGCCTGATCGAAACGCGTGGTTCGTGCTGCGAGTCATGTCCTTATCGTGCATCGAGCTCGTTCAGTGCAGCGTTTGATTCATAAGCACGCGTTCAGCGGTGTAGTCGGACTATTTCTCCGGGTTCTTTTTTTCTTTTCTCCTTTTTTTCAATCTTTATCGACTACGTGCAACTCTTATCGCCGTATTAAACAACAATTCCGACGCGTATCAACGACCGATCGCGTTACCGCGAATTCCGAGTGAATTCGAACTTATTATCGATCGTTTCACGCGCAATTTTACGCGTAAATTTATACGCGATTCGAGCAAAATACGTTGATAAATTGTGGTCGAGTTCCAACGATTGCTACGCGTTTATATCTTATATCTCTTTTTATTAATTTTATAACGCGTACCCGGATATACCGTTGTGATTTTGCGCAATGACGAAGTTCGATAATACCGATAATAAATATCTTTGGTTTTGCGAATGAATTTGCACAGAGTGGTTCGGAAATTATTAAGAAAATTCGATTCGAGCTTTTCAACGAAGCTTATCGAACGAGGAATTTTTCAAAGCGTTCCTCAATGCCTTTTAGTCACCCTGTATCTCAACTCGAACGATGTTACATAATTTTGGCTCAAATGTTGATATATTATGTAGATATTGATGCGAAATTTCAACACATCGTGTTACACGTTTTCTGTTATTTCCGGATTAGTTATGTATCAAAGATATAAATTACTCTCGTTGAAAGAGCAACCTCTCCGACATTGCTACGAATAAATTACTACAAAATAACTACCGTAGATATTTCAAATTCTCGAGCTCGAATCGAATCGATCCACGCTACTTGGCGTACGATCGAAAGAAAAATCTTTTCAGGTCCAACTCTAAAACCAATCGCAAATTAATTTCTAAAAGCAAGATAAAAGCTACGCATTGCTTCATTTTTATCGAAAAAGTCCATTTATCGGACCGATAACGATTTACAACCGATTTATTTATTATCGTTGATTATCCGTCCAAGAATAAATCTCCCGATAATTTCGCGAAATGGAAAATAAATCAAAAAACGTGTCGTCGGCGTAAGAGAACCATTTTGCAACGTATTTAATTCTCGTCGTTCCACGCGTGGGTCCTTTCAGACCCCACGAGACTTGCACATCGCTCAACTGTACCGTTGGTACAATATTTTTCAGAAACTAAGAAAGATGCGACAAAATAATAGAATTTTCGTTGTAAGTATTTGCACGAGGTCGGATTACGGGTCGGTTTGGACCCACGCGCGGTCTCTCCCGTGTTGCCTCGAACCGATATCGCGAGTGTTTGCGAATAAAATGTACACAGGGTGCGTATAAACGCTACACGTGCTTCGTACGGTGATTCTCCGTGTTCGTATCGACGAAGTATAGGCGAAAGTATCGATGAAACGTCCGACTAGGCCGCTTCGCAAGCTTTTAACGTCCCCTCGCTCCAGACCGACGACAGAGCTACGACACTTCGATCCTCTCTGTTCCCCGCTTCCTCGCGTGGCGTGCATGCGTTGCGAGAAAGAAAGCTACAGCTCCTTCGAATCCCCCACCGTCACTCACTTCTTTCCCTCGTGAACGCCACGCAGTCCGAGGTGTACTTACGAATACATTATCGGCGTCGTGCGTCGGCCACACGAAACACGACGCGTCGTGTACCGTGCCGTACGGAGTCAGAGATCCCCACGCAAAACACTATATACTCACGTGATCACTATACCGCGCGTTCTCAGAATTACGATATATATAATACATGTATATGTATACACACACATATATATGTATATGTATATACAAAAATATATGTATATATATATTATTTTATATAGAGTATTATTCCCTTCTAACGGAACAACGCCCCAACGGGACATCGTGTTAACGGCATCGGTTTTGCAGATACAAGTGCGAGAAAAATGACGTACCGATTACCGTCACGAACGGCTCGACGTTGCCGCTCGTGGAACGACCAAACGACGAGGAAGCGGCACTCTACAATCCGTTCGAGCACAGGAAGCTCGCTCATCCAACCTCGGACCTCGACACCCTCATACATCTGTTGAAGGGAAGCTTGGGGACTGGGATTCTGGCGATGCCGATGGCCTTCCGTAACGCTGGTTTGCTCTTCGGTCTCTTCGCCACCTTCTTCATCGGGGCTGTATGCACCTATTGCGTGCACATACTGGTCAAGTGCGCCCATGACCTCTGCAGGCGGATGCAAACGCCGAGCTTAGGCTTCGCGGACGTAGCCGAGGCGGCCTTTCTAGTTGGTCCCGAGCCGGTGCAGAAGTACGCTCGGCTCGCAAAGTAAGTTCTTTTCGACGAATTTTTAATTACGAGTGTCGAGGTTGGTATTGTTAGCCAGAAGATGAAAAAGGCGAGTCGCTGAGGCTGGGATTCAGTTGGTCCCGAGTCGATGCGGAAGCTCGACTCGCAAAGTAAGTTCCTTTCGGCAAGTTTTGTCTCAGAAGTGTCGAGGTTAGTATTGTTAGCCAAAAGATGAAAAAGGCGAGTCGCTGAGGCTGTGTTTCAGTTGGTCCCGAGTCGATGGAGAAACAAAGTAAGTTCTTTTCATGTTAAAAGGATCGAGTTTAGTAGTACGAGTCGAAAGATGAGAAATACAATTTCTGTAGTTGGTTCTGAACCGATGCAGAAGTACACTCAGCTCGTAAAGTAAGTCCTCTTCGACCCTCTTTGCTTTAACGTGATCAAGTCCAGAACCCATAGTCCGCATTACGTGGCAAAACACGAGAATCATTATGTCTAGCCATTGCAAATTAAACAAGTAGTATCGAAATAGTATCAAAAATTTTGAAGAAATCGACTGGGAGTAAACTAAAATTTCTTACCGAAAATAAGAGGGAATTAATTGCATAACAATTACCACACATCTTTTATATAATTCTCTTCGTCTTTCTCACATTCGAAAATGGTTTGCTTCGTACGTGTACCGAGTATATATTGCACCGGTAACAGATATTGCGTATAACAGATATTAATACAACTGGATGGTCGCTTACGAGAGAAAGTACAAATACATCGACGGTTAATTTTACGGTTAATTTTTAATGGAAAATTTGTCAGAATGAATTTACTTTTATCACTGTAATTTCGTAAAATCCACTTTCCAGATATTAAACTACATTTATATTCGTTACGCGATACTACCTCCTTAAACGATCGAATTTATCCTCGATACGTGTCGAACATAACAACAAGGCTCCAAAATAATAAAAGATTCCTTTACCAAATTAATCGGTCAAATTTTTATCAATGTTAACAAATTTTTATCAATGTTAGACATATTTACCTCGCAACAACGATACATATACCTTTCATCCGAATTCACCAAGCGGCCAAATACTTATGAACGGTAGTGTACACTGCTCCAAACACCTGCCAACTTGTTAGTACCGGTTGTTATTGTATCACACTTTACCCGTTTAATCACCCAATTGGATCAGTGTCACGTTGTCAGACCGATGCAAGACACGCCGATTCGACCCGGGGCAGGGTATAAACGAGATTTACGTCCATGTTCTTCCGAATTCGCGACTCACGCAGGTCCGAAAGATACTGATCGACCTTTTCTTGTTACCTTTTCAGGGCGACTATCAACTCGTTCCTCGTGATCGACTTGATAGGTTGTTGCTGCGTGTACATAGTCTTCATCTCCAGCAACGTGAAAGAGGTGGTCGACTATTACTCGGAGTCCGACAGGGATGTCCGACTTTACATGGCGGTGTTGTTGCCGCTGTTGATTATTTTCTCCCTGGTGAGAAACCTGAAGTACCTGGCGCCGTTCTCCATGATCGCGAACGTTCTGATCGCCACTGGGATGGGGATCACTTTCTACTACATCTTCAGCGATTTGCCCAGTATCAGCAACCTGCCGAACTTTTCGAGCTGGTCTCAGTTACCTCTGTTCTTCGGTACCGCCATCTTCGCCCTGGAGGGCATCGGTGTTGTAAGTACACGTCGTAATCCTGATTACCTCGACGTTGACACGTTACGATTAATTACCAGTTGGCCGGCACCATCTTTGTACTGTGCACGACTCGCAAGAAGTCACTTGGAACAGCACTCTCGCGAGAACGTGTTGGCGATATCTTTGTAAATGTAAATTTGTGCGTAAGAAAACTTTATCGGATGTACAATGAGTATTTCAAATTATTACGAACACTTTGAAATTTTTACTTACTTGATGTTCAATTCAAATTACTACTTGTTTAAAGTAGAATTCAAAATGCAATTAATTGGTAGCAACGTCTTGCCATTACTTTAAAGCTTTTGCAATAAAAAAGATATATATACATATTGTGTATTTAGAAAAATATATAAAATATATTTTTTTTATTGTGAAAGCTTCAATAGAACGATACATTTTTTTAAAAACTTGAGAAGATTGTACACGTTTAGATTATCGCAATCTTCTCTTCATTGGATATTCTGTGAGACAGACTATACGTAACTGCGTATCTCGTTATGCCCCTTTTTTCCCCTTCTTATGGTTTTGGAAGTCTTTTCGCTCCCATGGTTACCTTTACAATCGTACCATCTATCTTTGCAATGGTACGACCCATTTTTGCAATAATACGAGAGAAGATGAACCTGCAACCGATTCTTCTTAAGCTACTTCTTGCGAGCTGTGCATAATACACTGCATTGCCGGAAAGTTTACGAGCAGAAGGAACGCGGATACAATTGGTCGCAGTGGATTAACCACACCCGTAGACACACATTGACCGAAATAGTTTCATCCACCACTAATCGCGTTACACGTCAAAGAGAGACTTTACGCTCGAAAGGCGGTTCTCGGTCGCCATAGTAGTCAGCGCGACATCATGGAAAATTACAACACCTAAAACTATACGAAAAACAGAAATGAAAGATTTACCTTCAAAGTTCTACGTAATTGTATTCTAAAAAATAACGTCGACCGATTAGTTCCTCGCCGAAGAATCTTCGAGAGTAAAAAATTAAAGTTTCTCAACGGTTGCTCGAACTGTTAACATCTCATGATAATAAAATGGATCGAATCGATCGATTTTATTCAGTTTCGGCTCGTTCTTTTTTCTTTTTCTTTTTTTTTATCATTTTACACGTTTGACGACCGCACCTCGAAGAGTTAATCCGTTTTCGCGTTCCGCAAATCGGTCGCTTCGTTCGTATTCCGCTCGGCGACGACGATCGGTCGCAGACGTAGCGGTTAGGATCGCGTTTAGTATTTCGATCGCGCGATATAGCGTTACGAGAGAACGGCAGCTAGACGCCGGATCGAAAATTCCAACGCGCGAGTCCGGTGAAATCTTCGTCGTTTGGCGCTCCGGTGGCCTTGAGATGCGATTTCTTTTCTTTTTTTTTTCGTTTTTTTTTTTCTTTTCAATCTTCCACGATTCCGCGTTCGGTTTTTACGAGACGTCGGGCAATTTTGTTCCATTAACGCGGCGTTTGCAAAAATAAGAATCACGAGTCCTCGAGAGGGGACCGTTTTACGATCAAAGGAGACCGGGAATGGAAACTTATTACGTAGAGAAACGTTGATAACTTAGACATTTGTTTCTATCGATACATCGATTATCAGAGTTTAACGATCCTAGAAGTACATTTCTCTCGTAATGTTTTAAACTTTTCAAATTCGAACCTTCTCCCGTGACGATATTACCGTGTTATAATCAAGCGAATAGAATTATATCAAAAAATACAATTTCGATCGTTCGTTCTACGACATTTAAAATAAGTTAAAAAGCCAAACGTACACGTACGTATGCCCTAGAGTCTTTTGAGTGGTTAAATGTACCACTTATGCAAATAAGTCTTTTCGCATTTTTTCTTTTATATCGCATAGATTAATTAATGCAACGCACACTTAGTTGATTCAATTTATTCACTGGTGAATGTATCGGTAATAATCGTTTACACTCGACGAGTAAGAAATTCAGTTAATCGATACGGGTAAAAGCAACTTAATTGCAAAGTTCGAACGAACCTAAGAAAAATTATCTATAATGTATTCAAAGGCTAGATTAATTTAGAAACGCGTTTCTGTTCGCTAAACCGATCGATCTGTTCGTTACCAAGACTCTATTCAATTCGGGATAGTTCTTTCTCTCGAAGATGGTATCGATTGCGCATTCGACGTTGCACGTTATCATAATTAATCGGTACACGGAGACAAATGATGTAATTACTCTTTTTATGAATTAGCTATCGAGTTCCCGCTATCTCTAAATCGATAAAACGACCAACGGCGACAACGACACTAGATATCGCCTGATCGTGATAACAGTCTTGAAAAATTAAACGACAACCCTGGCATTTATTACGTAAGAGTCTGCGGTGAAATAAAACGAACTCAGTCCTCTCCTCAGATTTACGGGATTCGCTGGATTTTTTAGATTTACGATCAATGCCATCGACGGTAACAATGACGATGCGTAAAAGTCGAAGCTTCCGATTTAAATATCACGTGGTATATTTTTATCAAGCGATACGACTCGTGTAAATTATTACTTGCACTTGTCAAACTCAAGGTACTCGATGTACAGGGTACTCCTTCGCGAGCGCTCAATATTGACGCGTAGTCTCAACTATTTTACAAATAGTTTTAAAATTATTCAAAAATATTCAATTCTGCGTCGTTCCTCGACTCGTCGATTCAGTCGTGATTACGGTTGAAATTCGAGCTACCGTACGCATCCGTTTCAAACGATTGCAACGTATTTGCCATTCGTTAACCAACACATCCTTACCATCGATACTCGTCGATCGCTTCTCAATTACCACGTTCGATACCCGTTTTATTGGAACACGCGCGAATAATCTTCTCCGATAAATCATCTCGAAAGAGAAAATAGCAATGGAAAGCTCAACGAGTCGATCGGAATCTCTTATCGCGGAATTACTTTCTTTTTATTCTACATTTAGAATTCAAAAAATTATTCGGCTCGTAATTCAAGTGTTTCTAAAAAAAATTGGAAACATACCTTATCAACGCCACAGCGTTATTTACTCAACCGTGATTCAACTCGTAATTCAATACTGTTTCGAAAAAAACTAAAAAGTTACCTCGTCAATACCACAGCTATTTACTCAACCGTGATTCAACTCTCAATTAGACACTATTTCTAGAAAAGCTAAAAAGTTACCTCGTCGATACCACAGCTATTTACTCAACCGTGATTCAACTCTCAATTAGACACTATTTCTAGAAAAGCTAAAAAGTTACCTCGCCGATACCACAGCTATTTACTCAACCGTGATTCAATTCTCAATTAGACACTATTTCTAGTAAAGCTAAAAGTTACCTCGTCGATACCACAGCTATTTACTCGTTTACTCAACCGTGATTCGATTCTCAATTGGCCACTCCATTTCGAAAAAAGTTAAAAAGTTACCTGGTCAACACCGGAGCTATTTACTAAACCGTGATTGAACTCTCGATTCGACACTCTGCTTGCAGGTGATGCCCCTGGAGAACAACATGAAGACACCGACCCATTTCATCGGTTGCCCGGGTGTCCTGAACACCGGTATGTTCTTCGTGGTACTGTTGTACAGCACGGTCGGTTTCTTCGGTTATTGGCGATACGGGGAGCACACGAAGGCCTCGATCACGCTGAACCCGGAGCAAAACGAGATACTGGCCCAAGCGGCGAAGCTGATGATCGCGGTGGCGATTTTCCTCACGTACGGTTTGCAGTTCTACGTGCCGATGGAGATCATCTGGAAGAACGCGAAACAGTACTTCGGTTCGCGGAAGCTGCTCGCCGAGTACGCGATCCGTATCACGCTGGTGGTGTTCACGGTCGCTGTTGCGATCGCTATACCGAATCTGGGCCCGTTCATCTCGCTGGTAGGGGCCGTTTGTCTGTCCACATTGGGACTGATGTTCCCGTCCGTGATCGAGCTGGTGACCGTCTGGGACCAGGAGAACGGGCTGGGTGCCTGTTACTGGAAACTCTGGAAGAACATCGCGATCATCTCGTTCGGTGTGCTCGGTTTCCTTACCGGCACCTACGTGAGCATCCAGGAGATCCTCGAGGAGAAGAAATGAAGCGCCGGGTTCGAAGGAGCTGCGGTGCGACGGAATAATCGCTCAGCGCGTACCACAGATGCCGGCGTGTTCGACACCTTCCGCGCTCCCCGCGAGCGGGCTCGTCGCTCGACAAACGATGACGACGACGACGACGACGACGACGACCGGGACGGTGATGTGTATACCGCCGCCGCCGCTGGAGCATCCAGGACGAGTTACGCGGCCACGCGAGCTCCGAACTTCTAGCTTCGTCTCGCTGCTTCTCTTTCCACATCGGTAGTACGACGACCGTACCGACGACCAACACGTCACGTAGATGGGCCCTTACTTCCTCTCCCCCTTACGATCGCCTTGAGTTTTTTTTTTTCTTCTTTTTCTTTTTTTTTTCTCTTCTTTTTCTTTTTTTTTTCTCTTCTCCTTCGTTCGTTAGTTTTTCTTTTCCCCTTCTTCTTTAAATCGTAGACAGAGTAGTCGCGCGCGAAAAGGAGTTCGCGTACACGAACAACTTTAGGGTAAAGCTCCGATTCGATTAGCGTCGTCGATCCACGCGACTAAGAAAAAGAAACAAGGTGTGGAACGAATACCTTGAATTTCCACCAGCGTGGATCACTCCGCTTCTTGACTCTTGTTTCTTTTTCTACGCGTTGCTCGAATTTCTCCACCGATCGAGACCCATGTACGCGTACGTAGATGCGTATACGAAGATTGTTAATCGACAAAGTTATTCGTCCGAAGACCACCTCTCTCTACGCGTACGCGAACTCCTTTCGCAGAGAGTATCGCGACGACGCGCACCACGAGTCGTCGCTTACGCTTTCCCCCTTATCAGCAACCTCGTATAACCGAAATAAATATGTATCGCGTAGTTAGAACACGGGCTTAACGTACGCGTTAGAGATGCACGATCGATCTTCGCCGATCTACGTTAGAGTCGTCGCGCCGTACAACGCCGTACGCCTAAACGCGCGCTGAGAATCATTAATGTCGCGCGATCCGCACCGCTTCGGTTCAGCTCCGATCGGTCGAGGTAAACAAACGATGAGAACGAGTCAAAAACGTACCCTGCGGATCGATAACCCTTTCGCTGCGACGATCCTCTCCGATGGAAGTCTCCTCCCCGCTCGAAAAAGTTAAGATTAGTAGGAAAAAGAACTCTTGTAAGAGATATTTGTGAGTGAATTTATTTCACTCGAATATCCAGAAGTAAAATTGTCAAGTTTGGAATTGATGTACGGGGGATTCTAGAGACCGACTACAATTGTTGTGTACGAGCGACTGTAGTTGCCAGTTGTGCACGAGTGACGTCTTGTGGAGAGCGACTGTAGTTGTCAGTTGTATATGACGTCTTGTGGAGGGCGACTGTAGTCGTTGGTCGTGTACGAATAGTGTCTTGCGAAAAGCGACTACAGTCGTCCACCATATGTATACGAATAACATTTTACAAAGACTGACTATAATCGTGTATCCTTTAACGAATGACATCTCGTGGAGAACGATTGTAGACGTTGGTCGTGCGTAACTAGTCTCTTACCGAGATCAATTATAGTCGCTCGTCGTGTATAAATAGTGTTCCACGGAGAGAGATTCTACTTACGAATAACATCTTGTGGAGAACAATCGTAGTAGTGTGTCGTAGCCAAAGGGTCAAACTCGACGATAGAAGAACTCTGAACGCGCGTAAAGCAAAACACCATAGATCGAACACCGATACGCGACACCTCGCGTTTAAATACCAGCCACGCGATCGCGGCATTAATGAGTTTCAATGCGCGTTGTCATACGTTCGAGCGATTAACCGAGCAAAGTAAATGGCACAACGTGGCTCGGAGTACCCGGATCCACGGGATCAGTGCGAAAACGTTTCAGAGACGAGTATTAAGGACGTGGATAGAGGCGCGCTCTTTTCCTTCCCAACGCCCCCACCCGACCCTTTTTATTATTATTTATTCGCGTTGCGTCGACCAGTGCGCACGAACGACGAAGCTTTTTCTTTTCCATCGACTTCTAACACACTCTCGTACACAACTGCGGGACGGTTTTTCTTTTTTTAGTAGCTTACGTACGCGCCGTACGGGTATATATATGTAAAAATTATACACTTAAGCGTCGTTTTTAATCTACGAGCAGAGGGGACCGTTCGCGTTCTTTTATTATTATTATTATTATTATTATTATTATTAATATTATTATTATTATTACTCCTTTTTTTTTTCTTCTGTTTTTCTTCGTTCGTTATTTATTTGGCTTTAACGCGCGTTCGTTCGTTCGTTGAAAGTTTGCCGCGACGAGAGAACGATTCGTAAGATAAGAGGTTTCGTCGGCCGATCGTCGGATCGATCAGGCGTGTACGTTGATCGTCGAAGAGAGGAGATTCGATCCGAGTGGACGGTAGCGATCTATAATCGAAGGATCGATCTCGATACGAGTCACGGTCTTTCGAATATCTTTCAAACGAGAGCAAAAACGAACCGTCGACGACACTCGAGGGATATGTTTTCCCAATCTCGGTGTAAAAATCGACCTAACGACCGCCACGTTCATTGTTTTATACCACTATTTTGGTTACCCATGACGCCATTTTTAACCCATTCGGCCTCTTGGTTATTCGTGGACGAACTGCGTCACCGACTCGGTGATTTTTTTACATTTTACCTCGATGTTCCGCAAGATGAGAGTAACGTTACGCTTACGTAATATTTTTCGTACTCTTGGTACGTATAAATAGAAACTATCGTCAAAAATTATTCGACATCGACAACCACGAGTCCGATCGTAACGCGTTTTTGGTCCAGCTCGTGCGCTACGGGTCAGACTCGTTTTTTGGGCCGAGTGGGTCGAAGGTGTGTGAAAATTCGCGCGAACATTGCGTGGAAGTAATCCCCAATGAAGTATTCCCCGGAAAAGTTCTCCGATCGAAACGAAAGTACAAATTGCGAAAAAAATGTTAAGGCTCTATTTTGCGACAGTGTGGCGGTCGACGCGTCGAAAGACGGTTCGGTTTTGTCACGGGATATCGAGGAAGTTCGATTCTGTCGCGAGATTTTGAAAAAAATTCGATTATTTCGCGAGATGTGGAAGGAGTTCGATTATTTCGCGAGATATGGAAAAAATTCTACCGAGAAGTATTGGGAAATTCGATTCTGTCGCGAGATACTGGAAAATTTCGATTCTACCGCGAAGTATTGGGAAATTCGATTGTATCGCGAGATACTGGAAAAATTCGATTCGATCGCGAAGTATTGGAAAATTCAATTCTGTCGCGAGATACTGGAAAAATTCGATTCTATCGCGAAGTATTGGAAAATTCGATTGTATCGCGAGATACTGGAAAAATTCGATTCGATCGCGAAGTATTGGAAAATTCGATTCTGTCGTGAGATACTGGAAAAATTCGATTCTATCGCGAGATACTGGAAAAATATTCGATTATTTCGCGAGATATGGAAAAATTCTACCGAGAAGTATTGGGAAATTCGATTCTGTCGCGAGATACTGGAAAAATTCGATCCTGTCGCGAGATACTGAAAAAATTCGGTTCTATTTATTTATTTATTTGGAAAACGATAAATATTCGGTCTCCATCGACGCGATCGATCGACGTAACTCCGATGGAAACTGCCGATCTGTTCCTAGTGCCTTGTTGCACAAAACGAAAAGCGTACAAAAAACGATTACTAATTAAGAGTGAGAGGCAGAATGGCACGTAGGTGCGACAATATCGTGATCCACGCTTGCTAGTCTGTAAGGAGTTTACCGAGGGACACACCGACGCTTCGTTAAGCGTCAACGCGCGAGATTAGGACGCTAATTGAATCTTTAACCCGACACCGAGAAGGTCGAGTCCGGCGAGCCGAAACAAGGATTTTACGTACAGAGAGAGAGAGAGAGAGAGAGAGAGAGAGAGAGAGAGAGAGAGAGAGAGAGAGAACCAGCGCGGCGGGTTGCGGAGGCGACAATGTAGGAGGGTGTCAAGGCCAACGTGCTCGGCGAAACAAAAATTTCTTATTTTTCTATCACCGAATCAATCCTTTGAACGGACATTTTTCGCGAGGAAATTACAGAAACAACTTGCTCATCGACGATAAAGACACAGGGGACGAATGGAATTGACTCATTATCGCTAATACTTAGAGAGGTGTTCACCATCGCGGGCGAAAAGTTCGAAAAGTCACGGAACAATGTAAAAAATAAATAAACAAGACTAGTAATACGGTTCGTTTATTTCTGAGCGGATAATTGCTGCTTCTTAGCGCGTGAAATTTTTTAGTACAGTGTCTTCGACTACGAAATCTACATTTTCGGAGCGATCGATCCTGTTCGGGATTCGATCTTCGAGCTTCGTTGTTCTTTGAATTTGTTTTCAGCGTTTCGAAGACGCTGGAATTGTTTTTGTTCGCGTTTTAAAGTTAATTCGTCATAGACCAATCGACACTGTCGTTATTTCCGATTGTACAGATCGATCGTCTCTTCGATAAACTCAAAGACAACGCGTGACGTTACAAATACACTAGAACCTCGTTTACACGAACGATCTTCAGCCTCGATAATAGAAATCTTTATTATCGGTACTGTGGTCGAGCATAACCTCAATTATACGAACGCGTATTCTGTTTTTTTGTTTTTTTTTTTGAGTAATTTATTTGAAAGTATTTAAATAATCGAATTATATATTTAATTCGAAAACACGAAATATTTAATTCCCAATAATGATCGTTACATTTCTCTTTGAGTCTCCGAACATTGTTATCCGAGCATCGAAGTCTCTTTTATTCGAATTAATAAGAAAGGTGCTAAATGCTGATGGACTTCCGTTATCGAAACTACTCGATCCTCCATTGTGTTTTGATAAACGATATTGTACAGTACATCGGTTTTATTACTATTGCTTACGACTATTTTTGATTTTCGAACTGTAATTACTATTCGTTACGACTATTTCCAATTTTCAAACCGTTATTACTATTCGTTACGAATATTTTTTATTTTCAAACCGTCATTACTATTCGTTACGACTATTTACGATTTTCGAACCGTCATTATTATTCGTTACGACTATTTACGATTTTCGAACCGTCATTATTATTCGCCACGACTATTTTTTATTTTCGAACCGTTATTACTATTCGTCACGACTATTATCGATTTTCGAACCACCGTTACTATTCGAACAATTTGTTCTCAGCCCGAAAGACGGAACTCTCAGTGCCTTGGTTCTTTCGTCTCACGGGGAATCGTAAGATTCGTACGTGGTCGTTGCACAGCGAGGAATAGGCTGCGCGCGCATCGTTCACCGATTTCGAAACGAGACTCGGTACACTGTACGTGAAAAGCGCGGGACGACGTACGATCGCGTTTCGAAGGACAATAATCGATGCACGGTAGTTATTGCCATTATTCGTAAATTTACCAACAACACGGGATATGCGCTTCGCTGAGAAACAGGTTTAGAACAACGAACGACCGCTCCTCGTCGAACCGCGGGAAAACTGCTGTATTTCTGCCAAGCTTCGTCCATGTTTCACCATTCTTCTATACTCGTCCATTCTTTTATCCGTCGAAGGTTTTTTCACGCAATGTATACACACGGACACACGGACAGCCCAGACGATAGTCTCTACCATATTGTACAATGACTTATATATTTCTTTTTTGAACAAGATCTTCAAAAATGACGAAAGACTCGATTCCTTTGGAAATCGCGAACTTATGAAAACGCGTCGTCGACAAACGTAATCCACATGCCGTTTCGCCGCTTTTTTACTTCGGACTTCCATGATTGATCGCACACACACACACGCGCGCATCTGTACGAAAACGATAGTTGCCGCGCGAGACACGTCGTTTCACGTGCACGCGTCTACCGTGCACGCTGTCAATTTGTCAGTCATTGTACCAAACAATGTTGCGATATTTAATACACGATGAATCGATTTGCAAAAGACCAACGTTGTTATTTCTTTACCCCGATTTCATTCCACGAACCACATCCAAAACGTTTGACAGTGTTCGAAGCAGGCCTTGTATGTTGGTCCCATCTTGTACGAACTTTTGTAAAACCGGTCTCTACCGTTTGGCAATGTTTAAAGGGAATCAAAACGTTCGAGAATCGTGCTGTATTTATATTATTGGGTTGCCATCACCTTTGGATTGTTAAGAAAGTCATTTCGTTTTCCAAAATGGAGGATATATAATTTAGTAAAATGTTTGTACGCTCTAAAAAAATCATATTTCGAAAAAAAAGGAATGACTTTCCGAACGAGCCAATATTACGATAACCACGCAACGTTACAATTTCTGTACAAAAGGAACGAAAGAAAGACGGTGAAATAATTTTGGAGCGTTTTAAAAAGTTTTTATCAATAAACGTTTATTTGTAGCACGAGAGAAATTGATCGTATCGGATTATAACTTTCGTCGTCTAGCTCCCGTTTCGTCAGGAGCGCCTGACTTTTTCGCGTTGTTTTATGAGACAAGAAAAGTATTATCAAAGAAAGTACAAGGGTAGACAGAGACCGACATCAAGTCCAACGAGAGAACGCTCGGACGGTGAACTATTTCCCTCATTATATGATGTAATACTTAAAAAAGGTAAGGAACTAGAATTTTTCGAGATTTTGGATAACTTTGGAATGTCTTTGTATACCACCAATGAGCGAACACAGCAGTAGATATCTAGAAATAAGTTTGAGTTATTATTAGAATATGTGATACGTATATTAAAGATATGCTATGTAATATTAGTACCTGGTTTGATACAACCCAAATTGTAATATAATGAAACGTACTGCTTTCCCACAAAATTATGGAAGCTGTTACATATATAATTATCTCTGTAAGTTGCAACGGGCATGATATGTATTCAAAAAGATCACCATGCGGTATCTTGTAGATTGTGGAATTGATCTTGCCATCTTTATTTTTTCTTAAATTGCTGAGGATGTAGTTTGCCCTGAGTTGAACATACGACGATAATATAATAATAACTGCACATATTAATTGAATATATGTAATTCTCTGCCAGGAAAAATATCCTTCTGAACCTACACAAAGTATCCATAAATTTAAAAAGTAACAGAGTATAATCGATTACTTGAAAATTAGATTCAATGAGATATTTGAATATGCAATTACCTTCAACAAATCCTTTAGATTCACCTAGAATGGACATTAGACTTCCAATATAATGAGAAAATCCTATTGTGTAATGCATGATATGCATTTTTGCATTGCTAAAAATAGTTACATACTGCGTTTCATACAATCGTTTCCAATAATGTGGGCACAAAACTACAATAGTTACAAATGTACTTTCCGGCGACACTAAAAATATAATTGTTAAATATAAAATAAATTTAAATGTAATATTTTTAATTATGTTTTTATTTACCTAATGGTTGTCGAAAAGATCCCAAACCAATATCTAATAGCCACATAATATATTTAGGTATACTACCATTCCATAGATATTTATATATAAGAAGGCATAATACATAAGTCGAAGTTGGTGCAACAAACAAGTAAAAATGTTTAAACCAACTAAAATATTTATATATTATTATGTTGTATAATATATCACAAATATAATAATACATTGGTTCGTTGCTTACCTTTTAGGTACTTCTAGTTTCTCTACAATTGGGTGCAATTCTTTGACAGAATGTTTACCATAACAGTATGTACGAGTAATGAAAACAGGTAAATAAGGTTCTGTACATCTAATTAATAATCCAACTGTCCCAACAAATATAGCAAAGAAAATAAAAAGAATACGTATAAAATTGGTCTGCATGTTGTAAACCTGTAATGTACACAATGTTGGAATACTGACAGATAGAATGCACTTGGTATTTGGATCATGTAACGAAATGGGGAGTAAAGAAGTGATAAAGGGGATCGTAACAATAATGTTTTAATGTCCCGTTTGACACGATTATGAAAAACATTATTGTACATAAACCAATGTCACATATATTTCAATTAATGTTTAACTTCCTTCTATCTCCTTACTACATTTCTAAAAGGTCAGAAAGTATGATTATGTTCTGTGTATAATACATTTGCGTTGGTTGTTAAGGAATTCCTACTAACCTGAAGTAACCCGAACGCTAAGACATCATTATCTATCCAACACTGATCCCAATGATGCTACTATTCTATTTTCATTTAAACAGGGTTATTGGAACAATCGAGAGTATATGTATTTTAAATAATCATTACATCTAAGTGTATTAAAATAAATTCTGGATATTTTAGAAGAAAACTAAACTAACTCCTAAATGCAATATGTACACCTATAACTTAAATCTTTATTTTTATTACAAATATATTTACAATGCAAACACAATACTGGGGTACAAACGAAGAAAAATTTGTTTATCGTACGATGGCACGTTTTCCGATTAGTTACATATTAATACATACCTTGTACACAAGATGAGATCGCAAAGTGTGACAATTGAATGTTTTCAAAAATATTGGTGACATCAAAAATTGTTATCAGGCAAAGTTTAAATTTTTTAGAAAATCCATTTTCTCGTTTAATTTATATTGTTCTGCACGAAGATGTATATGTACGTTCGATTTGTTCGAACATGACTGTACTTTTTGATGCACAAAAGTAACGGGCCTGTAACTGTAATAACCGATAACATCTGCCGTCTACTTATGCAGCGCGCAAGTTGCATTTTATCGCAGGTTTGTTACATATTAAATCAGCGCGATACACGCTTCAATTTCAAATTTAACTTCTCGTAACTTTCGCGTAAGTATGCACTTATTGTTAGTGAAACTATTCAGCGCTTTTAATAAATTAATTAATCCACTTTAACTTCATAAGTGGGCGATAAAATTGAAAAAAAGTGATTCAAGAATTGTTTCGTTCTTTTTTATTAATTATCGGGAAGATTATTCCAAAGTAAAGAAAGTAAGAATGCAACATGAATATTTTTGCGTTAAAAAAGATGAAATAAACAAGTATATTCAAACAAACAGCATTTTGCACTGTTCTTGATCTCAACATGTAATTTTATGCATTTTATATATAGTTTTGAGATTATTTTATAGTGATTAATTTTTAATTTCTACCCTTTTTTAATTCATCGATTCAAATTTAATTATAGTTGATCGATTGATCGATAATAAATGTTATACATATATAAAGTAAATATTTACCTATTACCCCACCTAATATCATGTTGACATCTGAAATAATTCTCTTTCACGTTTTCCAGAGATAAAAATATATCGAATTAAACCTGCCAGAAATTGAATATAGTCTTTGTGTCGACATCTAGCGACGAAAACAAAAACTATTCTTCTACAAACTTGGCCGATTAGCCATAGATGGCGCCACCTACACTATTTATACTTCAAATTAGTTTAATTAGTTTATTAAATGATTTTGCAAGCAATTGTTAGAAATCCTTTGAATCTCATTTGAGCTGTATCATTGGTCTTTGCTGTTAAATATATTTTCTATATTAAACTATTACCCCACCTAATATCATGTTGATATCTGAAATAATTCTCTTTCACGTCTTCCAGAGATAAAAATATATCGAATTAAACCTGCCAGAAATTGAATATAGTCTTTGTGTCGACATCTAGCGACGAAAACAAAAACTATTCTTCTACAAACTTGGCCGATTAGCCACAGATGGCGCCACCTACACTATTTATACTTCAAATTAGTTTAATTAGTTTATTAAATGATTTTGCAAGTAATTGTTAGAAACGCTTGAATCTCATTTGAGCTGAATCATTGGTCTTTGCTGTTAAATATATTTTCTATATTAAACTATTACCCCACCTAATATCATGTTGATATCTGAAATAATTCTCTTTCACGTCTTTCAGAGATAAAAATATATCGAATTAAACCTGCCAGAAATTGAATATAGTCTTTGTCTCGACATCTAGCGACGAAAACAAAAACTATTCTTCTACAAACTTGGCCGATTAGCCACAGATGGCGCCACCTACACTATTTATACTTCAAATTAGTTTAATTAGTTTATTAAATGATTTTGCAAGCAATTGTTAGAAATTTTTTGTATCTCATTGGTTTTTGCTGTTAAATGTATTTTCTATATTAAGTTTAACAATGTAGGATAATTTATAATTGTAGATTATAATTTAATTGATTAAGCTTTTTGAAGATGGTTTAAATTGTTCGACATATGTGACTGGAAATAAAAAAAACTTTTAATTACCGCCTAAGAATGTTTATATAAATTAATGTTTATATAAATTTATGTAAATTACACAATTCAGCTTTCCAAACAATAAGAGATGAAGATAATGTTCTTCATGAGGAAATAATTACTTGATTTTATTAATTCTTCTTTCGCGTGAAATAACGTGAACCACAACATAAGACATCAACGCACAATTTATTACGCAGTTTTTTAATGTCACAGTACAAATTCAAAAGTAATACACATCTTTGAAATTTTTTACGCAACATTTTGCGTAAAATTATTTGCACACATGAGTCACAGTCCAGTAGTTAACACAAAGAAATGTATCGAGATGCGGTAAAATTATTACGATAGCTTGTATTAATAGAAATGAAGAATCATAAATGGATATTTTCTTAGATATTATCCAAGATAATCTATAAATAAATTCTTAAAATTTGTATAATCATATATTGTAACAGAAAGCAGATATAGAAGCACAGTGATTGATGATTAATATTTTACGAAATTAATGCAGAAGCAGAAGGCTTGTACACTTGTAATTACAATATTTGTTTATAGCTATAATATCAAAATGCATGTAATTTGAAAGAAAAAGCGTAAACTTGTACTATTAAATTATTTCACTGCATTTGATGAATGTTTATGACAAAACTTAAGGTAAAAATTAATTACATTAATACACCAACAGGAGACTAGATCAGGCATATTATTTGATATTTTGTAATATCATTGCTTTTATGAAAAACTATTATAATAAAACTGTTCATCTTGTAATGTAGATATGTCAAAAAATATAAACTTTGTATGTAAAGAACAAAAATATTATGATAAGGTACTTATGAAATCAAATCAATATCTAATAATCACCTGTTGGTAATATATTAACACGGTCCTTTGTTTTTGTTATAGTAATTTTATACCTGTTTACCTAATAAAACAGTGTTAAAATATTCACAATACATATATATAAAATGATTATGAAATTATCAGTAAGTTTAAAAGCATATTTACATAATTTCATTCTCCTTTTCTTGCATACAAATAAAAATTTCATAATACACACTGACTCAATTTCTCTCTATATTGATCATATTATTATATGTAGAAAGCTATTTTGATTCTTACATATAATTTCAAATTTCCATATGAAAGTAAAAAATGTCTTCTTGTCGTCTAATGTACTTATTATTATAGGCAAATAACTTATATTTCGATAAAATTTATAATATAAATGTGTATGAGTTTACATTGTCAAACTCATACCTACTTAGGAAACACTGTATTCAATCTACTACAATTAAATAGTGTAGCATAGTTTGAATCTATTTACAATTGATAGAGATTAGATCTCAATAAAAATAATATAAATAAGCATTTTTATCAAATTTGACTACTAGAGTTAGTATTACAAATCCAAATTATTTTATATTTATTGGCATTTCTTGCCAAATATTTGTAAAACAAGATCTCTATAAACTCCACACGTGCTTTTATAATGTAAGTTAGATAAGAAATTTGTTTTTAATATTTTGACAGTTCTTATAAAGGCAGAATAATTTTATGAAATATGCCTCTTTTCCTATTGTTACAACAGTGAAATATAATTTTATAATAAACTTTACATCGTTAACTAACTTGTTTTAAACACAACTTGTTTTAGTGCACTGTTATGTGCGTGATATAGAAATGTTATCATATTGTGCAGTAAAGTTGAAGTTTCCATTTTTATAGATCTAATTGATGAACATTAGTGAACATCTTCAATTTAAGAATATCTCTTCATCGTACACTTCCAAGTGAAAACCATTCAATTGTTTCAGTTGTCAAATCAAGACGTCTGAGTGGTAAACGTATTCCACCAAGAAATTCATTTTCTTGTAGAGTGTCATGGTTCCATATTGTAGCTTCTAGAGTTCTTTCTTTGATAACATCTAAAGACATTCTATATTCCAGCTATAATGAAGAAGTATATTATATTACACATTGAACACATCTTATTTGAGTAAGGATAAAAAATTAATTTATTTATTTCTTCAAGTTCATTACCATTTCCATAAACGAAGGGTGACAATTCTTCTTCACAACTTTTGTTTTGCGTTTCGTTTTCTTTGTTGGATCAGGTTTAAGATAAACTTTTACATATGTATTTGGTTCTTGTCCATTAGCTACTTTGGGCAAGCCCCTTGCATGATGAATCATTACATAGAATGCTCCACGAGTATAGTGTAGAGACATTTTAATTTGTCCACTTTGTACATTATCTCTAACTATTTTCTCAGCCCACCAGTTACCAACTAATTTAAAAAAAGAAGGTAAAAATTTCACGATATTCTTAAGTAGTATACAATCATATTTTGAAAATTTCACGATACCTTTTACTTTACGTAAGTGAATATCAGCATTCTGTTGATCGCGCAGGAGAGGATGAAAGAAAGTATATACTAAGTCGCTTTGTGAAATTTCTGGTGCCATTTTAAATAAGCTTACAAGAAATTTTTCGATGTCTGCACGACGTTTATCGGCAACCTGTTTTATATTAGACCTTCCAACACTCAAACCGCTTGGTAAACTGCATAAAATATATTATAATTTAATTATATTATATGTGCTTGTTCATTTAAAAGTTTAAGAAATCTTTTAATTAAAATCTTCAATCAAATTGAAATAGGGAAGTAATATATTTTTTTGGGCTTTATTCCAAAATGAATTTTTTGCATATCAAGATTTTAGCCTGATTAGATAGTATGACAAAAGATAACACAGCTAAGTCCTGACACAAAGATATGAAATACTTTTGAACTACAAGCAATGATATCACATACTTTCATTTTATGTTTATAATTATTACAACTGTTTGCAACATATTCAACTGATTACGTATTCAAACTGTGTTACGAATTCCTTGTTAAAAAAGAAGTTGTTTCTACAGGTTTGTACGATTATTATACTTTGTAATATGTTCAATAAATATATAACATTAAATTTTGTATTACTTTCAGAGAAATACATTAAAGTAATAGAAATGGGTCTTAAATGGTTCCGTGGTCAAATATCAATGCAAAAAAAATCACCAACATTATCTTTTACACCAGAATTTTACAGAAAAATATCACAAACAGACATTTCTGTAACTAAATTACACAAGAATACAAATGATAATTTAAAAATGACTGTTAACACTGATTTTAAACAATTAAATACCTCATCTTAATAATGAGGAAGTGGAAGACAGTAAAACTGGTAAATTGTGCATAAATTCAGTTCATAAAGGTTTAAGTGATTATCAATCAAGTCTGGTAAAATAAAATTTAGTGTATAATTTATACAAAAATACAAAAAATAAAAAAAACGTCATGAATAAAGATATAGTTAAACAATGGGAAAGTTGAATCACCACATGTAATTTTTATAAATGAATTAGGTGATACAATATAAAATGTCTTTTAATTGAAACTTATTGTGTAATAATAAGAATATCATTAATACAGTTAATGTAAAAATTAGTAAAACTAGTATCATAAAGTAAAATTGAAATAAAGATATATTTTATTTGTCTAACAACTTTAGTAAGAGAAAAATGAATGCATAATTTTTTATGGTATGCACAAATTTCATATCAAACAGTGCTATGAATGAAATTGGAATGAAGTTATAGTTTACTTACCTAGTAACTTTCGCAAGTGGAAAATGAATGCATAGTTTTTGATAAAATTCACAAAATTCTTTATATGAACGGAATAAATAAGTGGGATCTGCATGACCTTTCCGTTGTATACGCAAAATATACATGTAATATTTTTCAGGGTCATATCGTTTTTGATAACCATGGACTTGAACACTCGTCAATTGACCTTCTTGTTGCATTCTACAACAATCAAACAAATATATGTACTTTCAAATTTATAGATAATTTAATCAAATATTATAATAAACTTACGTGTATGTACGCGGAATGAAAGACAATAATGCTCCATCGTTATGATCGCCCGAGAAACGTAGCTGCGCTAAATTATGTAAAAAAAAATTGAATTGTGTAAACCAACTTTTAAGCGAGCTTTCTATCATTCGAGCAAATGTGGCAGCTGCTTCAGGATTGGTTTGTTCAGGAAGAAGAGCTTTCTGTACATAGCTAACTGCATCCACCGTAACACCAGGAATACCAGACGAAGTCATCTGTGAATTTGTGTAGTTATTCATATTAGACTTGTTCACTAATTCCTTTATTTCAATATCACTAAGCTTTTGTTGTATAATATTCAGCTCATATAAGTTAAACATATTATTCTGTTGGGATAATAAACTATCCATCTTTATCTTTTGTTTTGTATTTTTTGTCTAACTCAATTGTATTAAAATAACTTTTAGATCACACAGTAACACGTTGTGTCGACTATTATAGTCGTTGTTGGTTTATTAATTCTCAGACGCATTTAACACTTCTCTTAATTGATTCAGACTGCTGCACTTTATGATATTACGAGAGCTCGGACGATAAACACTAATTAACAATACATCGCATACAGTTTAGTGTGATAGCAGACCACTTTTTGATAAAGCGCGCGGATAAGTCCTTCCGTTGCGGTTTTGTTATTTTCACAGAGAGTAATTATTTAAATAATATTATCAAACTAAAAATAGACTTCTTTGTTTTTAATCAAATAGTTGAACAACAAAATAAAATTTTTCACATTGAATAAATAAACAATTGCAACATAATAATGTAATAAAAAATTCAATATTATCCTATAACAATATGATATTTCCAACCTCAGCAATATGCTTTAAAGGAAACATACCAATCCAAAAAGATGAAGAATAAGGTTCCCATGTTTTCGCACTACATTAAATGCTTGACAACATAAATCTACAAAGTGGTGAAATTTGGCCGATGGTTTATCACCACCATTTATAACATATGCCATATCAGATGTTAATACAAATGGTGTTCTATCCCTAGTTAAAAAAAGAATAATGCGTGTAATTATTTTTTATCATACATATACAGTGTGCAAATTTCAATATTTTTACCGTTTAAAATTTCCAAACATTTGTGCATCACCTAGGAATTTTCCAAAGTCAATATGAAATAGATGACCGGATGTTTTTAACATAATATTGTCATTATGTCTATCACAAATTCCTAAAATATAAGTAGCAACGCTATAGCCTGCACAAGACGCGGTAAAATTTTCTACAGCTCTTTCATATTCTAGTTCCGAAGGATTATGCTTTGCCAACCACTCAGCAATTGGTCGATCTTTGAATGAACCAGTTAAACCAAATTCAACTTGTATTTTTCTTAACGTTTCTGCATTTGTAACCATTTCTATCATTCCTCGTTTATGACCAGTAGGTACACATGCAAATGTTACCATTTTAAGATCAAGGCCTTCTTTTAACCAAAGTTTATCCATAATACGAACCATTTGAAGAGTTAACATATCTTGTTGCAAATCATCTCCAACCTTTAACATTATTTTAATATAAACTAAAAGATTGTAATAAACTATGTAGCAGATATTTGTCTAGTAAACATACCTTAAAAATCGCAGGGCAAATTACATCATCACTACTAATGAAGTTGATCTTTAGTGGAAGAGTAAATGATGGAAAATATGAACAGATTTGCACATTTATACCAAATACTTGTTTACTAGGAGATAACGGTAAACATGTACCATCATCTTCCATTAACTGACAGTGTATATTTTGTAATCCAACTTTAAGTGCATCCATTCGCAACGAATCTTTTGTCAGTTTTATATTTTCTGCTACTTCGTGTAAATTCTGTAAGAACATAAATTACATTATTATTCTTAGTAGATATACAAAACGATACAATGGAATAAAAATTTATTGTACTTTAACTAGCAATTGCTGTGTAAGAAAACTGTTTCTTAATGCATCTCCAATAACAGCAAGTAATGCTCGTAACATCAATTGTAACCTTCTATGGTAACGCGCATAACTGATATTTTTATCATCTTCTGGTGTACACTCAGCAGAATTCTGAAAGATAAACGTATTTAAAAGTAATTAATAAATACAAATACTAAACAATTATTAAACGCGGAAATTTTTTCTATAGATTCAAAACATAGGTAAAGTTTTCATCATGTTGACAGACAATTGTATATCTTTAAAGTTATGAAGAAATATAAATTCGGTAACATTATTTATATCTATCATTTAACTTGTACCTGAGGACTTTGTCCTGGTAATGCTTGTGTTAATAACCAGTAAATGTGATGAGCCACACGTGGTGAAAGTAATGCTCGTTCTAATAAAAATCTTGTAAGGGGAGATGATTCATATGTTTCATGTTTCAATGCTTGCAATAATTGCGGTAAATAATCTACAAGTTCATCATTACTTAGTTCTCGAATCCACCCAACAGCCATTTCTCTAACTTTCATATCTGGAAAACTATAAAATATCTATGATTATTGAAGTTATTAACACATATGTAAAAGTTTTAAACATTAAATTACCAAGGTAATAATAATTGTAAAGCTTGAACCGGAGGCAAGGGACTCCAAACTCTAAGAGATGCATGAAGATCAGGCAAACATGCCCAATCCCAACTATGTGCAGCCAAAAGCACTTTGGGCAATGCTTCAGGCCTGTCATGTAGGTAATGACGTTTTTCCCATAAAATTTCTCTTTCTTCAATAAGTGGTCTATCAATAAGAGAGATAAATATAAATGTCGTAACACAAATGACTGGATTGTTAATTTAAAGATATGTACCTTGAGAATGTATGTTGTTGTGTGATGTCTATTAATAATTCCTGTGTATTTTGATCCAATGAATTGAAGTCCAGAGATTCAACATCATAATCTCTTAGTTCTGTAGGGAATAATACTTTCCCTCCATAATCAGGTAATTCTAAACCAATAATAGGATGTGTATCTCCATGGGGATGAATTCCAAATGCCGGAGCAGGACCTAATCTTTTATCAGCAATTACTGGCCAAAGAGATAAGAAGAAACTTCCTTGGCTCATAACACTGTAATAAAGAAAAAGGAATATACGAAGAGAGATATAACAAGATGTTTTCTTGTTTCTATTATATAAGTAATTAATTACCCTTCACAATCAAAAAATTGTATAGCTCCCCAACCTAATTCTTCTTTATGCATAGTATTTTCTTCTGACAAATTAGATTCATGTTCGGTAGGTTGTAACGTGCGACCATACAAAACTAACACTAATCTGGCTTCTCTTGGTACTTGACATACACTTATTCCATGAAATTCCAACCTTTTACATTAAAATTATAATTTTAATTTAAAGAATAAAATATAATTTTTAAACAGTGAATTTTAAAATTATTACCATGAATTAAATAAAATTCTAGGATAAAAATTAGAACTGACTGCCATAGGTTCAGATAAAACTGGATTCCCAACAGGTCTAGTTCCATGGAATATTTGAGCTGCAACAATATAATCATCATGTTTCCATGATCCTGGTAATCTGTGTAATGCTCCAACACGAACTAATACAGTGTCCAATACTTCAGACGATATTAATGTATCTGTTATGTAAAAGAACAATACATATGTTAAACTTTCTTAAAATTTACCATTCAAAATAATATTTTGGAATATTTAATACTTGTCTTACTTGTTGGAAATTCTCCCCTGTTATTTAATTCAAAATCAACTCTAAAGGCATGACAATAAGTTTCTATGAGATCCTGAATCGCATCACGCACTTTGCGACAATGAGAAGCAATTACATCCGGAAATTTCGTTCGTAATGTTACAACAGAATAATCACCATCTTCGTGCAAAATTTCAGGTTTCTTGCACTCTATATTCGTAGTATGAACTTGGGGTAAAAACTGACAACATGCATTCACGAAATTATCAACAGCTTCTGTAATTTCAAATGTTTCTACATTTCCCATTAAAGCACAAACTGCTTTTACTGCTTGAACAACACCACGGGGTTGTAGTTGCGGTAAGAGACTAGGACTATGATTAGTAGTTGCCAATTGTATAGCAGCAGTTTCCACACGTTCCATTTCTTTTTCTATGGTTTCTGTAATTTTTATAAAAATACGAACGATTATTTTATTAATATTTTATAATTTTCTGTACGATACTGTAAAATCAAAAATTTTCTATCATACCTAGCAAAATAAGCAGTGTATCGTAAGAAATAGGTTGTACAGGTTCATTTGGAAGAATATCTTCTAATTTAAGACATTCGTCACGATTATCGTCTTGCAGCTATTAAAAAAGTTACATATATAACATAACAAACAACTGCTAATTAAAATATTTTAGTTACAAATAAATACTTACTGTTCGAGCTATACATCTTTTTATTTGTGCTTTAGTTTGAATAGCTAATTCAATGTCTTTTTCTAATTTAATACATTGATGTATATATTCATATTGAGCTAAAGTTGTGTTAGGTGCAAAATATTCTGCCAAACCCCACACTCTTAAACAATATTTTTCTATATTTACTGTATCCTCTTCGTCTAAGGAACAAGCAACATTAAGAATGACATGTTCAATGCTACAATTTACTGAAAATAAATATTGATTATGCATTAAATTATTGAAAATTATTTAACATATTTTATAAGTATACAAAACCTTACCATCACAAGTAAATGAAATGGACGGAGTATTTTCATCAGAATCCATTAACTGCGGGTGTACAACCAATTTTATACTTGTGCCTTCAGGATATAAGTTCTCCATCATTGGACTGATTACATGCCCAATATTTGTACTAGGATCGTTAAATGGAAAATCACCTGTACATATTATACACATTAACACACAGTTTAAATGTCATAAAAATAGCAAATTAAATTTGTTATATTATACTAACTTCGCACAGACTTCATCATTTCATGAAAAGCTCTTAAATCGCAATCGTGAAGCGATGGTCTAGTTTTTCTCACTGTTACATTTTCATACAAACGTGTCTGCCGCTTTTGCTGCGAAAATTAAAGTTGTTAAATTTTAAATTACTACTCATTCATTTTTATATTTAAAATTTAAAAATACTTACTCTCCTATCTAACGAAGTTCTTCTTCTTTCAATGGTGTTCCAAGCAGATGAATTTCTAGGAGGTAGTGGTGGCGGTGCAGCTGGAGATACAGCTGGAGATTTAGCAGATTTTTCCACAGCAACATACACTGGATCTGAATTAACGCTTTCATTTGTGCTGTACATGTAATCAAATGGATCAAATGGATCATACACTGATCCACTAATTTGTGATTGTATCTCTGTTTAAACATAACACATTACTGTAAGGTGGATGATATTACTCCAATAAGATAATTATTGTTATTATTTTATTATATTTTTATATCAACATATATTTATAATGTATTATTACCATCTTTTTGTCCTTGTGCAATATCAATATGATCTTCAGTCTTAACAAGTAATGGATCAAATGCTTCCAATACACTAACTCGAACATTTGTTTTATCTTCTATATGATCAAAAGAACTCAAATCTATAAGATTATTATTTGGTTTTTTTTCTATTAGTTTTAATACACTTAGTTGCTCATCATCTGTACCGAACGTAGGCTTTTGAACACCACATACAGAAGGAGTAATACTTGGTCTGTAATTCATAGGTAATGGAGGTATCTGTGAACGAAATTATCAAGATTTATTTCTAAAGAAACTATTACATCTTGTTCAAGGTGTGAAGTTTAATTAACAAAAAAAACAGATATTATTGGATTTGAAATTAATATATTTAAACTGATTTATATTTAACTATTTATACACAATACTTTCATAAAAAAATAATTTTTTAAATTACAAAAATTCCATGCAGGCTGTAATAAAAATTGTCAATACAATTATTATTCTAAGAAAAATATATATAGGCAATTTCACACTAAATTGATTACTTTTTATAGCCAAGATTAGGGATATTAATAAAATTGAAATATATTGTAGTCCATGTAAAATTAAGAGAGTTTTGACCTTTTTCCTGTTTTATGAGTCAAGTTTCGATGCATCAACTCATTAAGATGTTAATTAAGAAATGTTTTAGAAATTATTTATTTCATAAAGGAAACTTCAAAAAATCAGGAAATTGTTTTCCGAAATTTTGAACCAATATCAATCCATTTTGATATAAAATTTTCAAAATAAGAGTTTGTTTATGATTTTCACTTTATAAACGCGTCTGTTTTGCTTAATAGAAAATTTATTTCAAAGGGCTGATCTTTCTCAAAGGAAAAAAAAATTCAATATGGTTTGTAGTTTTGTAGGTAAAAATTCTTTTATGTAGCCTGGCTTTGTAAAAAAATTTGCAAATTTCAATGTCTTATAATTTTTTAACAAATTCAAAAGCAGCAAAATGGTGACTTGAAACCTCTCCTAATTTCATATGAATTATAATATTTTTTAATTTCCCCAAAATCCCTCACATCAACTAGAAAAAATGCTTGATTTGACACAAAATGAGTAAAAATATTAGTAAAAATACATTAATATGTATTACTCACTTGTGGTGCTGAGTCAGGTACATTACTGTTAATACTACTGGATCTTGACATGATAGGACTAATTTTTGGAGTTCCAGGTGTACCGGGTGCAGTGGAAGATCCAGGACCAGGGGAGAGTGAATGATATTGGAAATCCCGAGAATGATAACCTGCAGAACTAGTACTGCGTGATATTCTTGTCTGTTTTTTTAGCAATGAGGGATGAGTTTCCCATTTTGGTTCTACAAATGCTTTTCTATTACACAAAAAAATTATTTTTCATTGATAAGTTAAATAAATAATATTCTTCTAAAAATATTGTAATTAAACTCTTACGGTGGTGGAGGTGGAGGTGAACAATAATCACTTAGATTATCGTGTTTCACAGGACTTGTAAAATTGATCAAATCAATAGATTGTTCTTGGCTTGTTGTAGCTGATGTAGAATTTCTCCTAGATGGAACTGGTGGTGGTGCTAATATCACAGCATTTTTAGATTGATTGGTATTAAAGGTTCCAGGCCTTGGTCGACTTCTACACTGAAATCTATACTATCATTTTTCAGAATTTTTACTAAACATTACAGTAAAACTTCATTTGTCTAAACCTATTAGGAGACAAGATGGTTCAGAAAATTGATATGTGACAATAATAGGAGTTCATTGATACCCTCTCTATTAATAATTTTTTGTTGGATAAGATGCTCAGATATCTGATCTATTGTGTGGATTTAAGCTAAACAAGTATTCATATAACTGAAGCATTGATTAGCAATGGTTTCAATGATAAGAGCTCAGTATCACATTTATTAGATTAGACATTGAATAGAATTTTGTTTAGATAGATGAAATTCTACTACAGTTATTTTGTATAATAATTACATAAATTAAATACAAAATGAATAGAACAATAATAATTCAAATATTTAAATAATATTATTTACTTTTCAACTTGCTGTATATTATCTGCTTCTGACGCACTGCAATGTACAATATTGTTTCCTCTGTGTAGGTCATTTTGTGGAACACATGTTTGCTGGATGTTATTAAATTCTGAACGTTGCTTCTGTAATTTAAATTTTTCTAAAGCAAGACTTTCCAAACTCAATGCTTGTGCACGTTCCAGATCTTCTTGAAATTGACGTTCATAATCAATCACCGCAGATCTTTGAGCACCTGTATTTCTATTGAAGTGTGACATCTACAATTAAATTAGAAACTGATTAGCACATTGAAAGATGATAGAAGCATTCGGGTATAAATATAAATGCTTATTTAATATATATGTACAACTGGAATTTATAAATGTACTGGTATGTTACTAATGGTTGTAGTATATGTAAATGTCATGACTGAAAAATACAATAGAAGAGAAATGAATAAAATAAGACTTACTTATATACACACACCATTCTAACCTATACCTTACGTGTACATATAAAAATACTTAATTTGTGTAGCTAACAAAATTAAAGAGCAATAATTATAATAAACCTATAATTAATTTTCCTATATATAAGTACTAATTAACAGATGTTAATCGTGCATTGTTAAGAACCTCGAAAAGTTGTAATTGTGGTAAGTGAATTAAAAAATATTGGTCAAAAGATATTGTTTAGATTGGTTACAATTTGTAACATCTATTCTTATTAAAGTAAAGAAAATGTATTATTAGTCTAAATTTATCGTTTAAAGGCCCGCGTTATCAATTTAAAGAGGCGGAAGTGTTACACGTCTACGTAAACAGACTTACGCCTCACCGTAGCATTATTTTCAGCGGAATGTTTCACTGTCAAATGTTGCAGAAAATTTCCAAGTGAGAGGACGATACAATTTACAAAAAAGCACTGTCACCTAATTAAGGAAATGACATTTTCGATCTTATTATTGGCCGTGGTGTATTACTGTGCGTGCGTATATTGTACGTAGCAGTACGTAGTGGATATCTACATACAAATCGTTCTATGAACATGGAGTGCACTGACTTGAAGCTGCTGCCACCAATAGACAATGCACAAGCAGAAGTAGAGTCGTCTTATATCTTGTGTGTGAACTTACAGTCAATACATTAACGAAAGATTGACTATGGTGCAGATGCGATTGAAAGTACTGACAATACACTGTTAAGAACATTAACTGTTTTTGATGTGTCGTCTAATCAGCTGATTAATCTGTTCAACTTGAACACCAAGCCTTATTTGAGTAGAGCTGATTTAATACGTGCAATGCGTAGGCACGCTTACAGTTAGGAACACCATTTTTGTTATAGCGTGAGCTAATAGGCGTATACAGGATGTTTATTGTAACGGTATTTACAATTTTTTAACACTTTGCGATAGTTTATTCAAAGAAAGGTATAAATAAAATTAATCAGTTTTTAAATTCTAATGTGTTGCAATATGAAATTTAAAACCTTTTATTTTTCTTAAAAAAATCGAGGTCAACTTGACTTTTTTTATTGGAATAATATTATTCTTACCAATTAGGTCATGAAGGGTATCAAAATAAATCAAATACTAATGCGTAATGTACTTTTAACACTTTAAAGGGAAAATACACAATAAGTACATAACATCTATTTAGCTATGGTAGTATCGCACTATTAACATCAGTTAATTAGAAAATATTCAAAACATAATTTATTTTTTTGCAATAGAAAGCTCTGTTCTTTCTAATAGATTGTTAATAAAGGTTGTATAAACAATTGACTATGGGTATCTTTACAAAAATAGATTCATTAGGGATAAGTTTGATGAACTGGCAGACTAAGAACATTGAGCTTGTGTATTTACTGAATGACTTTCAAAATCTGAAATTAAGATATCTTCCAATTATTTGAGTACTATGTGCTGATCGATTATCTTTTTGAACATATATAACTCTTGGCACATATTGAACGTGTTTTAATAATTCTGAGAATTTTAAATATAAAAATTAAGATATCAATAATTTTCATTGTATTTTCAATATAACTAAATTAATGTAAGGGAAATTGGTTTTTCATAATTTAGATATGCAATATACAATACTTAAACTGCTACACAAATTATATCGCAAAAGTAAGTTCTTTATGAGTTCATAAGTATCAATTGGTAAATGTTAAAAGAGTGTATTTTATTAGGCTGTAAAAGTAAACTGTGCAGAGTGCCCATATATGTATATACCCTTATAGTCTAATAAAATACAGCCTTTGAGATGTTATAAATTATATTTCAATTTCTAATTGCACAATGTTTAAAGTATAAAAACTCATTTAAAAACTAAATGCTTAAAAAGAAGTATTTCTTTATACAAGATCCGTAAGTTCTGTATAAATATGTTTAATCACGCTAGGTAAAGGTACAGTACATAACGTGTTTGTAAGATACTGCTCATCGATTTATACAAATGAGATATAAATAGTGTAAACAAGTAAAATTAAAATTATATATTAAGTTTATTCATTGTATTGAAGATTGTAAATTATACAATTACCTATAACTTTATTAAAATATGTAGATAATATCACATATCTTTTATTTGTAAAATGTTTATTTCATCAAGTACATTATAATACAGTCGTGCCCGCTTTAAGAGTTCGGACATTTACACAAGGAGGTGAATTCTATGAATTTAACCGAGACAAGGAAAGAGGACGAGTGCGAGTGGAATACAATCGCTGGCGCGTATTGGTATATTCAAACGTCAACTTATATTCTCTTATATTTCACGATCGGCTCACTCGAAATTGACAATCCAACGATTCAACATACATATGTATGTAAGTATATACAATGTATCGATAACGATCGGCGTTAACTTACGTTCGTCGCTTGAAGCCGTTTGACTTCAAAGAATGAAGGGGGGAGAATAATAACAGACGTTAAAGTGGGCACTACTGTAACTCTTGATGTAGAACATATAAAATGTTTACAAAAATATAAATGTTTCATTTGTGTAACAACAAATGCGAATTATTTTCACAAAACACGGTGCAAAAGCACTAAATAGAAGTACATTTATTTAAGAACATCTAGAATACGAGTACCTTGTACAGAGGTATCCACATTACTTGTTATTGTTAACTTGCATGAAAATTTTTATTAGCAGAATATCATAATCAATTGTTCTCTTGCTATAAAATAACGTATCGTGTAATAAATAGTAAACAAAATTTGCTACTTGTGATAATCTGAAAGATATCCGAAATGTATGGTTGCATCTTTTCGTGTTACAAAATTTAGAGATATTTGTAAGAATGTTCTGCAACAAGTTTACTATCCTTAATCCAAAATCGAAGATAAATGACTAAAATCAGAGAAGCGATGAACTTAATAAAATTTGTAAAATAATGTTGAGTTTAAATCTCGCAAAAACATTTAAGTATGATATCGCTGTTAATAATTATGAATAAATAGTTTTCAATGTATTGAACTTTTGCATTTTAGTGTACAAATACAAAATAGAACGAAAAGTCAATATTAAGAATTAATCACTGATCGTACCGATGATAAGTACACAATAAACTTCATTGCTGATATTTCTATACTAAAAGTTGTCCATTCTTCTCGTATCGAATACAATTCACAAATTTAAGTAGTTTGCACGATTTTCAGCCAGAATCCATTTTCGCTCGTAGTCACAAGACTTCGTCTGCTAAATTTAAGCGGGATGCTCGTCTTTTCACAAATCTCCACTCGATGTCGTCTTAGAAACGATATTATTCCTACCTTGGTTTGCAAGAGCGCGAATCGCATTCCTAAGGAAAAGATACAAACGTTTAATTATATCAGTGTGATCGATGTGACGGCGTGTCATAAGTTGATCTTCGAGAATGGATCGTTGGTAACAGTTTTCGATCGAATCGTAACAAACAATGTTATGTCAAAGTGGATCAATTTTTCCAATTATTCGTCCAACTCGTAACTGAATCGCAGCAATATTATAAAATACAGTATTCTAAAAAAGAAAAAAAAAAAATACAAAAATGATATATATTTTCAAAACTTTGAAACTTTGGAATAAGTAATGTGTACATACGTACGTGTAAATAGGGAAATAATATTGACTGACTCTATTGGTCATAGAACCACTTATCTAGTTACTTCTTTAACACCATATTTGAATTACCTTCATTTACACTTGTTTCTTTGTGACAACGTTACACGAGATACAGTACAGGATTGCATCGGGAGATCTCAAGTTTCTAATTTGTATTTCAGTGTTTATTATGTACACGATACCGTAGCACTTTTCTAGTACATATATATAAATCCAATATATGTAATATTAACTCATATTTCTGGCAACCACTTTAAATCTTATTAATTTTAATTTCAACGATAACAGTAACACTAACTGCGTTACTAACGAAGTTCTAATTAAGTAGAATGAAACTACTACGTTGTGCCTTTGGGATAGTAAAATTAAAGTTATTCTTTTTGCGATTTAATTGTAATAAAAAAATTACCAATGCAATTTCGTGGTCCCTCTCCAAACGGAAGATACGTGTACGGATGCCTCGTTCGTTTATTCTCTTCTGTAAATCTCTCAGGATCGAATGTTGAGGGATTCGGATAATAATCCGGATCATGGTGAAGACCATAGATTGGTATGATTACCCGCATACCTGCTGGTAATTCGACTTTTGTATTCGGTATTTGATACTGATATTCGCATCTTCGTGAAAGGAGCGAAGCCGGTGGATACTTTCTGAGCGTTTCTGAAAGGTTTTTGAAAAAAAAAAATAATTTTCTTTCAATAACGACCCTGTAGTCTGTGTCTTGGCACAGAGCAAATCAATTTGGAATTCGAAATATCCTCGTCCTTATAAAGCGATGCAAAAGAACAGACATAATTATAACATATAGTACGATGTGCATCATATTCTTTTTCACAATCACAATTTTCAAGATTTCAAGATGACTTAGTATCTGTATATTTGTTTTAATTTAAATAAAAGGGACAATTATATTTTTTCATCTAATAATTTTTCTCTAAGAGTAATTTTAACATCCTGCGTTATACTATTTAGTAATTCGCTACACAGATACGTGTAACAAATAAATTTATTAAATACTTCGGTTAGATTCTCTTACGTTTACATCAAAGGACGTTCATCTGTTAATAAATAACAATATTTCGCTTAAAAACGCGTAATAATAATTTTAATGGGTATAGTTCACGAATAAGAATGTTGATTTTACCTGCGATCACCATATCGAGGTACTTCATGTCCTGGACAGCATCGTATGTTAATTTGCCACTCCTGTTGTCAATGGCATTGTAAATATCGCGTCTCGTTTTTTCTTGAATTTCAGCATTCAACGCTAGCTCGTGA